>NC_133176.1:2400000-2730000 GCF_049306965.1 Danio rerio
TGAGAGTTAGCTGAGGTATTTTTAGAGTTAGCAGAGGGGTTTTTGGGAGTTAGCCGAAGAGTTTGAGAGTTAGCTGAGGACTTTTGAGTTGACTGAGGAGTTTTTATATTAGCTGATGAGTTTTAGGAGTTAGCTGCGGTATTTTTTGAGTCAGGAGGGCGGGTTTTGGGAGTTAGCCGAATGGTTTAGTATTAGCTAAGACATTTTGAGAGTTAGCTGAGGAGGTTAAATATTAGCTGAGGATTTTTAAAAGTTAGCTTAGGGGTTTTAAGAGTTAGCTAAGGGGTTTTGACATTAGCAGATGACTTTAAAGAGCTATTTGAAGAGTTTTGGGAAGTTTTAAAAGTAGCTGAGGAGTTTTTATATTAGCTGATTAGTTTTTAATACATTTATGAGCAATTTTAGTTGTAATGTTTGCTGGTGAGTTTTAACATTAGCTGAAATGTTTTGAAAGTTAGCGGAGAAGTGAAGAGAGTTAGCTGAAAAGTTTTGAGAGTTAGCTGTGACGTTTTAATATTAGCTCAGGAGTTTTTTGAGAGTTAGCTCAGGAGATTTTTTAGCAATTTTAGGAGATGTAATGTTAGCTGATGGGTTTTGATATTAGCTGAGGAGTTTATACATTAGCTGAGGACTTGTAACATTAGCCAATGAGTTTTAATATTAGCTAAGGAGCTTTTATTTTAGCTGATGAGTTATAATATTAGCTGATGAGTTTTGAGAGTAACCTCCTGTTGCTGTGTCCTCTGTAACGTCTGTAATGTCCAGTTCCCAGTGTCCTCTTCTCTGATTGTGTTATGACTGCCATCTGTTTGGAGGTGAATGTGTGTTCAGGAATGTGTGAGGGATTATCTTATAGACGCGCTAATACAACTCCGCCTGTCCCGGACAGCGAGTCTGTGTGGAAATGACATTGTGCAGAGACCAGGAGTGCAGCGGACACAGAGATCAGGTGTTTGAGAAAAGACTGACGTAGAAATGAGAAAGTGAGGAGTGAATGAAGGCTGAGAAATAAATGACCTCCTCAAGGACAGATCAGATTTACACTCTTTCTCTTGCTCGGGAGTTTTTCATGGGATTGACAAAACACAGAGTAGCAAGTGAAGGTCAGGGACTCGATGTACCAGGAACCATTCAGAGATGTTTTGTTTTTTATGTTGCTATTTAGTTGTTCCTTCTCTTTATTTTTTATGCTTTTGAGTTGCATTATGGTATCTTGATCTTTCTTCCAGCAACTTTCAACCTTGAAAAGTTTGCAAAAGTGACTTTTATAAAAGTTTTTAATAGCTTAAAGTGCTATATTGTCCTGGTTGGTGTTGTACATTTCACTACTGGTCCCTAACCATTTATACCCGTGGACTGGTCCATGCTTGATAATTTTACCATGGCCCAGGGATGGGGGACGGATGTTAGGTAGGTTCTATGTAGATTGCTGGGCGACCATCAACTGTCTTCTCAGAGGATGAGAAACAAAGCACTGCTTGTGCAAGTTGCTCCCAATATGCGCCTCCATTGAAAACAATGAACTTGCGCATGGAAAATAATGCGATATGTGAACGGCACCTAAAGCCCCCATCATTTGCAATCTCCAGCAAAACTGCCATTTTCTGTTATTTTACAGATTTATTTCTCCAGATATTACACTTTCTTATACACTATATGATTTCAAACTACTAAAAGGTCAATAAATGTCACTTTGTTAAACTGTAGAGTTGAATTTTCAACATTAAAAGTTGGCAGAACGTGACTTGCGTTGCTCCCAGCATTCTTGCTTGAGTCACCCCAATATGCGCTTCATTGAAAATAACGAACTTGCGCACGGAAAGTAACGTGATATGTGAACGGCCCCTAAAGCTGCCGTCATTTGCGTTCTCCAGTGGATCTTGTCTCACAGACATGCTGGATTCCTCTGATTTATTGACAATTAGGTTGCGGATTCATTCCTTGGCTGTTCGTAGGTTCTTTACTGGGCCATTTCCACTTGGCAAAGAAACTTTTCACAGACGTCCGTTTTTGCTAGCGTGTGGGTTAAATTTTGGCACTCAAGTGACTGAGATGAAAGCAAGAAAATACAGACATTTTTCACAATTAAAGATCAATCAGACTACAATAAATAAACAGAAATAATTAACGAGTTCTTGTGCGGACTGGTACCAAGTGATTCATGGAATGGTGCAAGTCTGGGAGTTGGGGACCGCTGCATTACACTACAAAAACTTATATTAAACTGCCATTTTCTGTTATTTTACAGACTTATTTCTCTAGATATTACACTTTCTTATACACTATATGATTTCAAACTACTAAAAGGTCAATAAATGTCACTTTGTTAAACTGTAGAGTTGAATTTTCAACATTAAAAGTTGGCAGAACGTGACTTGCGTTGCTCCCAGCATTCTTGCTTGAGTCACCCCAATATGCGCTTCATTGAAAATAACGAACTTGCGCACGGAAAGTAACGTGATATGTGAACGGCCCCTAAAGCTGCCGTCATTTGCGTTCTCCAGTGGATCTTGTCTCACAGACATGCTGGATTCCTCTGATTTATTGACAATTAGGTTGCGGATTCATTCCTTGGCTGTTGTTAGGTCCTTCACTGGGTCGTTTCCACTTGGCAAAGAAACTTTTCTAAGACGTCCGTTTTTACTAGCGTGTGGGTTAAATTTTGGCGCTCAAGTGACTGAGATGAAAGCAAGAAAATACAGACATTTTTCACAATTAAAGATCAATCAGACTACAATAAATAAACAGAAATAATTAACGAGTTCTTGTGCGGACTGGTACCAAGTGATTCATGGACCGGTGCAAGTCTGGGAGCTGGGGACCGCTGCATTACACTACAAAAACTTATATTAAACTGCCATTTTCTGTTATTTTACAGACTTATTTCTCTAGATATTATACTTTCTTATACACTATATGATTTCAAACTACTAAAAGGTCAATAAATGTCACTTTGTTAAACTGTAGAGTTGAATTTTCAACATTAAAAGTTGGCAGAACGTGACTTGCGTTGCTCCCAGCATTCTTGCTTGAGTCACCCCAATATGCGCTTCATTGAAAATAACGAACTTGCGCACGGAAAATAACACTATATGTGAACGGCCCCTAAAGCTGCCGTCATTTGCGTTCTCCAGTGGATCTTGTCTCACAGATACACTGGATTCCTCTGATTTATTGACAACTGGGTTGCGGATTCATTCCTTGGCTGTTCGTAGGTCCCTCACTGGGCCGTTTCCACTTGGCAAAGAAACTTTTCAAAGACGTCCGTTTTTACTAGCATGTGGGTTAAATTTGGCCGCTTGAGTGATCAAGATGTAACTGAAAGTATACAGTCATTTTTCAAAATTAAAGATCAGTCAGACTATAATAAATAAAACAAATAATTAATGAGCTCTTGTGCAGACTGGTCCCAAGTGATTCATGGACCAGTACAAGTCTGAGGGTTGGGAACCACTGCATTACACTACAAAAAAACTTGTATCAAACTGCCATTTTCTGTTATTTTACAGACTTATTTCTCTAGATATAATACTTTCTTATACATTATATGATCTCAAACTACTAAAATGTCAATAAAAGTCACTTTGTTCAACTGCAGAGTTGAATTATCAACATCAGAAGGGGACAGAACAGAGATCAACACCCCATAATGCAATACACAACCAGAAATAAATACTTGTGAATCATTAAATTCGCAAATTGCTAATTAACAGATATGCAGTGTACCCTTATGTGCTGCCAACCCTTTACGCAACTCCTTATCCCTTCCTATTTTGACTGTAATTTAATGTTCACTTTTTGTAAAGCTGTTTTGAAGCAGTAATTGTTATGAAAAGCGCTATACAAGTAAACTAACACAGAATTGCATTAAATTGAACGTTTACTTTTATCTTCAAGTAGCAGAAATGGATTTAGTTTTGATTAAAAGTGCAGTGAAGTGCTTCGAATTGTGCGTTTTTGTTTGATGTTTGAAGTAATCTCAACTGAAACGCCATGAGAGGGCGGGACATAGTGTAGGTCCTCCCCTTTTTTAAAAACAGCCAATAGCGTTTTGTTTTATCACAGCTCTGCCAGTGAGAGTGTTTGGTCTCAAGCCCATCAATTGAACAGCCAATGACAAGAAGGGAGGCGGGGCATGTCAGATACTAGAGAGCATTTGATTGGTCAGAAGATCTGATGAGTACCTGCAGTATGAGGAGACGTGAATAAAACAGTTGATTCATGTAGACGGAAGAGACAAACTGCAAGCTTTACATGTTTATGTCAGGTCTTCTAAATGTGAATTTCGCCACTGTTTTGGAGCACACTAGATTATAAATATACTTAAAACTAACAATACTGATACTAACATCTAAAAAAATTTAATTTGACCTTTAACTTTAATAACAGAACAGCCCAGCAGTAAAGTCTGACCACCTCACAAGACTCAAAAGATGTATTTATTCACTAGACAGCCATTCCAGTCTTGCAAACTGCTCATTTTCCCACAAAAATAACCCATGCACAAACAAAGCCAAAGCCCAAACATGGCAGATTTATAAGTGGAGCAAAAGTAGCTCAATATTTCATGCACGGTGGCTCAGTGGTTAGCACTGTGTCCTCACAGGAAGAAGGTCGATGGTTTGACTCCCAGCTGGGACAGTAGGGACACCATTTCTGTGTGGAGTTTGCATGTTCTGCCCCTGTTGGCGTGGGTTTCCTCTGGGTGCCCTTCCAGCTGCAACCCAATAAACACCCATACACACTCATTCACACACATACACTTCGGTCAATTTAGTTCATCAATTCCCCTATAGCGCATGTGTTTAGACTGTGAGGGAAACCGGAGCACCCGGAGGAAACCCATGCCAAACATAGGGAGAACATGCAAACTCCACACAGAAATGACAACTGACCCAACCGAGGCTCAAACCATCGGCCTATTTGCTGTGAGGCGACAGCGTTGCCCATTGCGCCACCATGCTGCCCTGTGACACTATACTATACATTAACTATACTATACAATAAGATTTGAGAAGTGATTTTCCACCATCATCATCCTGGGCTTGTGGAGTCTGTGAAAACAAATGTAGTTATTTATTTAACCCAATGGTTGAGTTAAACTTATTTGGTGCATTGTTTTTTTGCGTTATGAAGTTTATTTAAGCTATAACACATTAATATTCTTTTTTTTATTAAATTACCTCTCTGTGTCATGTTTTTTTATCCATTTCACCATCCAGGACCATCTTTTAGAAGCGTTTGGATGTGGTTAAAATGTATTGTACAGTGTGGACACTGAGTGAAGTCTGCTGCTGCTGCTCAGCCTCTACAACACACAGAGCTCCATATTCTGCTCCATCAACACAGGACTTTCTGCTTGCACACTCTGTTAAAATAGTTGGGTTACAAAAACCACAACAAATAACCCAATATAGGTTATTATAGCACCTTCCCAATTATGGGTTGTTTTAACCTAATTTATTGGGGTATATAATTTAACCCAATGTGTTGGGTTATTTTGATTAAATGTTATTTTTTTCCAATTCTGGTATTACTCTTGCTACTGGTACTGCTATTAATTTTATAATTATGGCTGGGTAAATAAATAGATTAAAAATAAATAAAATAAATTTCAATACAAAAAAATTGAAAATGCTTTATTTCCATTTAATTTTAGTTCCAGAAACTTTTGTTAAAAGAAAACAAGAATCACAAACAATAAAAAAACAGAGCAAAGTGCAGACAGATATAAACTGTGCAAGCAGAAAATCATGTGCAGAATATGGAGCTCTGTGCGCTGTTGAGGCTGTCCAGCAGCTGCAGCAGGCTTCACTCAATGTAAAATACATTTTAACCACATCTAAACGCTTCGAAAAGATGGTCTTGGATGGTTAAACAGATATGAAAACCACGACATGGAGGTAATATGTTAAAAAATAACAACAAAATTATTACGTTATAGCTTAAATAAACTTCATAACGCAAAAAACAACATTACTCACACACATTAATGCAGCTGTTCTGTGTCAGTTAAATCAGTTGACTGTTGAAATTCACATTTTTAACCCAACTGGTAGAGCTATTAAATAAATAACCAAATAAATAACCCAACAAAGCACCAAATATTTAACCCAACAGGTTGAGTTATTAATAAATAACCAAATAAAGGTTAAAAATAACCCAACAACGCACCAAATATTTAACTCAGCTGGTTGAGTTATTAATAAATAAACTAATAAAGGGTAAAAACAACCCAACAATTAACAAATATGATTAACTCAACCATTGGGTTAAATAAATAACTCAACATTTTTTAGAGTTTCTTTATTGCTAGTTATTCTTAATTTATTTTAACAAGAGTTTCTAAAATGTAATGGAAATAGCATTTTCAATATTTGTTGAAAACTGTATGTTATTTATTTACACAGCCATAATTATAAAATGAATAGCAGTACCAGTAGCAATAGTAATACCAGAATGGAAAAAAATAACATTTAATCAAAATAACCCAATGCATTGGATTAAATCTATATAGCCCAATGTATTGGGTTGAAATAACTCATAGTTGGGAAGGTTCTATAATAACCTATAGTTGGGTTGTATGTTGGAGTATTTTACCCAACTATTTTAACAGAGTATATACTTTCCCTGTCTGTTTTGACTTTATACAGTCAGATTTCTTTCTTCTTTTGTAATTCTGCTTTAATGCTGTTTATAGGTAAGCAAAGACGTCTCGAGGGCAAAACTGTTCAAGAGCAATGATGCAATAATGAGGGTTACACACGGGTCACAGACCAAATGAGCACTTCAAGCATTAAAACAATAAGCATTGTGTATTAATTTATTACAATAGAATGTGTCCTGTTTAATTAAAATGTTATGAGCAAGATAGATAGATAGATAGATAGATAGATAGATAGATAGATAGATAGATAGATAGATAGATAGATAGATAGATAGATAGATAGATAGATCGATGAATGGCTGGATAGATAGATAGATAGATAGATAGATAGATAGATAGATAGATAGATAGATAGATAGATAGATCGATAGATCGATAGATCGATAGATAGATAGATAGATAGATAGATAGATAGATGAATGGCTGGATGGATAGATAGATAGATAGATAGATAGATAGATAGATAGATAGATAGATAGATAGATAGATAGATAGATAGATAGATAGATAGATAGATAGATAGATAGATAGATAGATAGATAGATAGATAGATAGATAGATAGATAGATGAATGGCTGGATGGATAGATAGATAGATAGATAGATAGATAGATAGATAGATAGATAGATAGATAGATAGATAGATAGATAGATAGATAGATAGATAGATAGATAGATAGATAGATAGATCGATGAATGGCTGAATAGATAGATAGATAGATAGATAGATAGATAGATAGATAGATAGATAGATAGATAGATAGATAGATAGATAGATAGATAGATAGATAGATAGATAGATAGATAGATAGATAGATAGATAGATAGATGAATGGCTGGATAGATAGATAGATAGATAGATAGATAGATAGATAGATAGATAGATAGATAGATAGATAGATAGATAGATAGATAGATAGATAGATAGATAGATAGATAGATAGATAGATAGATAGATAGATAGATGAATGGCTGGATGGATAGATAGATAGATAGATAGATAGATAGATAGATAGATAGATAGATAGATAGATAGATAGATAGATAGATAGATAGATAGATAGATAGATAGATAGATAGAAAACTGAGGAAACCCACCACAACATTGGGAGCGCATGCAAACTCCACACAGAAATGCCAACTAATCCTGCCAGGACTCGAACCAGCGATCTTCTTAATGTGAGGCGACAGTTCTAACCACTGAGCCACCGTGCCGCTCTAGTTGCATTATAAAAGAGTAAAAGTTTATCATCAGCATGCATTTTTAGAGAGTTCAACCAAATATTAAACTCTGTTTCCCTTGTTTCAAACATTTATGAGTGTATTTTTATGTTGAACACAAAAATGTAGATATTTTAATAACTCATAAACGTTCCAAGCAAGTGAAGGCAGAGTAAATAGTGGGTAACAGTGGGCATCTTTGCTATATTGTATATATCTGTGTAAGATATCTTATTTATTATTAATATAAGTGATTAATAATCACCCCATAATCCATCTAAAATGAAGCATTCTTTCCAGACAAAGCTGTATTTACATCGCAATAAATAGTGCAGAAATACAAAATATCGCAATGTCAGATTTTCCCAATATCGTGCAGCTTTCATTTTAAGTGTTGGAGTTGTGTGTGTGATCATTCATGGCTCATATAAATGCTGTTTGTCATGCCGTAAACTCTGGTGTTAATCACTAACAAGCCTAAAGCAATTCCTCCTCATTTTTAACTCCTAAATGTTGAGGCTATAAATGTTTCACAATGGTCTCGCTAGAGCGCTTTTCCATGACCAGGAGTTGCATGCTGGCTTTGTTGTGTCAATTGTACCTGCTACGCTTTGTATTTCCACTGTCCACCGTCAAGCTTAGACATCTGTGTTACTGTTTCATCCGTTTCAGCTTTTCTCTGCTGTTTATAGGTAAGCAAGGACAGCCTTGAGGGCAAAACTGTTTAAGAGCAAAGGATCATGATGTTGCAGGAAAATTACCTGGAGTGCGAATATTTAAGATTCTTAACGACTGAAAGAATTAATATTATATAATATTAATAATTAGATATTTAATACAACTAATTATATTTAATTGTTAATATATGATATAATATTAATAACAAATAAAAATGTTAAAATATAGAAAAAAATATATAATATTTTTATATTATTATTATTGTTGTTGTTAGTTTCTATAAGCTCATTTTCTTCTTGGATGACTGTTGGATTTGGGTTTGACATCTTAGTTTGACTTTTTGGGATTCAGATTTTAGAAAAATATTTTATTATTATTATTATTATTATTATATTTGTTTATAATATTTCTATTCTATTCTTGGCCACCTGGTTGATTTGTGTTTAATGACATCTTAGTTTACCTTTTTTTTTAGATTCAGAGTTTTAAAAAAGGTTTATTATTATTATTATTATTATTATTGCTAATATTATTATTAATTTTTAACCCTCCTATTATCACTGGGGTCTATTTGACCCCATTCAGTGTTAAACGTGTGTACATATATAGTTGACTGTATTTTTAATTTCAGATTGAATGACTTTTCTTTATTTAATGGGAAGAACCTGGCAAACATAAAACTAACATGATATTATTTTTTCAATGCCCTGCACACATTTTGTCACATCAGTGTTCTTCGGGGTCAATTTGACCCCAGGGTCTTTTAGCTGTATAAAACATAAGAAATAAAAAAAAGTACACCTATTTGTTTTGGGTGATATTGAGATCACTATAAAACGCTATGATTTTATAATATGCACATTTCACCCTGATGATCCCTCGGCTCCAGCTAGCATCTCAGCCTGCCTGTCAGACATCTCACACTGGATGAGAGATCATCATCTTCAGCTTAACCTCGCGAAAACGGAAATGCTTGAAGTTTCTGCCAACCCGACTCTACATCATAACTTTTCAATCCAAATGATTGGGGAAACCATTACTGCATCCAAAACTGTGAAAAGCCTTGAAGTAACGATTGATGACCAACTAAACTTCTCTGACCACATCTCTAGAACTGCTCGATCTTGCAGATTCGCACTCTATAACATCAGAAAGGTCCAACCCTTCCTATGTGAACATGCAGCTCAACTCCTTGTTCAAGCTCTTGTTCTCTCCAAACTGGATTATTGCAACTCTTTACTAGCCGGGCTTCCAGCTAACTATATCAAACCTCTTCAGCTGCTCCAGAACCCAGCAGCACAAGTGGTCTTTAAGGAACCTATAAGAGCAGATGTCACTCCGCTGCTCATCCGTTTGCACTGGCTGCCAGTTGCTGCTCGCATCAAATTCAAAGCTCTGATGTTTGCTTACAAAGCGATCTCAGGCTTTGCTCCTTCTTATCTGCTCTCACTTATGCAGATGTATGTGTCCTCCAGAAACTTGCGTTCTGTGAATGAACGTCGCCTCGTGGTTCCATCCCAAAGAGGGAAGAAATCACTTTCCCGAACTCTCGCATTCAATCTGCCCAGTTGGTGGAATGAACTCCCTAACTGCATCAGAACAGCAGAGTCACTCGCTGTCTTCAAGAAACGACTAAAAACTCAACTATTTAGTCTCCACTTTCCTTCCTAATCTGCAATTGCCTCTCTGGCTATACCATTAACTGTACTCTCTCTCTCAAAAAAATAAATAAAAAAATAACTAATGTTTTGCTTCTTACACTTTACACACCTGAAACGTGCCTACAGCACTCATTCATTGTTGCTCTTATAGTTGTGTAAATTGCTTCCTTGTCCTCATTTGTAAGTCGCTTTGGATAAAAGGTTCAGATATGTTAAGTATAATAAAAAAATGTAAACAATTAAAAACTAACAAAACCTTACCTGTGGTATTACGAGAACCACATTTCACATGACACTAGGGTAGGGTGAACCCTAATTCTGATAAGAAATTTGATAATTCTCATTTCCTGGCGGAGGGGGAAACAATTATTGCAAGAACTTTGATATTTTCTCATGATTTTATTATTAATTTTATTTATTTATTTATTGTAGGAGGGGGAAAACATAATTCACATAGGTGCAAAGCTATAAAAGCATGCACAAAAGCTTTCCAGACTATTTCTCTTTGTGCTCTTTTGGCTTCTCTCTTTAAGCTCTCTCAACTGAAAACGACCTCTAAGCAAAGGTTTTCTGTCAGTGAGATTTTGTCACATGTTTTTGACAGTGAAAGTGACAGAGTGGAATGTGTCTGAGATATTTTGAAGAATGTTGGAAACCCCTGACTAACCCTGGCTTGCAGAATAAACGTGCACATTTCTTAAAAAAACAAACAGTGTAAGAGTGTAATTGTGGGTTCAGTCTCTGTGCTTATTTCTCGAACCTCACAGTCACAAGACCTTTTTTTCAAAAAGAATATAATTATTGAGATTATGTTTGTTTCCAGCGCAAGACGAGATGTAATTAAGCCTGCTGCAGCATGTGTTTTACAAACCAGATAAAACACTATCTTCATCACTGCAGTGTAAACTGGGCTTTTTCAATCCTCTGCAGGCTTTTCTAGAGATAAGTTGCTCTCTCCACTTCAGTTTGCACACAATCCCTCACAATTAGTGTCTGTTTTTGCTATAGGCGACTGACTAATGAGAGGACGACGAGCAGTGGATGAATGTAGGTGTCTTCCTTTAAAGGATTAGCCCAATTCTGGAACTAAAATGTCCCGATAATTTACTCTCCCGCTTGTCATCCAGGAGGTTCATTTATTTCTTACTCCAGTCAAGAAGGAATGAGGGTTTTTTAGTGAGAGGTGCTGGATTTTGGGTCTGCTCAGTGGGTAGCGCTGTCGCCTCGCAGCAAGAAGGCCGTTGGTTTGAGTCCCAGCTGGGTCAATTGGAGTTTCTGTGTGGAACTTGCATGTTCTCCCTGTGTTGGCGTGGGTTTCCTCGGGGTGCTCTGGTTTTTAGAGACTAAGCAGCAGAAAAATTATTAAATTAATAATTAATGCTGGATTTTCTACATATAGTAGACTACAGTGGTTTATAAACCCAACGTCAATGATCACTGTCCAACTTCCAACTTAAAATCAACCAAATGTCATCGTCTAATGATGTTACAGCTTGACGTTGTGTGGACGTTACCACTATGACAGGGGTTTTCAAAGTGTGAGGCGCGCCTCCCCTGGGGGGCGCCAGAGCATGTCAGGGGAGGCGCGGGAAAAAATGTTATATAATAAAAATATAATTATTAAGTTTAATTATTATATGTATTTTTTATTATATTTAAACGTTTTAATTAAACAAAGCTAAAAAAAATAATACGTCAAAAATAAGAAAACCTTTTTTACCCAGAAGGCCATAGCTGTGAATTTGCTTATACAGGTATATGCCTGCTAACACAATGGATCGGTTTCTGAGACGCCCCGATTCAAAGCCTTCAAGTTCAGGGCTTAAACCCAAAAGACGACGATATGATGATCAGTATTTGAGTTTAGGATTTACGTGGACAGGACCAGCTGATGAACCACGACCTTTATGTGTGGTTTGTCAAGATATTTTGGCTAAAGACAGCATGAGACCCGCTAAACTTTAACGACTGTTTTGACTGGGATGGACAGTTCTTGGATCTGTTCTATTCATATTGAACCATCATCCTAGTTTTAAAAGCGTTATATTAAAATACTTGTTATTACTCTGTAAATAATTGCACTTTCATGCAAATGATGATAAAAGCGAGTTAAGAGTCTGACATCTGTCTGTGTCTTTATATATACTGTATATATATATATATATGTGTGTGTGTGTGTGCGTGAGTGCGTGCGTGTGTGTTTGGGAGGAGGGGGGCGCCAATAGATAAGTTGTGTCAAAAGGGAGGCCCACTGTCTTAGACTTTGAAAAACCCTGCACTGTGACATCTATCAGTTATTGGATTTTGGTTGCCATACCTGATAAATTAATGTCAGTATTTGACGTCAATGTGATGTTGGTTTAAAATATTGGCTCAATGTTGGATTTTGGTCTGTTTCTAACGCAACCTAAAATCAACCAAATATCAACGTCATTTGATGTCGTTATTGGACATCAAAATAATGTTCTACTTAGACGCTGGCTAGAAATTGAATTTTGGTCACCTGACATCACAACCTAAATCTGACCTAATATTAATGTCTTATGACGTTGTGTGCCTGCTGGGCAATAACTAATGCACTACAGAATGTCACGTTTACACACAAATTACACGTAAATGATTCAGATTTTTTACGGCGCAGTAGCCACTATAGTCTTGAGTACTTCTTTTTACTCATACTTTAAGTAATATTTACAACAGATAGTTTTACTCTCCTTACACAACATGTTTAGGCAAGTAATGGCACTTTTACTTGAGTATGATTTTGCAGTACTAATTATTAATTATTTTTGGGTTTTACAGTGCAGTTTCTATGGAAACCTTCAGGTTGACCGCAACTGAAGCACCACCACTCCACACGTGGAAGCAAGTGAGCAGTCTCTCATTAAAAATTAACAAAACTAACTATTTTTTTCAGTGGGTTAACTGGCATCGATTAATTATTCACTTTAAAAATAACAATCTGAGCTAGCAAAATAAACATTGCACAGTTTGATTTCAAGCAGACTTTAGGTACAATAGGGAAGTCTAAATACCACTGGTGTTTAATCTGGTTTGTAAAATACATATGCAGCACAAGGCTTAATGGTCTCAAACTCAATTCATAGAGGGCTGCAGCTCTGCATAGTTTAGCTCCAACTGACACACGTTTAATAGTCTCTCGTACAGTTGCTACCCATTTCAAACACACCTGCCTGTAATTATCACGTGGTGTTCAGGTCCTAATTAATTGGTTCAGGTGTGTTTGATATGGGTAGCAACTAAAATCTGCAGTAAGGTGGCTCTCCAGGAACAGGGTTGGCCACCCCTGCTCTAGTAGGCCTGAACACCTTGATTAGTTGGATCAGCTGTGTTTGATTTGGGTTGGAGAAAAACTGTGCAGAGCTGCGGCCCTCCAAGAATCCAGTTTGAGACCTATGACTTACAGCAGGGATGTCAAACGCAAGGCTTAATGGTCTCAAACTCAATTCCTGGAGGGCCGCAGCCCTGCACAGTTTAGTTCCAACCCTTATTAAACACGCCTGTTCAAACTAATTGAGTCCTTCAGGCTTGTTTGAAACCTACAGATGAGTGTGTTGAAGCAGGGTTGGAACTAAACTGTGCAGGGCTGCGGCCCTCCAGGAATTGAGTTTGACATCATTGAGTTAAAGGGATCCCACATAGCAAAATATCACTGGCCCAGTTCTGGCCCACACAACCAACTTTTGGTTGGCCCACATGTCGCTGTGAATTACAGTACATGATTGGACCAAGTCTGGCTTCCAGACAAGAGTCAAACATGGAGTATATCGGGGCCAAGTCTCAGCCAAGATAATAACCTATAACTGGGCCAGATATGTTGGTGTGTCATGACTGCAATGAAATTAATAAACCAATGAAGCATTGCGGTTTAGATGCACTATAGGCGAGCTTTTTTTTTGTTTGAAGCGATATTATTAGTATATATTTTTTTCTTTATTCATTCATTCATTTTCTTGTCGCCTTAGTCCCTTTATTAATCCAGGGTCGCCACAGCGGAATGAACCGCCAACTTATCCAGCACATTTTTATGCAGCGGATGCCCTTCCAGCCGCAACCCATCTCTGGGAAACATCCAAACATTCATTCATAAACACACTCATACACTACGGACAATTTAGCCTACCTAATTCACCTGTACCAAATCTTTGGACTGTGGGGGAAACCGGAGCACCCGGAGGAAACCCATGCAGAAACACGAGCTGAGCCGAGGTTCGAACCAGCGACCCAGCGACCTTCTTGCTGTCGCCATTTATTTAAGACAGGCCAAACTTATGTGGCCCACATATCCATTGTTGGCATCTGGGTAAAATACTACATTTGATATTTGGCACAAATATTGTGTGCTGCATAAAAGACGGTGCCACACCTGGGCCATGTTTTGCTCACATGCTGTATACCAGTGCCGGATGAATGCCAAATTTGGGCCAGAATTCTTTGCTTCTTGGGATAGTTCACCTAAAAAAAATCCTCCTTTACTTGTTCCAAGTTTCTTTCTACTGTTGAACACAAAGGAGATATTTTGAAAAATGCTGGAAAACTGTAACCATTGACTTCCATAGTATTTTTTCCTTAAATATTTTCAGCTTTCCTCGTCATATCTTCTTTTGTGTTTAACAGAATAAAGAAACAGGAATAACTTCACTTGAGGAAGAGTAAATGGTGAGTAAATGTTAATTTTTGGGTGAACTATACCTGTAATTACATCTTGCATTTAACTGGGAACAAAATATACGAAACATTTACATTCTGGATGGGAACAAATAAAAGTCTGTTGAGGGTCGCAGACGGATGTGATGTGATGTCTGGAAACCTGAACCCTCGAGACACCAATCTCTGTTATAGGTTCAACTTCTCTCTCTCTCTCTCTCTCTCTCTCTCTCTCTCTCTGTGTGTGTCTCCATCTCTCTGGTTCTGTCAGGGAACAATGGTTTCCCCACATGCGACGGACGAGCCTCAAACAAACACAGCAGGCTTTATGTGAGCTGGATCTGCTCCACTGGCTGATTCTGAGCGACCCGTAACTCGAGCGTTCCCTCAGGAAACACTCAGGGTGATTACAGGTGCTTCACAAAGGGGTTTTAAAGCTGCAGATCTCCTCAACATCGCAATCCGTACACAGTGTGGAAATGACATCAAAAATACTAATAATTTATAATAAGGGTCGCACTTTATTTTGATGGTCCGTTTGCTGAATTTAATTTACATTGCATCAACATGCCAACTAATTCTCATTAGATTATAAGTAGACTGTTAGGGTTGGGGTTGGTGTTAGTGTAAGTTGGCATGTACTTGCCAAGTGTCTTATAGTCAGTTAAATGTCTGTTGAAGGAGCAGAATCAGCAGATATTAAGCAGACAGTCTACAAACACTCAAATGGACCATCAAAATAAAGTGTTAAGATAATAACTTATAATAAATACTACAGAGTTTTAAACCAATGCTGAGTCCAAAAATGGCACACTATACACTAAGCACATATTTACATTTACATTTAGTCATTTAGCAGACGCTTTTATCCAAAGCGACTTACAAATGAGGACAAGGAAGCAATTTACACAACTTTAGGAGCAACAATGAATGAGTGCTGTAGGCGAGTTTCAGGTGTGTAAAGTGTAAGAAGCTAAATATTAGTATTTTTTTCCTGTAATACACTTAGTGGTGGAGCCAGAGAGGCAATTGCAGATTAGGAAGGAAAGTGGAGACTCAATAATTGAGTGTTTAGTCGTTTCTTGAAGACAGCGAGTGACTCTGCCGTTCTGATGCAGTTAGGGAGTTCATTCCACCAACTGGGCAGATTGAATGCGAGAGTTCGGGAAAGTGATTTCTTCCCTCTTTGGGATGGAACCACGAGGCGACGTTCATTCACAGAACGCAAGTTTCTGGAGGGCACATACATCTGCAGAAGTGAGAGCAGATAAGAAGGAGCAAAGCCAGTTGTCGCTTTGTAAGCAAACATCAGAGCTTTGAATTTGATGCGAGCAGCAACTGGCAGCCAGTGCAAACGGATGAGCAGCGGAGTGACATGTGCTCTTATAGGTTCATTGAAGACCACTCGTGCTGCTGCGTTCTGAAGCAGTTGAAGAGGTTTGATAGAGTTAGCTGGAAGCCCGGCTAGTAGAGAGTTGCAATAGTCCAGTCTGATGAGAACAAGAGCTTGAACACGGAGTTGAGCTGCATGTTCAGATAGGAAGGGTCGGACCTTTCTAATGTTATAGAGTGCGAATCTGCAAGATCAAGCAGTTCTAGAGATGTGGTCAGAGAAGTTTAGTTGGTCATCAATCATTACTTCAAGGCTAACTCACACACACAGCAGCATGGGATATCAGTTTAGGTTGTTTTTTTTTACCAACCGGAAATTTTAAAAATCGGCAAAAAACAAAAACAGTTTTTGTGGAATCTTGCAATCATCTAGGACGTTTTGCATCATATTCAATTTTATACGTCATATTCTCCAGACAAAGTTCTCCTAACAGTTCCTAAATAGTGTTTTCATGTCACATCATGAGTCGGCCATATTGGAGGCACAGAATGTAAACAATGCCACTGAACTAAACCAAACTCACATATTTTGCTGATTTTTGCTGCTGAAAATGATCAGTTATCATCATGGTTTGGGCTGTACTAATTGGTCAACCCTTCTTGATCCTTCCTTCCAGTTATTAAGTGTGTTCTCTCACAAAAAAACGTATTGTATTCCCACAAGAGTCTTTAAAATTTAGTGTAAAACTACTGGGTTTCTTTGAGGACCTGTACATCCTCTCAGTCTTTTCCTTCACTTTGGTCAATTGGTGAAGTTTGTTCCTCCACTGCCGCCACTAGCTTGCTTGGTTTGGGACTTGTGGAGCTGCGCATTGATGGATTTGCCCTTCAGTGTTCAGCAGTGAATACTAAACCACACTGAACTGAGCTAAACTCTGAAAACGGGACTGACGCAGTTTTAATTTACTAGAACTTCTGTGTTCAGCTGCTCTGACACATTCTAAAAGTGCAATAGAAATGCAATAGAAATGAAGATGGATTGAGTCTCAGAAACACTGGGCCACATTTACCACACAAGTGAGCATAAGAGTAAAGCAGTGAGTGATTTACTGACAGTGCACACACTGAAGATCAGCGGCTGATTTCCATAATGACCAACATAATCTACTGAGAGCAGGACAAATTAGGTCATAAACAAGCAGAGCCGATGATAACCAGCTGCAGATAATCTACCAACAACACTGGCGCAAAAACCACTGCAACTACCAGAATATTGACTCCTCATCGAGTCATGGTGTGTGATTTATTTCAACATTGTCTTTTTCTCTTGTGCATTTTACATCCGAAAGGGAAACTCTTACAAACATTGTGTCCTCGCCTTTTCATCTCCATGCATATCTGTCATAAACTTATTCGAAAAATTCTGATATTTTTCATGCCAAAAGAGGGTTTGCACCAGCGAAACGATTAGTAAATCTTCTCCTTTGTGTTCTCTTGCAAACTTATGACAATCAAAATTATTGTGGAATTGCATTCATACATTCGTGATTGCATTTTCTCGCAAAAACAATTGTGTTTTCCGAACAGCGAATGTTGTTTTTCTCTAAAAAAAAAAGATTGTTTTTTATTCTCCCTTATTTACTTTGGTTGCATCGCACTAGAGTTCGTTTTCCCTGGATGGATAATACCTGGATGGGAGACCACATGGGAGAGCTGGGTTGCTGCCAAAAGTGGTAATAGTGAGGTAATATCTGAGTAATATCGCTAAATTACGCAATATGCTATCCATCTCAGATGCAGAAAAGCTAGTCCATGCTTTTATGACTTCGAGACTGGATTACTGTAATGCTCTATTAACAAACTTCAGTTAGTACAAAATGCAGCAGCCAGAGTTCTGACCAGGTCTAGAAAATATGATCATATAACCCCAATTTTATCCTCCTTACACTGGCTGCCTGTTAAGTTTCGTATTGAATTTAAAATATTACTTCTCACCTATAAAGCTCTAAATAATCTAGCTCCGGTTTATCTAACCAACCTTCTGTCTCGCTACAAACCAACTCGCTCTTTAAGATCTCAAAATTCAGGGCTTCTGGTAGTACCTAGAATAGCAAAATCAAGTAAAGGAGGTCGAGCCTTCTCTTTCATGGCTCCTACACTCTGGAATAGCCTTCCTGATAACGTCCGAGGCTCAGACACACTCTCCCAGTTCAAAACTAGATTAAAGACCTATCTGTTTAGTAAAGCATACACTCAATGCATCACCTAGCGGGTTCCACACTGGCTTCTGCATCTTGCTTATATACACTATGAACAGCAGCTACGCTAATTATTTTCTTTATTCTCTATTTTCACCTGGGGATACTCATCCCGAGGTCCTCAGATTATGCGGAGTCACTGATTGGATCCAAGACCAGCGACGTGATGATCCCAAGGATTCCATATCCGGGACCAGGCCATATCCTGAGCTGCTGCTGCGCTGATGGTCGTGGGGAGTGGAGAACATGAGTCTGATTCCAGCGACGCTCCAGGGACAGACGAGTCTTCGCTGAGGCCATCTTCCAGCATAAACCACGGCGAATGAAGTTCTGCACAAGACTTTTGGTCAGTGGAGAAATTAAAATGGTCGTGCCCAACTGAGTCTGGTTCTCTCAAGGTTTTTTTTCTTCACTCCCATCAGGTGAAGTTTTTTTTCCCTCTCCGCTGTCGCCACTGCCTCGCATGGTTCAGGATTGGTAGAGCTGCGCATCGATGAATTGGCTCTTCAGTGTTTGAACTCTCAGTAATGATTAAATCAAACTGAACTAAGCTAAACTGAACTGAACTGAACTTAAACACTAAAACCTGAACCACACTGTTCCAGTTACTATGACCATTTATGTGAAGCTGCTTTGACACAATCTACATTGTAAAAGCGCTATACAAATAAAGCTGAATTGAATTGAATTGAGGCCAGCAGGGGGCGCTCAACCTGCAGTCTGTGCCCCAGTGTAGTGAGAGGGACTCAATACTGCTCAGTGAGCGCCGTCTTTTGGATGATACGTTAAACTGAGGTTCTGACTCTCTGTGGTCGTTAAACTTCCCAGGATGTCCTTCGAAAAAGAGTAGGGGTTTAACCCTGGTGGATGCTGCACACTGATGATGGATGAGGAGATTAGCCAGCCCAGTCACCAGATATGAACATTATTGAGCATGTCTGGGGTAAGATGAAGAAGGAGGCATTGAAGATGAACACAAAGAATCTTGATGAGCTCTGGGAGTCCTGCAGGAACACTTTCTTCTTCATTCCAGATGACTTTATTAATCAGTGATTTGAGTCATGTCAGAGATGTATGGATGCAGTCCTCCAAGCTCATGATGGAGTCAGACACAATATTCATTCTGTCTCTACTGCAGCAGGACTTTATATTCTATACTGGACATTATTTCTGTTCAGTGATGAGACTTTAGTCTGAGCAGGGTCAGACCTTACTGTCCTCATCAAATCATTCAACATCAAGACATGATCATATTTTATTGTGCTCAAATAGGCGTCAAACCGGAGGCCTTTGCCTTTAATATAAGCCACTTCTGATACCAAATGATCAACTAGAAGTCAACTTATTATTTGTTGTTCCTAAAAGTTGGATATTCAACTTTTAGTGTAGGCAAAACAATCATGCAATCTATGCTGTTGCTTACATCACTAGTATGCCCGCTCACACAGGAAACTGATCAAATCTTGACACAAGTGTAAACCCCCTATTTTAAACAGACTTTTTCAATGGCACTGAATTGCGATGACATACTAAAAGTGACAAGCAGCTTCTAAAATCAGACTCTTGCAGCTTTGTGAGCAGAAGAGCCGTGCGAGACAGAAACACTGGCTTCTCTCACAGCTGTCATGTTTATTATTCTGTTGATCTCCAATGTCTGCGGTGACATTTCCCTCTGCGCTCATGAGAGAGAAAAGCAGCTCTTGCAGACACTCCACAGCCCTTAGTGCTCACTGTCGAGTGCACTCGCAACACTGACGTCCCAGACTCACACATATGACGCATTCAGAATACATTTTAAACATTTTAGGTAATTTTATGATGTACAGTTGTATAATTTGTCTGAAATTTCTTTTAAAAATGACAATTTTGCTCAAGCCCCTGTGTGTAGGTTCAGTTTTTTTTTCACATTTATAGTGAAGCATAAGTTGTTTGCATTGCCTGTAAAGTGAAAAAAACTGAACTTAAATATTAGAGCCTAAGAAAAAATATAATTTTAGATGAAAATTCAGATGGCGAATAAAGATTTTTGCATCTGAAATCTATAAGTATTAAACACGTCACAATTGTTCTCAGAAAGCACAATCTAAAGGTGCTCTTGACTTGAAATTTCCCCCGGATGTTGGTAACCATAGAAATTCACATATGCAAAGAAAACTAATCTAATTAGTTTAAAAATGAAGTGCTGTGTAATAAAATGAAATGATGCAGGGAAAAAGTATTGAACACATGAAGAAAGGGAGGTGTAGTTCGGCAGGGAAAGCCCAGACAGCAGCTGAAATCTCTCAGTAGAAGCTTCTGCCCTTCCTCAGTGTAAATGAATATCAGCTGCTTCAGTCCAACATCTACATTAGCAGGAGGATGAAGATGAAACCAGGGAGGACATTTCAGCAGGACAGTGATCCAAAACACAACTGAGGAAGCTCTTAAATGCTTTCAGAGAAAGAAAATCAAGCTGTAGATTGAATCACCTGACATGAATCCAATAGAAAATACAAAATAATGCAACTAATATGGGCTGGTTCACAGTTTACTTTGGCAGTAAATATCCTTTAGAAATTTGGAGAGTATGTTATAATATATCATATTATTATGTGGGCCAGAATTTTTTTTTTTTGCCACAATACATTAACAATACATGGCGTTCTCCTCAGTTCAGTGATCTCCAGTCCTGTTTTCCATTTGTGCTCTGTCTGTGGATCTCCTGCTGTGATCATGAGTATCTGATATAGTATATGAGCTCTGCACAATGAGCCATTTCAACACACCGCGCTTCCTCTGCAAATAATCCCTGTATCAGACACAACAATTACAGGATGAAGTACTGGAGCCGCTTCGCTAAATCACTGTTTTTACTTTGTTAAGTCTATATTATTAGCTGTTACCTTGAGTAATTTGATCTAAAAGACACACTGTAAAAAACAAATAATTTGCTTTATTTAAAAAAGTGTGTTAACCCATTGCTTTAAAGTGACTAGTTGACTATACCTAAGTGTGTTAACCCATTGCTTTTAAAGTAATTAGTTGACTATAACTAAGTGTGTTAACCCATTGCTTTTAAAGCGACTAGTTGACTACTTAAAAGTGTGTTAACCCATTGCTTTTAAAGCGACTAGTTGACTACTTAAAAGTGTGTTAACCCATTGCTTTTAAAGCGACTAGTTGACTACTTAAAAGTGTGTTAACCCATTGCTTTTAAAGCGACTAGTTGACTACTTAAAAGTGTGTTAACCCATTGCTTTTAAAGCGACTAGTTGACTACTTAAAAGTGTGTTAACCCATTGCTTTTAAAGCGACTAGTTGACTACTTAAAAGTGTGTTAACCCATTGCTTTTAAAGCGACTGGTTGACTACTTATAATTGTGTTAACCCATTGCTTTTAAACTAGTTAACTTTACTTAAGTGTGTTAACCCATTGCTTTTAAAGTGACTAGTTGACTACTTATAATTGTGTTAACCCATTGCTTTTAAACTAGTTAACTTTACTTAAAAGTGTGTTAACCCATTGCTTTTAAACTAGTTAACTTTACTTAAGTGTGTTAACCCATTGCTTTTAAAGTGACTAGTTGACTACTTATAATTGTGTTAACCCATTGCTTTTAAACTAGTTAACTTTACTTAAAAGTATGTTAACCCATTGCTTTTAAAGTGACTAGTTGACTATACTTATAATTGTGTTAACCCATTGCTTTTAAACTAGTTAACTTTGCTTAAAAGTGTGTTAACCCATTGCTTTTAAAGTGACTAGTTCACTACTTAAAAGTATGTTAACCCATTGCTTTTAAACTAGTTAACTTTACTTAAGTGTGTTAACCCATTGCTTTTAAAGTGACTAGTTGACTACTTATAATTGTGTTAACCCGTTGCTTTTAAACTAGTTAACTTTACTTAAAAGTGTGTTAACCCATTGCTTTTAAAGTGACTAGTTCACTACTTAAAAGTATGTTAACCCATTGCTTTTAAAGTGACTAGTTGACTACTTAAAAGTGTGTTAACCCATTGCTTTTAAAGCGACTAGTTGACTACTTATAATTGTGTTAACCCATTGCTTTTAAACTAGTTAACTTTGCTTAAAAGTGTGTTAACCCATTGCTTTTAAAGTGACTGGTTGACTACCTAAAAAGGGAGTAAGCCTGTTGCCTTAAAATTATTAAGTAAATTAATTGTGATAAAAATAAGTTAAGTCAAGTTGACCGTTCTAAGTTGTACTCACTTTTTAAAGTAAAGTCAATTTGTCGCCTTTAAGGCAACAGGTTTACTCACCTTTAAAAAAGTAAAGCAACTAATCGCTTTTTAAAGTGCAGGAAACCAAACAAGTTTGCAAAGTAACAGATTAGCTATTATTCACCTGAATTCTGAGTAACTCAAGGGCGGTCGCTGGGCTAAGTCACAGACCGCCTACTTTAGCATATAATGTTTCCTTGTAGAGACTCGCTGTGCTTCCATAAAGCAGGTTTTGAAGCTTTTAACCCCCTTTTAATGAGCCTGGGTTAATGAGTGCCAGAGCTTTATGAGGAAAGAAATATTAAAAAGTAACCACAAAAACCAGTGTTATTGATTCGAGTGCAAGTGTCAGAGAAGCAGAGCGTCACTGTTGACTTTCAACCCTGATTTCACCTTGAATATGTGCACAGATACACTTAAAAATAAATGCAATTTCTTACTTTTTGTCTTGCATCTAATTTAAACATCTAAATATTCTCAAATCATAAGCATTTTCAAGACAAGTAAAACATATTCTCTTGTTTTACAATTAACAAGTTAAATAAATTGCCAGACAGGTAAGCAAAATTACAGGAATCTAAAACTTTTTAGATATTTGGACTAGAAACAAGAGAAATTATTTGTATTTTTTGTAGTGTAACGCATGCTGAGTCCTCTCTGAGCAGCTGCTCCTGATTCTTCAGGAGTATTTACTAAACAAATGTTCGCAGACTCAAATGGAAATGTGCAAAAACACGCTCGCAGACATATAAGTGGCGTGCTATATGCAATACGCTCCAAACTTAATCCAATGTTGACAGAGATAAGACTGCAATACGTTTACACAACATCGACAAAAATGTATGCAAAACAGATTGAATTCACAGGATTTCTGAGATATGATTCTGGGCAAACACAGTTGTGTGTGTGTGTGTAGATAGCGATCTTTCAGATTTATTACTGGGTGCCAAAGGACACAATTTACACAGTCATTCATCATTGACTGAAGGAGGTAAGTGGCCAAAAGTCATAAAATTATCGACATAAATGTTCCATAACCCTAGAGAAACTAAAGATTGTAGACAAGTCAGTACATAAGGTAGTTTTTTTTTAATTTGCTAAATGGAAATGGTGAGTTTTATACGATAATAATAATACAAAAATTACTGTAGTATTTTATAGTAGATACTATAGTATTTTTCAATTATTCTATATAGTGAAGTACATGAATTAATCTTTTGTTGTGATTCTATAGATGCTACACAAGAATTATACTAATATAAACAGTTTACCAGAAATGGCAGTTTTCCCAGATTTCAACAACGTTACTGTAAGTTTCACAGTAGATTACATTATTATCCCTGATTTAACTGTGAAATTCAGAGTAATGTTTTTAATTCAGAATTTTATGGTGAAATTAAGGTAAGCTGGGCCTTTCACGCACCAATTTGACAACACTTCACACAAATCTTCACTTAGCAATCAGTCTGCAAACATTAAAAACAGTGAAGGATCTGTGTTGTTCTGTGCCAGCATGGATGGAGGAGGTCAATAGTGGCTATGTCCTATATTTCCAATAGATTTGACTGTATATTGGTTTACATGTGTTTTCTCTAATATTTACAGGATTTTATTACTTTTGTCTTTTTCTGCTTCTTTCTGCTTCTTTTTTATTTATTTTTTTATTATTTTTTATTTCTTATTTTTAGGTCCCACTTTATATTAAGTGTCCTTAACTACTATGTACTTACATCAAAGAAATAAATACAATGTATTTACTGTGTTTATAATGTATTTGAGAACACTTGTCGTGCTTTTGAGTTGGGACAGAGGTTGGGTTATGGACAGGTTTGGTGGCGTGGGTAGGTTTGAGGTTGGATTAAGGTGTAGGGAATGGTCAACAGTGTATTTACAGTTTAATTACAAAAGTTAATTACAGATGTAATTACATACATGTATTTAATCAAGCATAAGTACACAGTAAATACATGTATTTACGCAATAAGTACATTGTAACAAACAATTAGTTCCTATGTAAGTACATATTAGTTAAGGCCACAATATAAAGTGGGACCTTTTTTTTTTACGTTATTTTAATTTTCAGCCACAGTTTGAAAAATGTCATGAATTCAATATAAGTTTAATCAAAGCATTTCTTATTCTGCATAAAATTCTTTGCAAAAAGGCAAATTTGACAGCCTAAATAGAATTCACACTAAGTTCTGTATTTAGTTTTTTGTTGTCCATTGTCCAATGATTAATTAAAAGAGCTCATTTACTTGTTTGCAAGTTGTGTTGTTTGAAGGTAAAACTAGCTTTTGTTGCATATTTTAAATGTTTTGACACGGTATGTGCATTGTGCAAGCATAATGTTTCATTTTGACCATGAGTGCTGCTGTTTAGGCCTGTGTGTTCACTGTCTTGAAAATGTTGAATTTCAGTGGACGGCTGCATCAAAGCAAACAAAAAATCTGTAATACACTGCAAAAATCCTTTTCTTACTTAGATTTTTTGTCTTGTTTCTAGTCCAAATATCTAAAAACTCTTAAATCAAGAATATTTTTGAATATTTGAACAGGCAAAACGTAATGTCTTGTTTTAAGATATAAATATGCCAAAATGAAGTGAGTTTTCCCTTAAAACAAGCTAAATAATCTGCCAAAGGGGTAAGCAAAATAATCTTATGTCAAAAGGAAAAACAAGATTATTTTGCTTACCCCATTGGCAGATTATTTAGCATGTTTCAAGAAAAACTCCCTTAATATTGGGATATTTCTGAAAACAAAGACAATTTATTTTGCTTGCCTAGAAAATGTTTCTTGATATAAGAATTTGTAGATATTTGGACTGGAAACAAGACAAAAAATCTAAGCAAGAAAAGCATTTTTGCAGTGTATAATTATTAACCAATGATAATATACCAAACTGTAAGAGTATGCTGTAGATACTATAATATATACAGTATCATTCAAAAACACCATGGCATGTACTGTAAATCACTACAGTAAAACCATTAAGCTTATCATCTAGCTGTCAATGACTTGACCTACCTGTGCAGATGAAGGTTGAATAAATGTTAAAGGCTCCATAACAGCAGCCAAACTCCTCCCTGATCCCTGTACAAACTCCTCCCTGAAACAGGTGAGTTGGCAGGGTATAAATTTAGTGAATCTGGCTTGAACACACAGGAGCTTTTTGTCTCCGGAAGGGCTCTCAAGCGGACTACGACATCTGAAAGTCTGAGTTGGAATAATCCAGGAAAATGGGGCTTGGAGTGAGTGGACCGTGGCGGCATTTTTATGATGCTGCTTTGTATATTTTGACTTCCCGTTGTTTCCCTTCTGTTTATCTGATCTCTCACTCTGCTTTGTTGAAGTCAGGTAATGCTTATATGCTTATCTTAAATATTGTTTTACACATATAGACTGGAAATGATAAGTACAAACTGGCGGCAACTTCAGAAGATGAAGCCAAAGCGCCAAAAAAAGGGAAAAAGAAGCAAAAGGACATGGATGAGCTTAAGAAAGAAGTGGATCTGGTGCGAAATCAATGCATTTAACATAATTTCCATTATTTAAATCAACAGTGTTGGCTATGTAGTAAGATTCAATGGTGTTTTTCTTTATGCAGGATGACCACAAGTTGACGCTAGACGAGCTTCACCGCAAATACGGGACTGACCTGACCAGGGTGAGTTTAATATCAATTCTGGGGATCATTATGTGTCTAAAATGATTTAAATGCGTGTTTAAATGTCTTAAATAATTATAATATTATTAAATTTTAAAAAGTAGAAGAATAAAAACAGCTGGTACCGTGATTCATAATCACTGAGTGTAGTAATAATAACCTCAATATATCGTTCCAGTCAAATAACAGCAGATTTGGTTAAGAGTTGTTTAAGGCAAAACAGCAGATCCTCATGTATTGGAAACAGAAGATTATAGGCTGTCATATAGAAACTATTAAATAAAATTACCTTAAGCCTTTGAATGCAAGTTTCAAGTCTGAACCCTAAGCGCATAATATTTAGGGTGAATTACTGTGAAGCACAGCTCCACCTACCTGGTCCAAACCAAACCCTCAGCCGTACTGTGACCTTCAGTATGCATCTCAAGGACAGCAAGGCCCCTTTTTATCATCTAATTAACTTTTTGTATGTGACTTTCGCCATTGACATCCATGCTTTTGAGTTTTCCTTGGCTTTTCAGGTATCTCACAACAATCTCCATACAGTCTCATAATCGTATTTAGAAATTGAGTAATCAGCTGAAGTCATCAGCTAATTATTGCTAGAATTATTTCAAATATTTCCTAAATGATGTTTAACAGAGCAAAGAATTGTTCACAGTATTTCCTATAATATATTTTCTTCTGAAGAAAGTCGTATTAGTTTTATTTTGGCTAGAATAAAAGCAGTTGTACATTATTTTAAAGCCATTTTAAGGTCAATATTATTAGCTGCCTTAAGCTATATTAGTTTTGGATTGTCTGCAGAACAAATCACTGTTATACCATCTCATCTGCAGCTGGTACAAAATGTGGCTGCTAGACTACTCTCTTGGTGTCGGTAACTCCAGTTAAATACAGAATTGATTTTCAAATTTTATTATCTGTTTACAAAGCTGTCAATAATCTTGCTCCTCAGTACCTTACAGACTTGCTCTGCTCGTAAACACCTTCTCAATCATTGAGATCTTATGATCTCAATTTGCTCATCGTGCCCAGAATACACCTTAAAAAATATATATAATAATAATATTTTGTTTTATTGCATTAAAACACAATTACAATAAGGCAAAATTCAAATAACAACAATTTTCAACATTTATAGAACAGAGCACAAATAATAAAATCTGTAAAAAAAAGATACACTTAAAGCAGGGGTCACCAAACTTGTTCCTGGAGGTCCGGTGTCCTGCAGATTTTAGCTCCAACCCTAATCAAACACACCTGAACAAGCTAATCAAGGTCTTACTAGGTATACTTGAAACATCCAGGCAGGTGTGCTGAGGCAAGATGGAGCTAAACCCTGCAGAGACACCGGCCCTCCAGGACCAGGATTGGTGACCCCTGACTTAAACCATAGAATAGACACACAAACACAACAAAGAACAAATAAATAAATAAATAAAAAGCAGTTACACCGGGTTTTCTATTAATTAAATTTTATTCAATAAACTAAACCGTCTTCTTCAACTTTTTGATTGTATCAACTTTAAAGATTTACAGTATAGCCAAAATTCATTTTGGGGAACTAAAAATAGTGGTTTTGTTTTAATGCATTATGCATATAAAATTTCCCCAAAATTAGAATTTCAAGAGTTCCCACTTAGATATGCTTGGCACTTATAGCAGGTTTGGCATGCTGTCCCGGGAGAGAACCCTGAGCTCTGAGATATTTGAGCCCAGGGCTCCCGCCCGGTCTAGAAGCATATCATGAGAACCGAGATCAGGTAGGTCTCGATCGCTCCCCCTTTAGAAGGGGAGAAAAAAGGAGGAGATGGGGTGGAAGGGGGGATTCTTCCAAAACAAAGATAGAGCAATAAGGAGAAAATCATCCATTTATTAAGCTAGGATCTTTCTGATTGGATGATTACTGATTGCAGATGAGTGCACAATCATATCACGTGCTCCTCTCGAAATTAGTTTATGAAACTTCACATTGTTTAATACAAAATGAATATTAAAATCTTTCCCTGATAAACCAATCCTTAGAAAATGAGGTGATCGAGGATTTGCAGTTGCTAATCCTAAACTCTGGAATACTTCATCCATTTGCATTAGACTTTCCCGCTCGATTACTGTGTTTAAGTATGTTTTAAAGGTTCACGAAACCCTCCAGTACTTGTTTTGAGATCTTAACAGATTTGTGTGTGTTGAGCATCAGTTAGGACAATGTTAGCACATGTCAGCTTTGATTGGGGGTAAACTGGATAATGTTGAGCTTTTGTCAGCTAATTTCAGCTTCCGGGTTTAAAATTATTTTTGGGGCGGATCAAAATCAGCGACACATCGCAAAACTGCAAGTGCAAAGATGAGGCGTCGGTTTCTCATTATCCTATGACAAGAGCCGGCTTCTTAATTATTCATGACTGCACGTGCTTTCCGAAGGCGAGGTAGACCTGCCAGTGCCAAGCTGTGAGACAGACCCACGGCACACACTATTTAGCTGTTTATGAAGGGTTGTATGTGTTTCTTTCCATGATTCGCGGGGTTTGTTGCATGTTTTCCCCCGCGATGCTGTTAGGGCCGATACAGCAAAGCTGTTTGTGTGCAGCAAGCGTTTTTGTCAGGAGAGCAGCACGAGAATTGGAGAATGGTGAACGTTGTCGTTTATCAGGAGTTCGTTCACTTTTAGACACATCGCCGTGCTGCTGTGTTCGCCTAAATCCTCCAGATGACCGACAGGGCTAATGGTTAAAATAGACAGGGAGATACCTGCAGCACTGAGTCTGCATTCAGGAGATTGAGGGAGAAGTCCTCATTTATAGTGTTTATATGAACAGGATTATCTTTATAATGATATAATTGTGGTTGTGTGTATGAAATTACGAAGAACAAATGTAGCAGGGCATTAAACCACTGTTTATTTCTTTGCATTTTAACTTTGTAAACTATAAACTGATGCATCTCCTCACGGTTTGTCTCATTTTGTGAGCCGACTGACAACAGTTGTTTGCTCCCCTCCTTCTGGCCACGCCCATTCCTGCCCTTTGCTCGTGGAGCTCCACGCCCATTATCATGCATCTTTTGAATTAATCCAGTTACTATGACCATTCATGTGAAGCTGCTTTGACACAATCTACATTGTAAAAGCGCTTTAAAAATAAAGCTGAATTGAATTGAATTAAAAAAATTCTGAGGTAGACCTGAACCGAAAATGGGGGGTGTCATGACCCTTAAAAGACTTATCTATTTTCTCTCACATTTAATACTCGTTGATCACTGTTTATTGCTTCTATTTGTTAAATGTTACTTTATATTCTGCTTTCTTCTCTGTCTTTAGTACTTCTATGTACAGCACTTTGGTCAACTTTGGTTGTTTTTAAATGTGCTTCATTAATAAATATTGTATTTTATTGTATATACTGACTTGCCTAGTTACCCTAACTTTAACCAAATTAACCTAGTTAAGCCTTTAAATGTCATTTTAAGCTGAATAATAGTGTCTTGAAGAATATCTAGTCAAATATTATGTGTCATCATGGCAAAGATAAAAGAAATCAATTATTAGAAATGAGTTAATAGAACTATTATGTTTAGAATTATGTTGAAAAATTAAAGGGAAACATAAAGTGGGGCTAATAAGTCAGGAGGGCTAATAATTCTGACTTTGACAGTATATTTAAACTTGATTTTTATCTACTTTTGTTCCCAGGGCTTGTCTTCCTCTCGTGCAAGGGAGGTCTTGGCTCGTGATGGACCCAATGCGTTGACTCCTCCACCAACCACTCCAGAATGGGTCAAGTTCTGCAAGCAGCTCTTTGGAGGATTCTCTACTCTCCTGTGGATTGGTGCCATCCTTTGTTTTCTTGCCTACGGCATCCAGGCGGCCTCTGAAGACGATCCCACGAATGACAATGTAAGTTGGAGCAGAAACAGCCTTGTCTTATACTGCATTGAAGTCTTTCTGGGATGTTCGTACTTGCATAATGACGAGATCAGGTGAATTAATGTCGCTATAGGCGGCACAAGATGCCGTTGTACCTACTTTGGATGAATTACAAGAAAATACAGTACGGGTTTGTTAAAATTAAGAGCTAATAATTTGTGCTTCGAATATATATGTAAAACTATTTATATAGTTTATGTATAATTTAGTAGTTTATACTAAACACTATAGTTTTTTTTCAACATATAGTGAAGTACTTTAATTATTTAGTTGTAATTATCTTTAGTTTGTATGGTAACACAACAACTATAGCAACACAAACCAATTATCCAATACTCTAGCTTTCTACAGGGATAGGGTATAACTACAAAACACCACAGTACACACTACTACTACAATGCATCACCGTTTACTGCAGTAAAAAATAAAGTATACTACAGTATTTATTACAGTTTTTCATTTCACTTTCAAGAGGTCACACTTAGATTTTGCTTGATAATAATAGCAGATTTGGCATGCTGTCCTGGGAGAGAACCCTGAGCTCGAAGTTACTTGAGCCCAGGGCTCCCGCCTGGTCGATGAGCATGTAAGGGGGTCAAAGATCAGGAGGAGGAAACAGGAGGATTGGGTGGATGCGGGATTCTTCAAAAAATGAAGATAAGGGTGTAAGGCGAGACGGGCTAGTTATAGTGAGTTTGGAAAAATTTAATTGGTTTACTTATGAATGCAGATAAGACACCAGCCAAGGTCAATCATATTACATGCTCCTCTAAAAATTAGTTTGTTGAACTTCATATAGTTAATACAGTAGCTTTTATTAACAGTTGTATATACTAGAATCTATACAATATATATTACACTTTTCTATAGACCTTTTTCTTGGAACGCAAAATTACCCATTATGCTTTGCGTGTATGCGCAAGGAGAATGCGAAGAACTTCCGGTCGGCAGCTGATGCGTGTAAACAGTCACATTTGGACAGCTTTGAAACGATAGTTTTAGTCTATTTTACCTGCTTTTATCCTCTATGAACTAATACTGTTGTCCATCAGCAGCCTCTCCTGGACTGATCATTTAAAGAAATGTGATCTAATAGGATGGAAAACAGCTGCTGTGAGGCGTTTTCCCCTCGCTGTCAGACGGCATCTTCTGCAGTTTAAATGAAGCCTCGTCATCGCTAAAGTCAACATTTTCTCTTTATTTCAAATATATAACCAGCCCAAACTAATGTAGTTCACCAAAATGTTTGACACACACACGTAGCCTGTACTGTGCCACTGACACACTGATTTAATAACTGTGACAAAGTGAAAATACAGGCTAGTGTCATTTCAAAATGACAGAAAAACACAAACCGTGGTGAAAACAACACACAAAATAAAACACAAACGGCTCGCGATTAGAATGAACAGCAAATCAGCAGCAGAGGATCAATAACAGACTTTTATTGGTAATTTTTGTAAATTGCACGACTTTCATACCTGTTAAGTTTCATGCCAGTACCCTGGTTTGTTTGCTCTCTCTCTCTCTCTCTCTCTCTCTCTCTCTCTCTCTCTCTCTCCCTCTCTCTCTCTCTCTCTCTGTGTGTGTGTGTGTGTGTGTGTGTGTGTGTGTGTGTGTGTGTGTGTGTGTGTGTGTGTGTGTGTGTGTGTGTGTGTGTGTGTGTGTTAAAAAGCCGCTGAGCTAACAGCTGACAGGCCGGGAATGCACACTGTATTTCTGACGGCAGACACGTGAACTAGGAGAACGTTTTTCTCGTATTTCTGACGTGCTTGAACCACATGTGACAGATTATAACGGCTTTAGCAGACATGTTTCTAAGTTGTGTGTCACAAAAACACTCTGTTATACATTAAAAACGTTATTGAAACCCATTTTCGGAGCGCAAATTACCAGTTGTACACGCTGTGAACGGAAGTTTTTAGCATTCTACCGGAAGACGCTGGTCGCTATGTCGCCCTCCATGCAGCAGCCATGAAAAAGGTCTATAGTATGGGTCAAAACACTACATTATTCACTATAAAGTATTATAGTATGTTTGTCATGTGGGATGTATTATATAAAAACATAATAATTGTTATTTTATTTAATATGAATTGTTTCAGACATGACATAAATGTACAATTATTAATGCAACAAAAATGTAATTCCTAAAAGCCAAACTGTAAACTTGTGTGTCTTTTCCAGCTTTACCTGGGGATTGTGCTGGCTGGTGTTGTCATAATCACTGGATGCTTTTCATACTACCAAGAAGCCAAAAGCTCAAAGATCATGGAATCGTTTAAGAACCTTGTTCCTCAGGTACTAACATACAAAACTATTAACAGATCAGCTCTGCAGCTCCCACACAAAAATAAGACATTCTCAAATATCCTGGTTTTGTAGCAAGCCCTGGTTGTGCGTGATGGAGAGAAAAAGAGCATCAATGCTGAGGAGGTGGTCGCTGGTGACCTTGTGGAGGTCAAAGGTGGAGACCGAATCCCAGCTGACCTTCGCATCATCTCTGCACATGGATGCAAGGTAAGAACTAAAGCTCATTAGCAGGGCCAGACAGAACATTTATGCATTACTAGATTGCATATATTAGATTAATATATATCTATCTACACGCCTTCCGAACACTCCCTTGAACCACCACTGATCTTGATAAGATATATACTTTTATTTATTTATGTTTTTGAGGGAGGGGGACTTATACCTTTAATTCAACAGGATAGTAGAGTATAGACAGGAAAGTATGGGGAGCAAAGAGAGGGAGACAGGACAGGCAAAAGACCTCAAGATGAGATTCTAATTTTGGTGTCCACAAACACCAAACCCAGCAGGCCAAGACATCAACATGACGTCAGATTGATGTTGTACCCCAGCAGGTACAGGGGATGTTGCCTTTTGTTTGGAAATGAAAATTGGGTTGACTTCAGAACTCAGCGTCAGGCCGACATCAATATCCAACGTCCAACATAAAATCAACCAAATATCAACGTCTAATGATGTTAGAGCTTGAGGTTGTGTGGACGTCACCATTTACATTTACATTTAGTCATTTAGCAGACGCTTTTATCCAAAGCGACTTACAAATGAGGACAAGGAAGCAATTTACACAACTATAAGAGCAACAATGAATAAGTGCTATAGGCAAGTTCAGGTCTGTAAAGTCTAAGAAGGTTAGTATTTGTAATTTTATTTATTTATTTATTTATTTATTTATTTATTTATTTATTTTTTGAGTACAGTTAGTGGTATATCCAGAGAGGCAATTGCATATTAGTAAGGAAAGTGGAGACTGAATAGTTGAGTTTTTAGCCGTTTCTTGTAGACAGCGAGTGACTCTGCCGTTCTGATGCAGTTAGGGAGTTCATTCCACCAACTGGGCAGATTGAGCGTGAGCGTTCGGGAAAGTGATTTCTTCCCTCTTTGGGATGGAACCACGAGGCGACGTTCATTCACAGAACGCAAGTTTCTGGAGGGCACATACATCTGCAGAAGTGAGAGCAGATAAGAAGGAGCAAAGCCAGAAGTCGCTTTGTAAGCAAACATCAGAGCTTTATATTTGATGCGAGCAGCAACTGGCAGCCAGTGCAAACGGATGAGCAGCGGAGTGACATGTGCTCTTATAGGTTCATTAAAGACCACTCGTGCTGCTGCGTTCTGGAGCAGCTGAAGAGGTTTGATAGAGTTAGCTGGAAGCCCGGCTAGTAGAGAGTTGCAATAATCCAGTCTGGAGAGAACAAGAACTTGAACACAGTTGAGCTGCATGTTCAGATAGGAAGGGTCGGACCTTTCTGATGTTATAGAGTGCGAATCTGCACGATTGAGCAGTTCTAGAGATGTGCTCAGAGAAGTTTAGTTGGTCATTAATCGTTACTTTTTTTAAGGCTTTTTACCATTTTGGATGCAGTAATGGTTTCCCCATCCATCTGGATTGAAAAGTTATGATGTAGAGTCAGGTTGGCAGAAACTACAAGTTACAGGGTTGGCAGAAACTACAAGTTACCACTTAGATGTCTGTCAGACGTTGGATTTTGGTTGTCAAACCTGATGAATAAATGTCGGTATTTGACTTCAATATGATGTTGGTTGAAGACGTTGGTTTGACGTTAGATTTTGGTCACTTTCCAACACAACCTAAAATCAACCAAATATCAGTTTCATTTGATGTTCATTGGACATCAAAATAACATCCTTAGACGCTGGCTAGACATTAAAATTTGGTCACCAGACGTCATGACCTGAATCTAATGTATTATTAACGTCTTAAGAAGTTGTGTGCCTGCTGGGTAGCGTCATTTGTTGGCAAACTAACCACAATGCTACTGATACTGACACCACAAACATTATTGTCATTCATTAGCTTATTTGGGTGTGTAAGTGGGGTTTAAGTAAAATTATGCTCCCTCTGGACTCTCTGGACTGCTCTGGACTCCCTCCAAAGCAGAACTAAACACCACTGAGTTAAACACCAAACCAGAAACATAAACAAACCTGTACCAACATGACTATTCAAGGTAATCTTCCTTACATTTCAGGTGGACAACTCTTCCCTCACTGGAGAATCTGAACCCCAGACTCGTACTCCTGACTTCTCCAATGATAACCCACTGGAGACCAGGAACATTGCGTTCTTCTCTACCAACTGTGTTGAAGGTGCAAAGACAGTTCACATGTGATAATTAACAGAATTAATGACTTAATTACAAAGTTAAAATATTCAATAGGTACTGCCAGAGGAATTGTCATCAACACTGGTGACCGCACTGTCATGGGTCGCATCGCCACTCTTGCCTCCAGCCTAGAAGGTGGACAGACACCAATTGCTAAAGAGATTGAGCACTTCATCCACATCATCACTGGAGTGGCTGTCTTCTTGGGCGTGTCCTTCTTTATTCTTTCCCTGATTCTTGGATATGGGTGGTTGGAAGCCGTCATCTTCCTGATTGGAATTATTGTCGCCAATGTACCTGAAGGTCTCCTTGCTACTGTAACTGTAAGTGAGAGTACAAACCACACTTGTTGGATATTTGGATATTTGAGCTAAAATAAATACCTAACATGGAACTTTATGTAGGTGTGTCTGACTCTCACTGCCAAACGAATGGCAAAGAAGAACTGCCTGGTGAAGAATCTTGAAGCTGTGGAGACTCTTGGATCAACCTCTACCATTTGCTCTGACAAGACTGGAACTTTGACCCAGAACCGGATGACCGTCGCTCATATGTGGTTCGACAGCCAGATTCATGAAGCAGACACCACTGAGAACCAGAGTGGAACCACCTTTGACAGGAGCTCTCCTACGTGGTCTGCACTTGCACGTGTTGCTGGCCTTTGCAATCGTGCCGTCTTCCTAGCTGATCAGCGCAATGTGCCTATCCTCAAGGTGGGTTGATTTATGTTTAAAGGTGTTGTAGTAAACAAATGTCCATCAAGATGCTCTTTATAAAAGACAGAATCAATGCATTGCAGAGAGACACAGCTGGTGATGCCTCCGAGTCTGCCCTCCTGAAGTGTATTGAGCTGTGCTGCGGTTCAGTCAATGAAATGAGAGAGAAGTACACAAAGATTGCAGAAATCCCTTTCAACTCCACCAACAAGTATCAGGTATTGTGTATATGTTGTGTTGGTTTTCTATTTGCTGATTTGACTAGCCTTGCTAACAGTGCTGATTCTGCCTTGCTCTAGCTTTCAATCCACAAGAATCCCAATTCCTCAGAGCCAAAACACTTGCTTGTGATGAAGGGAGCACCTGAGAGGATCTTGGATCGATGCTCCACCATTTTAATTCAGGGAAAACAGCAGCCCTTAGATGAAGAAATGAAAGATGCTTTTCAGAATGCTTATGTTGAACTTGGAGGTCTTGGAGAAAGAGTCCTGGGTAAATTCCCCAAATGAGGTTTATCATTGGAAGTTTTCTGTGTATTAATAACTGAGACTTTTCACACAAGTAAATGTGTTATTTCTCACAGGTTTCTGCCACTTCTGCCTTCCTGATGATCAGTTTCCTGAGGGTTTTGCATTTGATACTGAAGAAGTGAACTTCCCCACTGAGAACCTGTGCTTTGTTGGCCTCATGTCCATGATTGATCCTCCTCGTGCCGCTGTACCAGATGCTGTGGGCAAGTGCAGGAGTGCTGGAATCAAGGTGTTTTTTTCACCTTGATTCAAGACTGATGCCTTGATTATTTTATTCCTGTATTAAATTAATTAGATGATCAAGCATCTATGTCTTCTATCACAGGTTACTTGTGACCATCGATTTACAGCCAAGACTATTGTAAAGGATCTTGAATCAAGATTCAAGTAGTTCTTGATTCAAGATCCGCTGATTGAATATGTCGCACCTTAGTTGCAGCATATTCACTGTGGTTCATACTGGTTGAATTTCTTTCAGTTAATCAAATAATAACTCTGAATCTTATTTACAGGTGATCATGGTTACTGGTGACCATCCAATTACAGCTAAAGCTATTGCAAAAGGTGTCGGCATCATCTCAGAAGGCAATGAGACTGTTGAAGACATTGCCGCTCGTTTGAACATCCCGGTTGGAGAGGTTAATCCAAGGTATGTTAAAGCAAAACTTATGGAGAAGTTTGAATCTAAATGTTTGCTAATACATAGTGTGCCTTTAGAGATGCGAAGGCATGTGTGGTCCATGGAGGAGAACTGAAAAGTATGAGTGAAGAAGAGCTAGATGATATCCTGAAACACCATACAGAAATTGTGTTCGCCAGAACTTCTCCACAACAAAAGCTGATCATTGTGGAAGGATGTCAGCGACAGGTACCATCAGATATATTCAATTCCTGCTGAGAGTATTTATGCTGCATGAACTCAACGTAATTATTATTTTGTTTACTCTTTCAGGGTGCCATTGTAGCCGTAACCGGTGATGGAGTCAATGATTCTCCAGCTCTGAAGAAGGCTGACATTGGTGTGGCTATGGGTATTGCTGGATCTGACGTATCCAAGCAGGCTGCTGACATGATCCTTCTGGACGACAACTTTGCCTCAATTGTCACTGGAGTAGAAGAAGGTACGACGACCTAAATTAAAAAAAAAATTTAAATGTTACTTTGAAGGTTACTTATTCCTCAAATGTGTCTTTAACTATAGGACGTCTGATCTTTGATAACTTGAAGAAGTCCATTGCCTACACCCTGACAAGTAACATCCCTGAGATCTCACCTTTCCTTCTGTTCATCATTGCTAATATTCCTCTACCTCTGGGCACCGTCACCATTCTCTGCATTGACCTCGGCACTGACATGGTATGGGAAACGACACATTATTTCTCTGCTAGTTGCATAGTTTCTTTGTGATTCAACCACATTACCTAAGACTTAGCCACCTATACCTGGGCACTCCAAAAACTGGCACTTGAAGCTACAATGTTTAGTGTCCTTGTTAATATGCTTACCTCTAATGCCTGAAACGTTGGTTTGAGTCCTGCCTGAAGCTGTGCCAGTGTAACGGAGGCCAGCTAGTAAGTGCTTTGCAGGTACACCTCACACCGCTGACCTCTAAAGGTGCTCTAGCGACAGACGCTAGAGGCCATGGTCTTTAGCCTCCTTGTTAGAGCAACCGACTTCCATGCGGAAGGTTGCCGGTTCGAAACCAGCTCAGAGCGGGTTGGGTGGCGTAGGACCGGCGGGAATACATTGGTGCCGTGACCCGGATGGGAGTGAGGTTTAGGGGGGTGAGTGTAACGGAGGCCAGCTAGCAAGTGCTGTGCAGGTAAACCTCACTCCTCTGACCTCTAAAGGTGCTCTAGTGACATACGCTAGAGGCCATGGCCTTTAGCCTCCTTGGTAGAGCACCCGACTCCCATGCGGAAGATCGCCGGTTTGATATAAGCTCGGAGCGGATTGGGCGGTGTAGGACTGGCGGGGTTACACCAGCAAATCTGAAGTGGTCAAGTGTTTGGGTAACATTTTTGAACATAAACTTTTCACCAGGTTGTCTTCCATCATCTTTAAAGGTGCACTAAGCAATTTTGCCAACAGTGTCAGTCCAATAATCAAAACACATTAGCTGCCAAATTGGCAGTAATGACATAATTTGTCTAGTCATGATAGAGGAGATATCAAGAATATCTTGTTGGGTTATGGATTTGTTTATTTTGATGCTTTTACTGCAAAAAATTATTTTCTCACTTAGATTTTTTGTCTTGTTTCTAGTCCAAATATCTACAAATTCTTAAATCAAGAAGCATTTTCTGGACAAGCAAAACATATTGTCTTGTTTTAAGAAATAATATGCCAAAATGAAGTGAGTTTTTCCTCAAATCAAGCTAAATAATCTGCCAATGGGGTAAGCAAAATAATCTTGTTTTTCGATTTGTGATAAGATCATTTTGCTTACCCCATTGGCAAATTATTTTGTTTGATTTGAGGAAAAACTCACTTCATTTTGGCATATTATTTCTTAAAACAAGACAATATGTTTTGCTTGTCCATAAAACGCTTCTTGATTTAAGAACTTTCAGATATTTGGACTAGAAAAGGGGACAAAAAAAATCTCGGTAAGAAAAGCATTTTTTGCAGTTCAGACACCAACATTGTTTGTCAAAATTTGCTCATAGCACATTTAATGTGTTGTACGCAATGATTATTTTTATAGATATCCACTAAATGTCATTCCAGCAAGGAAGTGTGAGCTTATATTGGCAACCTTTGGATGTCTAAAAGAAAACCTTGTAAAAGGAAATCCAAAGCAATCCCTTTATCTTCCCTAGATGATCTTTGATCCATGCACATGAATTCCTGATGGCTCCCTCGAGTGGTATAAAAGATTAAAGAAATGGTTCACATAATTTCCTTTGAAGCAGCTTGCTTAAATTTGCTGTGATTCCTCCTGCAATGCTGGATTGCAAATGTTAACTATTGTTTAATGTTTCCTCAGGTTCCTGCGATCTCGTTGGCCTATGAAAGTGCTGAAAGTGACATCATGAAGAGACAACCCAGAAATGCTAAAACAGATAAACTGGTGAACGAGAGGCTGATCAGTATGGCCTATGGTCAAATAGGTAAGAGCTTGGTTAATCTAAACAGATGTTTATAGCGGTTTGCTCTGTGTTCAGTCTTTGATCTGGTTCTGAAAAGTAGTACTCTACGGTTCTGTCTGCTTGTTAATTGTGACGTCACGTGAAGCAACTTCCGGGTCCAATCGATATATCAAACTGTATGGGGACACTCAACAAATGCTAATACTAAATGTTTACCAGAAACATTTATGGTAAATGTGCTCAGGTGCTCTGGTTTCCCCCACAATCCAAACGCATGCTCTATAGGGGAATTGAATGAGCTAATTCAGTCGTAGTGTATGTGTGTGAATGTGAGCGTGTATGGATGTTTCCTAGTACTGGGTTGCAGCTGGAAGGGCATCAGCTGCGTAAAACATATGCTAGATAAGTTGGTGGTTCATTCCGCTGTGGCGATCCCTGATAAATAAAGGAATTAAGCTGAAGGAAAATGAATGAATGAATGAAAATGCCTAAGAGTTTGTTGTATGAACGGCGCCACCTAGTGTTTCTTCAAAAATCCCATTAATTAAATTGGAATGCTCTGGATTTTGATGTGTGAATTTAAAACAATACATATAAATATAAAGAAAACTAACATGTGTAAATGAGCACTTAATTACAAACTCAAACCCACAGATAGACGCTTTCATTTTAATGTCATCGTACTTATTTTTAGGTATGATGCAAGCAGTCGCAGGGTTCTTTTCCTACTTTGTAATTCTCGCCGAAAACGGATTCCTCCCCTCCGATTTAGTAGGAATCCGAGTCAACTGGGATGACAAATATGTCAATGATCTGGAAGACAGCTATGGCCAGCAATGGGTGAGGTGCCTCTATAAACCAAAATCGTCTCTGATGTAAAAAATGTAAAGCATAAATCATGTAAACATTGCTCGTCTGTTTATGTTCCTAGACATACGAGCGCAGAAAGATTGTGGAGTTCACATGCCACACAGCCTTCTTCGCCAGTATTGTGATTGTGCAGTGGGCAGATCTGATCATCTGTAAGACCAGGAGGAATTCCATTGTACAGCAGGGAATGAGGTACAGGACTGTGCAAAAGTTTTGGCCCCTCCGTTACTTTTGTGGTTTTAGTGAGGGTATGATGACTTTATATAGTATTTCTCATTCTCTTTTTTTAAAATACAATTAGAAAATACACAGGTTTTTTGGGGGGTGTAATTGTTTAAGACGTGAAGATGGAAGATGGAAGAATGGCTGAAGTATGACTGAACAATACTGGATGTTCTGTCTTGGTTTGATCTGCATTTTTGCCAGAGCTGTTGGCAATATTGCCTGAATTGATGGGGATTGTGAATGCTGAAAAGTACAGACAGGTTTTAAACCATCATGTAATTGAAAAACAGTGATGAAATGGCCTCCACAGAGTCCAGACCTAAATATTATATGCAGTATGAGATTAACCTGAACAGAAAAAGAAAGATTTAACATGCTAAATCTAAGGAGGAACTCTTAGAAATGCTGAAAGATGCTTTATATATAGATGGATGGATGGATGGATGGATGGATGGATGGACAGACGGATGGATGGATGGATGGATGGATGGATGGATGGATGGACAGACGGATGGATGGATGGATGGATGGATGGATGGATGGACGGACAGACGTATGGATGGATGGATGGATGGATGGATGGATGGATGGATGGATGGATAGATGGATGGATGGATGGATGGATGGATGGATGGATGGATGGATGGATGGATGGATGGATGGATGGATGGATGGACGGACAGACGTATGGATGGATGGATGGATGGATGGATGGATGGATGGACAGACAGACGGTTAGATGGATAGATGGATACATAGACAAATGGATGGATGGATGGATGGATGGATGGATGGATGGATGGATGGATGGATGGATGGATGGATGGATGGATGGATGGATGGATGGATGGATGGATGGATGGATGGATAGACAGACGGATAGACAGACGGATAGATGGATACATTGACAAGCAGATGGATGGATGGATAGATGGATACATAAACAAAAGGACAGACGGATGGACAGACGGATGGACAGACAGACAGACAGATAGATAGATAGATAGATAGATAGATAGATAGATAGATAGATAGATAGATAGATAGATAGATAGATAGATAGATAGATGTATAGATAGATAGATAGATAGATAGATGTATAGATAGATAGATAGATAGATAGATAGATAGATAGATAGATAGATAGATAGATAGATAGATAGATAGATAGATAGATAGATAGATAGATAGATAGATAGATTTGGCAAAAGTCTTAGCCCCGCAAAGCTGGTGGTGGCTTGAGATATTTGCACAGTGCTATAATTAAACTGTATAATTTAAGGATTATTTTAAGGAGCACATCCTAATGTCCAACATTATTCTTTCTTAGAAACAAAATCCTCATCTTCGGCCTGTTTGAAGAAACTGCTCTTGCAGCATTTCTGTCCTACTGCCCAGGCATGGACGTAGCTTTGAGGATGTATCCGCTCAAGTAGGTGGACTTAACTAGCATTCAGCATTCAAGAAACTGTGTAGGTGATCTCGAAAGCCATATTGCAACACTGTTATTATCTTTTAGACCGTGCTGGTGGTTCTGCGCCTTCCCATATTCACTTCTCATCTTCGTCTATGATGAAGCTAGAAGATATATCCTTAGGCGGAGCCCAGGAGGTAATAACAGATATAAATAACAGATGTCGGCTCACTCTGACAATGATGATAACTGTGTTTGTTTTCATTTTAAAGCCACCATATCTGCTTGCCCAGTGGATGGATGTTTTTTTGGCTCTAATATCTGTGATGTGTTTTGTGTTTCAGGTTGGGTGGAACAAGAAACATACTACTAAAACATGAAGCAAACATTTTCAAGGAGACACATATCAATATATTTTTAAATGATACTGAATCTGGCCATTTTCAGTCAATAAAGCTGTTGAAGTGGACTAAGCTTGTTTTTGTGTGCTCAATAAGCTAATGGTTTTGAAAAGACGTCAATGGAAAAGTGACGTTTTACATTAAGCCACAAATTGTAGATTTACATAAAATATTGAGATTAAATTAGTTTATAAATACATTACTCAGCTAGAACAATCCCTTTTAGTGATTCATTACAAGATGAATTCTTCAGGTGCAAAAATGCCTGCTGTAGATCCAATCTATACGGCGGCTGTAATTAGTTTAGTTTAAGAACAGTAGAAGTTAATGGGACAGACTTCACAAGATTAAAGACATCTGACACATTTTAAAAAGGCTTTCTTAGAGGAGTAATTGCCAGGACTTACGAGTGACGTTCGAAAGTTTGATGAGCCAAGGCAAATATCTCCATTTTTCTGTTAGAAATATATACAAAATAAAGTGAAAAGTGGCACTAAAGTATATATAACTCAAAAGGCACAAGTAGCATTTAATAAATAAATAAATAAATAAATAAAATAAATAAATAAATAATAAAATAAATAAATAAATAAATAAACAAATTAATTAATTATTTATTTAATTAATTAAAATAAAATAAATAAATAAATAATTAAAGCAAATTCTGGACTGTGGACTAAAATACTAAAATATATATCAAAATCTACAAATTAAATGTTTCCATAAAAAAATTGTTCAAATTATCTACATTGTAGTAGACAATACTGCCCAACGAGTGCTGTGTTAGTATTATTGATAATTCAATGTACTAGTATTTACACAAGTGCATTTTCATTAAAAAAATAATAATATTCTCTAAACTCTGGGCTGTTTGTTATGAAAATTTAAAGATTTTATTTGCATGATGCTGAAGTGGCTTCAAATGCTATAAGACATGAAAATGTGAAGATTTAATGTTTGCATGAACAATATTAGTTCTGATGATCTCCATTGTAGTAGAGAATATAGCACAGAATGTTTAGTGTTACTAGTATATTAAATTTAAATTGCACAAGTAGCATTTTTATTAAAATAAATAATAAATAAATAAACTCTGCGCTGTTTGCATGATGTTAAAGTGGTGTCCAATGCTATATAGCATGAAAGCGCCAAAATTTAACATTTGCAAAGACACTATTAGTTTAAATTATCTGCATTGTAGTAGACAATATAGCACAGAACATGTAAAATGTTACTAGTACTTATAATACAAAACCCACAAGTATAATTTTCATATATATTTATATAAAACTCTGGGATGTTTGCTTAATTTTAGAGCGGTTTCAAATGCTATATAGCATAAAAATATAAAGATTTATTGTTTGCATGAACAATATTAGTTCTGATGATCTCCATTGTAGTAGAGAATATAGCACAGAATGTTAAGTGTTACTAGTATATTTAATTTAAATTGCACAATTCGCATTTTTATTAAAATAAATAATAAATAAATAAACTCTGGGCTGTTTGCATGATGTTAAAGTGGCGTCAAATGCTATATATGAAAATGTAAAGATTTAACCTTTGCATAAACACTGTTAGTTCAAATTATCTCCATTGCAGTAGACAATATTGCACAAAAAGTGTAAAGTGTTACTAGTATTTATAATACAAAAGGCACAAGTATCATTGTCATTAAAATGAATTAAACTCTAGGTTGTTTGCATAGTTTTAGAGTGGCTTCAAATGCTTTATGACTTGAAAATGAAACAATATAAGTTCAAATTATCTTCATTGTAGTAGACAGTATAGCACAAAATGCGTAGTGATACTGGTGTGTTTAATTCAAATGGCGCAAGCAGAATTTTAATCAAAAAATGAATAAAAATGAAAGCTGCACTCTAAACAATGCTGGGTTATTCATTCATTTTCTTGTCGGCTTAGTCCCTTTATTAATCCGGGGTCGCCACAGCGGAATGAACCGCCAACTTATCCAGCACGTTTTTACACAGCCGGAGCCCTTCCAGCCGCAACCAATCGCTGGGAAACATCCACACACACACTCATACACTATGGACAATTTAGCCTACCCAGTTCACCATGTCTTTGAACTGTGGGGGAAACCGGAGCACCCGGAGGAAACCACAATGCTGGATTATTTACATCCAAATTGGGTAAAATATGGACTAACCCAAACATTGGTTTAAATTTGGTCCCATTAATTTAATTCAAAATTCCAGCAGTTGGGTTAGTTCCTATTGCATCCAGAATTGTATAGTGTGTCATTCATTCATTTTCCTTCAGCTTAGTTCCTTCGTCCAGGAGTAACCACAACGGATTGAACCACCAACTATTTCAGCATATGTTTTACACAGCGGATGCCCTTCCAGTTGCAACTAAACCCTAGCAAACACCCAAGCACACTGATTCACACACATATACGGCCAATTTAGTTCATCAATTCCTCTATAGCGCATGTGTTTGGACTAGGGGAAACCGAAGCACCCAGGAGAAACCCACGCCAACACGGGGAGAACATGCAAACTCCACACAGAAACGCCAACTGACCCAGTCGGGACTCGAACCAGCAACCTTCTTGCTGTGAGGCAACAGTGCCAACCACTGAGCCACAGTATCTAATAAAGCACAAAAAGTGTAGTGTTACTAGTATTTATCATTTAAAAATAAATGAATAATTAACTAAAAGCAAACTCTGGGCATTCAAATGCTTGAATAAATGACATTAAAACATCTAAAAATAACCCTATAATAAATTCAATAAAAATATCAAGACCAAATAAATGCATGAATCAATAAATAAATCTATTTAAAGACATTTTAACAAAGAGACTGCATGAAAACCCAAAGGCTGATCGTCATGACAAAGGCTGAGCACGTGCACTGTCAGATCCGTCTCATCAGGTTTCACAGCTTCCACTAGAGGGCATCGCTCGGGTCTAAAATTAGGGGGTGACATGATAGTTTCCATGACAACACATTTATAGGCTAGAGCCCACAGCTTGTAAATAAAATGCAAGATATTTTTAGCTCTCCTCCTTTGAAGATGCGGTCTCCAGCAGGCGCTGGTTCAACAGCACCGGTCAATTTCCATCAGCAACACACGCCATCCATGAGATTAATCCCTCTAATGAGGATAATCCCGAACAACAGCAAGAGAAGACAATATTCGTCATGAAATAAGATCTCACAAAAACAGGAACCCTCAAATGAGTGTATGCTGGGAATCCTTATTCACTGATGAATTAATGTAAACCATATAATCTGATTCAGTGAATTATTATTTAATGCTGCACTAATCATGAATAATGAGAAACATTACAAAGCAGGTCAGGATTTTTTTGTACTGATTAACAAGCTTGCGATCGCTTTTTACAACACAAGTACAATCACAAGACCCTGATAATACATTAATTTTATCTAGACACATTTTATCCAGGTTACTCTGACCTCATGCAGCAGTATTATTGCATCATTTTGATCTCTTTATGATCTTCTCAGTATTTCCAGTAGGGCTTAGTGATGGGAAGTTCGGATCATTTTACTGACTCGGATCTTTGAGTCTCGTTCATCAAGATGAACGAATCTTTTTTCGAGTCATTTCGTTCATTTGGTTCAATTTGCCAAAATATTATTAAAATGTTACGAATTGCTTCCAAACACATCTACAACTAGCCCAAAAGGTTGATTGCACGATAAATAAGTCATAAATAGAATATAAGAAGGAGAAAATAATAATTCAATGTTTACCTGCGCTTTTGTCTATAATGGTATTGTTGTCTCTTTGCTCAGCTCATCTCTGTCTTCAAATGTCAGGGGTTCATTCACGTTACACTGACAGTCACATTAATCTTAATCAATGCACAGTCTAAGCCGATAGGAGCATAATCATTCGTTCATCACATGACAGAATGACTCAAACCCGAGGAGTCGAGAGATGAACGGTTCAATTCATTTTCCGGCTCTAAACGCGTATGATTGGCTCGTGATGAACGAGTGACTCAGACCCGATAGAGGACTCGACAGGTGAGCGGATCAATTATTTTTCCGGCTCTCAACGCATATGATTGGCTTCTGCCAATGTGATGAAGACTTGAAATTAACGATACCACCTGCACAAGTGTGCGCAAGCGTGGATGAACGAATCACTCCCTGAGAGGACTCGTAGTTCTCGAGTCATATTGAAGACTCGTTCAAAAAGAACGAATCGTTCATGAACGACCCATCACTAGTCGGGCTGCATGACATTGGAAATTTTTTTTATTCGTCTATTCATTCATTTTCTTTTCAGCTTAGTCCCTTTATTAATCAGGGGTCGCCACAGCGGAATGAACCGCCAACTTATCCAGCACATGTTTCACGCAGCAGATGCCCCTCCAGCTGCAACCCATCACTGGGAAACACCCATACACTCTCATTCACACCCATACACTACGGTTAATTTAGTTTATTCAATTCCCCTATAGCACATGTGTTTGGACTGAGGGGGGAACCGGAGCACCCGAAGGAAACCCACGCCAGCACAGGGAGAACTTGCTAAATTAACACAGAAACACCAACTGTACCAGACGGGACTCGAACCTGCAACCTTCTTGACCTTCTTCTTCTTGCTAAGTATAAATTGTAACTATAAACAGGGACACCGCTAGGGGTGGGAAAGTTTTGGGGCCCCCAGAGTTTTGGGGCCCCCACAGTTTTGGGACACCCAGAGATATTATTAGGAGCTCACAGCACTCACTTTTGTCCGCGACCCATCCACCAAGAGATTGAATGTTTTGGAGTGGCCATCACAAAGCCCTGAACTCAATCCTATAGGAAATTTGTGGGCAGAGTTGAAAAAGCTTGTGCAAGCAAGACAGCCAACAAATCTGACTCCATTACACCAACTCTGTCAGGAGGAATTGGCCAAAATTCATGCAAACTATTGTGAGAAGCTTGTGGAAGGAGACCCAAAACATTTGACCAAAGTTGTACAGTTTAAAAGCAAAGCTACAAAAATACCAAGGAAATGTGTGTCAACTTTTGACCATCTAGAAATTAATATTTAAAAAAAACTCTCAAAAAATGTCTCTCATTATTCTGGCATTTAGCAAATGCAAATAATTTAGGTAATTCTAACGGATCTAAAATAGTAAACGTTTAGTATGATTTACCATTAGACATTTTTTAAAAGGTTATGTGTTTTTTTTAGAGTGTATGTAAACTTCTGGTCTCTACGGTATAAATAACATTGTTTTCTATGGGATTTTGTATGGTGAGAGTCAAACAAATAGTTTTAATGTAATTAATTACATATTTAATTACATAAAATTACATAAAATGTAATACTATTATAATAATGTAATGTCACATAATAATGAATTAAAATAACATATTATTCAAAATAAAATTCTTATTATATTATATATTACAAAATAAAATTTTACTACATCTGCACAAATTTGTCCACCACACCGATCATCAAGCAGTCCAGCAGTCAAATTTTAATAAATAAATTAGTTGTTAATTAATTGGAATAAAAACTAAAGATTTAAAATGTAGAGATTGCATTAAGATAAAATGTAGAAAAGACTCTGAGTGATATATAAAAAACAGCTAAAAAAACACAAATGAAATAAAAGTAGAAGGAATATAGATGCCCCTAACATAAGACAGTGATCTCTAAAAGCTTGATCAAACCTGTAGACCATCTTAGATCTGTAGTAAACCAGTGACCGGCTGGACATGAGCTGACTAATGACCGGCTAGAAACCAGCTGCCACAGCTCCAGGCTTAACCTGGATATTCCAACAGGGTCTTAATGTTGAATGTACAGTCTAAAGGTCTCATTTCACAGATTAAAATCAAAGACGCCGGCTTCTGCTCTCTGATAGAGGAAAGCCACTGGTGGGCATTTTTCTCCAGCGTGATCAAAGTTCAGAGGTGAAAGTCTGTACTGTTCTGTTCTCCCGCGGCTCTTCTTCCCCGTAGACCCCGCCTCTTTTCCTCCGCGTTACCATGACGATCCGTGCATACGTCATACTGAAAAACCGCACTATATATAAGCTTTGAATGAACTGACTGTAACGCGGCTCGGATGCGTGTCTGGGTGGTACTACGCGTCCGGCGGTGACCAAGGAGAGAATACATTTGAAAAAGCCCCAAAAAGAGAGGAAACGGGATCGGGGACTTTTAATTTGTTGTTTTGAAAGAAAGCTCGGATTTGTTTTATTTTTTGGGAATTCCCAGGTGGTCGATTTTAATCAAAAGCAGCAAAATGGGACGAGGAGTAAGTGTAAACCCAATTGTTGATTCACTTTTTATATCGGTTTGTCCAGTTCTGTGTTTGAACGCAGTGTTTTTAAAGTAACCACAAGATGATCAACTGGTAAACGGCTTCTCGCCGTTCTAGACTTCCGCAGTTTTCATATTCAAATGAGTTTTAAATGAATGAAATGTGCGCAGATGTTCATCTAAACTACTTGTGAAGTCTGTTTTCGATAGTGGAGCAACAGGTTTTCCAGTCTGTGGCTTTAAAAGGGAGTCAAACTCCATTTTAAGACGTTCCTCGATCACTAGAAAGATTTGAGGAATGTAGCAGACACTAAACTTCCTCTATGGCCGCGGTGTTACACGGCCTGTTTGTCTAAGCAGATATAGTTGAAATCTCGTGACTTTTACACTGTAAAACTGAAGTAATCATGTGTGTCGCAATTGAGCTGCTAAGCAGTTCTTATGAGGGGGAAAACAAACTTAAAGCTCTTTATCTATTGCTACAGAACATAACTAGGCTGCCCGACAACGTGTTTCAGTGCTAATACATTGCTACACTTCAACCGCGTAAACCTGAATAAACACGCGTAAGTTAGCTGAAAAATACGCGATACAAACGCGTTTACTTGATGTTTTTAAAATATTGAAACACTTATAACTAGTTTTAAGTATATATAAACACACAACTTGTTGTTTTAAACCTGTTGTTTTAGAATATTTTAACTATTTAATGGCGTGCTCGTGCAGCGTTGCGTATGTGGTTCATGTTTAGTCTCTGACCGAGTAATACGTAGAAAACCGTGTCAAACGTAGGGTGTAGTCTGATACTATAAAGTTGACTCGAGGTAGAGGAGTAGTTATCATCTTGTCTATTTGTCATGGTTATCTTGTAGTGGAGGTTCAAAATAAACATGGGAGTCGTCTTGCTTTCTCCCTCAAAAAAAAAAAAAAACTCACGTCTTGTGTTTTGCGTCGATATATTGATTATCGTAATTATGATTATATTCTGGAACTGATCTCGTTTAGATCCAAATATCGGGTTTTTTTGTTTCCCAATGTCTCCATTTGACGTTCAGTCAGTCATAATCTTATGATTTGCTTCCTGTAGGGTTCATTAACTCCTAATAGGACTCCAGTATGCGGTGGCATTGCGTAAGAGCCGAACACCACTCCCTAATGTGTGGCTCTGAGCGCCAGTGTAAATGTAAATTATGCATTCAGTTCCAGGGTATTTCATGTGATGGAGAGCAAACAGCCATCCGCATGTTTCATCTTGGTTTGGTGCATTGAGCTACGCCCCCAGCCCCATCAAATCCCACCGCAGTGGGGCATATGTCTCGCCTCTGCAGATGCACTCATGTTTGTGTGCATGGGGCTGATAAGAAAAAAAAAAAACAAGATCATTTAACCTATTTTGCAATGCTGTCAATTTCTTGGTGTTTTTGCTATTTTAGAACTGGATTACCTTTTGTTTTAAGTAGTATTGCATTGCTATTCCTTATTTAAAGACAATTCATGCATAGATTTAAGGATATTCATAAAAACAGTAGCTCCACAGTGCGCCTTTTGGGCTTTAATGCACAAAAGTTGGTGTTTTTGGACTGGCATCAGGTGTTGACCACAGCCGTGTACTCGCTCTGAGTGTGTACATAAGCTAAGACTGTCACTCCGTGTCTGAAGGGGTTTAACATTCTTTCCATTCATCAGTCAGTATGTGTTAGTGAAACCTTTTGTCATTGACAATGCCATCTGACAGAGCCTAACCACCCCTCCTCACCGAGCCAGACGGGCTGTCTCAGAGCCCCCTTACCTTTTTTGGTGCAGTGAACTATGAGATAGTTGCATGCCGCTACTTCCATACAGTTGCTTTTCTACCACCAGTGGAGAAATCAATAGAGAATGCATGCATGCCTGATATATTAGAAATGCACTTGTGTTTGAAAGCATCACAACGTTTTTAAAATAGGTCAATTTTGGGAATCGTAATATCTTGATATTAATAAATATAAATATGTCTTGATATTAATAAATATGATACGTAATAAATATGTTTTTATGAATACTGTTTTAGATGACTTCTTAAATGTAAATGTTGGTTAGTTGTTGCTTTGAAACATCTGACAAATGGATAATACCAATATATTTGGAAGTTTTCCCCAAAAACGAATATTTCCACACTCTTTACTCTTCCCCCATGTTGTTTTAAACTTGGTTTATTCCTTCTTTTTCAGTTGAACGCAGATATTTGTTTAAATGCTAGTTGATTTATAGTTGCATTGACTAAAATATACATAAAATCACTATGGAAGTCAATGTCAACCAGCATTCTTCAAAATAACTTATTCAAAACCATATCAAATTAAATTTGTTGGGTGAACTATCCCTTTAAGCTCAGATTCAGATGTAAACTAGATGTGCTTTACTTTTTGGACCCCACTGTTTGCTTTCTATCCAAGCTCTATAAACTGCACTAAGCTTATAAAAAAGCTAATTGCCCTGTGACTGGTGTGGAGGAGTTTGTACAGCATGTTTTCTTTTCACCTTCCCCTGTTCACTCGCCCCTTCTGAAACAAAGAGAGTTGGGTCTGACACGTGACTCAACCCATTCCCGGGTCTAGAGGTGTGGCTCTGTTTCCAATGGCAACAGGGCAAAGTCCCAGTATGAGAGGGCTGATATGCCTGAGTGAACCGGTTTTGGCTCACGTGTAATTTGGTAGCATTCAGATGGAATATTCTCTCAAAATTGTGATTATTTATGAGGGTGCTCTGCCATGGTTGATTTATTTCCCGCTTTCTTTCAGCCTTGTGACATTTTCCACATGCATGTGCAAGATGTTGAAGGTGCTCATGTGCGTATTAGACCCGATGAGTAAGCGTTTGCGCGTACGCAGGAGAGAAAGTGTGCTTAAAGTAGCTGTCAAGTTCAGTCAGGCACTACGGGTGTCAAGTTCTCTGTTTATGTCCACTTTTAGCATCTGTTGCTTGCAGATTTATATCAGGACATGGGAAACAAAAATTACGATTTTAGACCGAGATAAATGCCTTGTATCTTTTTAAAATGACTTGAAGTCATCAACTCCTTTTCTAAAACTTTTGTTTTTACTATCAACAAGTGAAAGTTCAAAATGAAACAATCTGTAAAATTTGTTAATGCACTTTGTTGTAGGTTAGATATTTGCCCAAACTATACAGACCTTTCATGGTCAAACATGCCGTGCTATGGCACTGTTTTACTTTTCAGTTAGTTGAAAAACATTTCTTGGGACGTTTAAAGCATAAATTCTAACAAAGAGCCTATTGATTGCTTTTGTCCTTACAAAGTGACGCACTTGATTCAAATGCAAACTATCAATCAAACGTTCCACACTATAGTGATTAAGGGCATACTCACATTAGGGACAGTTGCCTTGAAGCACGCCAAAGCGCAATGGTCAACCAACCCCCCCTTTCCGCCTGCACTCCAATTGCATTTTTACCTACCGGACCTGAGTGCGCTTACATCATCGATGCGACTTATTTTCAGGAAGAGAAGCGCTCTCGCTGAGCACAGTAGATATTGCTTTAGTTTTATAGTTTTGTATTATTTTTAGTCGTTTGGGATACAGTGATGCGCTGTCAGATATTTTGCCGAACAGATCCAACACTTTTGACACTCATAAATGATCATAAAAGTATTCGTGCTGCAGGTATTTGGAGGTTTACTGAAGGTGTAGCTGACGTGCAGCGAGAGGTTTACGTCTTTAATAAAATTAAGGTATATGCAGGAATCCTAAAGGAAATTTCAATACCTTTGTAGGACTTTTTAAAGACCTCGGAATATTTTAAGACCTCATCGCCACTTCGTTCTAATCAGCATCAAACCTTTAACTTAATAAACAGTTGCTAATAAACAGTTGTAGTTAAATGAATCAATGGAGTACAACCGTGCAACAGAACTCAGATAGGCTCGGAAGAAACAAAGCTTGCTTTTTTTCAGCTACAGGTTTCAGCTACTGTTACTAGTCTTTCGCCAACCAGGAGTACGCAAACTTGCATGTTCCCATTTTGCCGTCTGTCTAGCTCTATGGTTTTGCTACATGTGGAGAACAGCACATCATCTTCCTACGTTTTTCGCAAATTATGTGACATCACCCAAATGGATGAGCTTGGCTGGACTTGCCCCGACCCGAACCAATCATGGGGATCGAGTATGCGGTTGTTAATATTAGGAGGAAGATAAATGTATTTATGATGTTAGGGAGTCAAACTTTGGCCAACGCTTCAACAAAATTTAAGACCTCGCAAAACGTTATTAAGACTTCCTAATACCTTTTAAAGGCCTTCATTTTCTCATAATTGATCTATCAACTTTTAATACTTTTTAAGACACTGCAGACTCCCTGAAACTACGACAGTTTGCGTTTATTAAAAATTAAGAATAATTAATAAATCCATATCAAACAGTCCCTTGAAACTGATGTTGCGTCTTCAATTTCGAGCTCAGGCGTGCTTTGCACTCACACTTAAAGCGTACCGTGCCAAAGCCCAAGTGAACCAAGTTCTGGCACACCTCCTTCAACCGGGCCAGGGCCGGCCAACAGAACTCGCACTTCTCAAACGAATCAGGAAACGTGCCTTGGCACAGTTCGGATAGCATAGTGTGAGTGTGCTCTTATCTAACAGCTCACGTGCATTCAAGACGAGTCATCTAAGGTATTCAAAGAAAGCCGTCATGATGATAAGAAGTGTTATGTAAGAGTAGTAGAGGTCACTTGGTTAATTGCCCTTCTAGTTAAATGTTAATTACTACACATTGTCCATTGGGTCATGCAATATGCACTCAGTTAACTGTTGTAAATATTTAATATATTTATATGCAAGTTCTCAGAACAAGTTGAGCAATGCCAGAATTTGTTACCTATTATTGTGCAAATTAATGCTGTAAACATGCTTTTTAGGACATATTATAGTGTTATACCTTGCACAACAGATTTAATGGTAGTTTTTGCTTGCTTCTCCATAGGAAGGCCGAGAACAATATGAGCTGGCAGCCACCTCAGAGCAGGGGGGCAAGAAGTCAAAGTCCAAGGGCAAGAAAGAGAAGGATAAAGACATGGATGAACTCAAAAAAGAAGTGGACTTGGTGAGTTAGTTTATGAGCATAAATCCTATAATGGCTATCGTAACTTTTGATAGGATGGTAAAATGCTGTTTTTATTACATCTTTGTAGGACGATCACAAACTGTCCCTGGATGAGCTCACCAGGAAATATAACACTGATTTGACAAGGGTAAGACTGTATTGGATGAACAGCTTTGGAAATGTAAGTCTCAGTTTGGATCTTCATTATCTAACCCATCACTTTATCTAGGGATTGTCAGGCACTCGTGCTAAGGAGATCTTGGCACGTGATGGACCCAACGCTTTGACTCCACCTCCCACAACCCCAGAATGGGTCAAGTTCTGCAAGCAGCTCTTTGGAGGATTCTCAACTCTCCTGTGGATTGGAGCCATCCTTTGTTTTCTTGCCTACGGCATCCTGGCGGCCTCTGAGGAGGAGCCTGCCAATGATAATGTAAGGAGAAAACCCTGTTTGTGTGTCTTAAGGATTTGCCTTCTTAAGATCATGTTGTTTTAGCACCAATCCTAACATCTCCTTCATTGTCTTGCACAGTTGTATCTGGGTATTGTGCTTTCTGCTGTCGTGATGATCACTGGATGCTTCTCGTACTATCAAGAAGCCAAGAGCTCCAAGATCATGGACTCTTTCAAGAATTTGGTTCCCCAGGTACTTATTGATATTATATTGCATAGATTGTTTTATAAGTGTTATATTTTCCTGACTCTGACGAATGTGAATTCCCACTTTGTCTTATAGCAAGCCTTGGTTATCCGTGATGGTGAGAAGAAGAACATCAACGCTGAAGAAGTTGCTGTCGGAGATCTTGTGGAAGTCAAAGGTGGTGACAGAATTCCTGCTGATTTGCGTATCATTTCTGCTCATGGATGCAAGGTAAAGTGTTATTAACAAGTCATGCTGGATTGGCTTGTTCATTGTGCACAAGCATTTACAAATAATTGTTGTCTTCCTAGGTGGACAACTCCTCCCTCACTGGAGAATCTGAACCCCAGACTCGTACTCCTGACTTTTCCAATGATAACCCACTGGAGACCAGGAACATTGCGTTCTTCTCTACCAACTGTGTTGAAGGTACAAAAAGAGGTCTTTTGGGGATTAAGCATGGTGTTAATCAACAGTAGATGTTTTCATTGCCTTATGCTTTACATCTAGGTACTGCCAGAGGAATTGTCATCAACACTGGTGACCGCACAGTCATGGGTCGCATCGCCACTCTCGCTTCTGGCCTTGAAGTTGGTCGCACCCCCATCTCTATTGAGATCGAGCACTTCATCCACATCATCACTGGTGTAGCTGTCTTCCTGGGTGTGTCCTTCTTCATCCTCTCCCTCATCCTTGGGTACAGTTGGTTGGAGGCTGTCATCTTCCTGATTGGTATCATTGTTGCGAATGTACCAGAGGGTCTCTTGGCTACTGTAACTGTAAGTGTCAGAGGAATTGCTACAGATTTAGTTAAATTTAGTTCTACACGTAGACAAACCTCATTCTTGTCGTGTTCAGGTGTGTTTGACTCTCACCGCCAAACGAATGGCAAAGAAGAACTGCCTGGTGAAGAATCTTGAAGCTGTGGAGACTCTTGGCTCGACCTCCACCATCTGCTCTGACAAGACTGGAACTTTGACCCAGAACCGGATGACCGTCGCTCACATGTGGTTCGACAACCAGATTCATGAAGCAGACACCACAGAGAACCAGAGTGGAACGTCTTTTGACAGGAGCTCTGCTACTTGGGCCGCCCTCGCTCGTGTTGCTGGCCTCTGCAACCGCGCCGTCTTCCTTGCTGAGCAAGAAAACATCCCAATTCTTAAGGTCTGTGTTTATGCGTTGTCTGTCAAAAGATTTACCGGTCCTTGCAGTGTATGGAGAAGTAGTTTTTCATCTTGCGCCCTGTTCACACAAATACGTGTATTTTCAAAACCACATTTTTTTCTATATTGTTTGTCCACACGAAAATGAAGTGTCAGATGACTAAAACCAAAACCATCTGACAACTCTGGCCAGGGTGAAGATTTTCCAAAACTCAGGTTGTAGTGTCCACACGACCACTCAGCACCCAAAGTCCTCAATGATGTCAGAATGTGCACTGTGTTTTCCTTTCTGATTGGCCAATATGGTTTGGTTCACACCAAACGCGGAAGATGCAATTGAGGCAAATTCCATACATTTACAGCAACTGATCGAAATTTATGCTCAATTTCGATTATCGAATCAAAAAATAGAATCGTTGATGCTGCCACGCCCCCATGTCACGTCAGCTTGGCTTGCCAAGTGGGAAAAAAACAGGCTTGTTGAAGTGCTTGTTAAACTGCAGACGCAGGAGACCCGTCGACAGAGCTTAAACCCTCTCCTCTTTCAATGAAGTCGCCGGTGTGGAAGCATTTTGGATTTCCAGTGAGTTATGTTGACAACGTTCATGTTGTGGACCAAAAAAAAAAAAAAACACAGTTTGCAAGCTCTGCTATGTACGTATTAGTTTTCGTCCGATAGACAACACCGGCATCGCGATCCTTCGCCCCGCCCCCGTTGCAAATCCGCTTGCGAAAAGTACACACTCAGGCCCTGTTTACACTGTCTTTGTTTTTAAATGGCATTTTAGAACGACAATGATTTGACATCCACAGTGGCGTGTAGCATTTCTGAGCAGCCCTCCTTCCTCTCTACCTCTGAAAATGCACATCACGTGACCACACAGACACACACACACACACACAGCCATGCGCTCAAGACAGCAGGTCCAGGCAGTCAGAGGACTGCTTCAATCTTTCACTCACTTGTACTTAGTCATTTTAGCGAACACTTCAGAAACTGTTGGCTGGTTCTTGTTGTTTGTGCATCTTTTTTACCGACGCCATTATAACGACACAGATCACTGCCTATTCACGAGTCCCGCAGAAAAAGTGATTGACAGGTGGTAATTATGTGTGTAACGTGCCTTTATTTATTTACTGTATGATTTGTTTATGGGTAAAACGAAGACCATCCAGGTCAGGTAGTTTAAACTGTAGGCTACAAATAATTAATTCGTTATTAATTAATTAATTATTCATAATCGAAAATCGAATCAAACCATGACTTTAGAATCGAAAATGTAATCGAATCGAGGATTTGGAGGATCGTGACACGCTTACTCACAACTTTAGCACCACAAGAGCGTAATCCGCCTCTGTTCTCTTGTCTGCATTGAATTATATGCAATGTACTCGCACAAATGCTTAGTTTTGCATTTTTTGTTAACCCTAAATAAAAGGCTTTTATTGCCACCCGTTGGTTTGATGTGCCCTTAACATGCATTACTGTGCATTTTTGCAGACGGAGAATCTTTTTAAAACTAAAATGAAGTAGGGGAAAACTCTGTTTACAAAAATACCTGTGTATGTGTGGCTTTATTGACACGATCAGAGTTGTTTACTACATGCTAGCCATGTCTGTTTGTGCTTAGTTCAGCTGTTTGCCTCCAAGGACTCTCTGAGCCCCTTAAGCTCCCTGGAGCCTCTGACTGAAACTGTTTTTTTTTTGTAAACACCTTCCAATTTTGGCCCATTCTGACTTGTTTTGTAATGGGACTAATTTGTTGGACCATTTCCTCAAGTTAAATGGCACACATTACCGCGCCTTGCGTTTCCTGGAACATCTTAGCAGTATTAAAAAAGGCCACAGATCAAGTGTTTGTTGGACATTCGTTTTAAGGCCATTCTTTGTTCTTACACTTTCCTGTTTCCTCTCAGAGAGACGTGGCTGGTGACGCTTCTGAATCCGCCCTGCTGAAGTGTATCGAGCTCTGCTGTGGATCGGTGAAAGAAATGAGAGAAAAATATAACAAGATTTCAGAGATCCCATTCAACTCCACCAACAAATACCAGGTATAACTGTCTTTGGCTTAGGATGTCACTTTAAAATTTACCAGTGTACACAGAATGAAACGTCATTGCATTGGCTAGGCAGTTTTAAAAATAACAATAGCGACTTTGACTTTGGATGAATATCAGATTTCTAATAGCTTCTTTTTGTGAATCTCCTTTTTTAGCTCTCCATCCACCAGAACCCCAACAGCAATAACACTGAAAGCAAACACCTGCTAGTAATGAAAGGCGCTCCTGAGAGGATCCTGGACCGGTGCTCCTCTATTTTAATCCAAGGAAAAGAGCAGCCTTTGGATGATGAGATGAAGGATGCTTTCCAGAATGCCTACCTGGAACTTGGTGGTCTTGGAGAGAGAGTACTGGGTGAGTACTGGCATTGCTATACTACGCATTTCCATGCGACGCGTTCCTTCAACGTGTTGTTTCTCCACAGGATTCTGCCACTTCAATCTTCCCGATGAACAGTTTCCTGAGGACTTCCAGTTCGATACTGAAGAAGTGAACTTCCCCACTGAGAACCTGTGCTTTATTGGCCTCATGTCCATGATTGATCCTCCTCGTGCCGCTGTACCAGATGCTGTGGGCAAATGCAGGAGCGCTGGAATCAAGGTATGATTTAAAAACTGCTCATCTTAAAGAAACAGAAATGCATTGGCTACAAATTAAAAATCTCTTTTCTAGGTTATCATGGTTACCGGTGACCATCCAATCACAGCCAAGGCCATTGCCAAGGGGGTGGGTATCATCTCAGAGGGCAATGAAACTGTTGAAGACATCGCTGCTCGCTTGAACATCCCTATTAATGAGGTCAACCCAAGGTAATTGGTTCCTCTTCTTCAATTCGAATGTTTTCTTGCTGGATATTTATAGTGTCTAGCTTTTAATTCCATTTAATGTGCAACATGTAATCACTGTCAAGCCTCTCTCATCTTAAAAAATGTGAAATTTTAAAGATTACTAGACAACATTTTTATACTCTTTGTTGGGTGTTTTTAAATGGGTATCTTCAGGTAGAATTTAAAGTTATCAAATTGAGCTGAAAAACCATGTCTTATATTATTAAATGTATATGTTTGTCATTTTTATTTATGTATTCAGTATAACTTCTAATTGAAATATTAAGTTTTTTAATCTATATTGATCTTGCCATGCCAAACGTTGCTGATGTGGCAATAAATAAACAAGCTTAAACCCAATTAATTGGCTTTTTAAAGGGATGCCAAAGCTTGCGTGATCCACGGTGGAGACCTGAAGGATCTGAGCCCTGAGCAATTAGACGATGTCTTGAAACACCACACTGAAATAGTGTTTGCCAGAACGTCTCCTCAACAGAAGCTGATTATCGTTGAAGGCTGCCAGAGACAGGTTAGTTGCCTTTACACTCTCAGATCAATCAAGTCTTCACCAGGCTGTCTTGATAAGATAAATGGTAAGTACTTTACCTGGCTGGTGCAATACACCATGATTCCAGCATCAACCTCTGCCCAATCTGAAATGGAAAGTTTTACATGATTAGGATTAACTGTAGATTAGTGACTCAGCATGACACAACAGCAGTAGAAACCAAAAGAGCATGTAATTTATTTATTAAGCACGTTTACAAACACAAAGTGGTGTACAATACCTATGATAAGATTAGAGAGAAGAAACTTCACAACATAACTAATAGACGAGACTGTACACATTCAAATTAATGCTCTGAAATACAACTAAGACAAGTTTGGTTTGGACAAGACTTTGGACGTGTCACAACACTGGCTTACATTCATTTGCGTTTATCCACAGGGTGCCATTGTAGCCGTAACCGGTGATGGTGTCAATGATTCTCCAGCTCTGAAGAAGGCTGACATTGGTGTGGCTATGGGTATTGCTGGATCTGACGTATCCAAACAGGCTGCTGACATGATCCTTCTGGACGACAACTTTGCCTCAATTGTCACTGGAGTAGAAGAAGGTATGTCATATTTTGGGAACTTGCTTTGACTGAATAATTCTGAAGAGTCAAATCTCAAACATATCTTCCATATGTTTAGGTCGTCTGATCTTCGACAACTTAAAGAAGTCCATTGCCTACACACTGACCAGTAACATCCCCGAGATCACCCCTTTCCTTCTGTTCATCATTGCTAATATTCCTCTACCTTTGGGCACCGTCACCATTCTCTGTATTGATCTGGGTACCGACATGGTAAGCACTGCATTTGATTGGTTCTATTTAATAGCTGGTTGGTGAGGTTAATAAATGATATTGTCCTGTTATCGTCAAGGTTCCTGCCATCTCATTGGCCTATGAAGCTGCCGAGAGTGACATCATGAAGCGTCAACCCAGAAACCCCAAAACAGACAAACTTGTGAATGAGAGGCTCATTAGCATAGCCTACGGTCAGATCGGTAAGCATCTCAGATGCTCTATTAAAGGCATGGTTCACCCAAAAACTCGTCGTTTACTCAACCTTCTCTGGTCACTATTTGACTTTCTTTCTGCTGTTGAACACCGAAGAAGATATTGTAAAGAAATCTGGAACCATTTAACCATTGACTTCCATAGTAGGATTAACAAATACTATTGAAGTCAATGGTTGGTTTCTCTTCTTTCTTCAAAATACCATATTTAAAAGGTTCCCAATTGAAGTTGGGTAAATCTTTCATTTTTGGGTGGACTTGATCTGTTGGTGTTCACCAGGTGTGTACTGTAGACTTTGAGGATTGAATCCCAATGCTTCTGCTTTCCCCACAGGTATGATTCAAGCTCTGGCTGGGTTCTTCACATATTTTGTCATCTTGGCTGAAAATGGCTTCCTACCATCATCACTGCTGGGCATTCGAGTGTTTTGGGATGACAAATACGTCAACGATCTGGAGGACAGTTATGGCCAGCAATGGGTGAGTGTTGTCAATCATCCAATAAGCAGATGACATCTCTGCTTGTCCAGCATCTAATCTGAATATTGTGTTCCTGGCCATCCCAGACGTACGAGCAGAGGAAGATTGTGGAGTTCACATGCCACACTGCCTTCTTCACCAGTATAGTGATTGTACAGTGGGCAGATTTGATCATCTGCAAGACCAGAAGAAACTCTGTCTTCCAGCAGGGAATGAAGTAAGTGGATGGGTAATAATTCAGTATGTTTCTGAGCGTCTTGTATCAGAGGTCTTACGTGTTTGCTGTTGTCTTGCAGAAATAAGATTCTAATCTTTGGATTGTTCGAAGAAACCGCTCTTGCAGCTTTCCTGTCCTACTGCCCGGGCATGGACGTAGCCCTCAGAATGTACCCACTTAAGTAAGTCAAGCCTCTTTACCAGTATTTGTTAATCATCTAGACATGTTTTGTTATGACGTTTGGGAATGTTTTTTAACATAAACTGCAAAAAATCCTTTTCTATCTTTGAGTTTTGTCTGGTTTCTTGTCCAAATATCCCAAAAAAAAAATCCTAATTCTCTTTCGGATAAGATGTTAAAGGGCCAGGAAATCCCCTCGTTTCAGCAGGGTGTTTTCACACCTCTACTTTGGAAAAAGTCAGAAAAGTGGGCGTGTCCAGCTCTGTTTAGGGGGGAGTGTCGAAGGAAGAAAAGTGGGAGGGTGTGGGAGTGTCTATTTGGGCACGCGCGAGTTTCAGAGTCAAAATAAACACACAGGAGAAAGTGATGGTGTTTAACCTACATGGACATCTGTAGTCGAATTATTTGCCAAATGATTAAATGTTGGACTTTAACTGCAGTTTGGCTCTTTCATTCAGGGAATTCATTCATGTCCCACGCGACAAACGAGATATTTGATTCGAGGAACTGCTCTAAGCGTGTATTTTTCATGCAATGTTTGATACCGCACGGCGAATGAGAGAAAAAAACCCTCCGCATTTCCCGGAAACTTAGATGCACACGGCAGGTAGCATCAGAAAGTCGCGTGTGTTATTCCGGTCTCAAAATGCGGTAAAAACCCTACACGAGGGTAAAGTTTGGTTGTGGTACTAACATGTTTACACTCGATACGAACAAACTGAATAAACAAAGAGCACTGCTTGCTCACTTACCAAATCTGTAGAGACAGGACAATCACCAGCAACTAGAGCCGCGTCTTTATTAAGAGGAGACTACAAGCGAATCCGGATCTCAGCGTTTGCAGATGAGAACAGCTCTCAGGTAAACAATAATCCTCCTTAGACACGCAAGTTATTGTTGTGGAGCGTCGCGTACACTGTTAATCCACACGTGAGTCTGAGCTCTCACAGAGAGAAAATGAAAACGAAACTTAACTGCAGCAAACTATAAAAGCAACACTTCATGCTTGTTTTGCCATCACAACGTGGCGTCTCTGTCGTCTAAACACTGTGATAGTAATGAATATTAATGAAGTTATACAATAGAGCGCGCTGATTGGTTTGAACCAAGCCTTACTCATGCATTAATGCATCACACTGTAAGACATAATAAGACACACTCTGGCACAGACGTCCAGTCTGCACGCTGGAATACACGCTATTATGTCATGACCGTGACGCAGCTTCAAAAATTTGTTTCAAACCGGAAGTACGAATTTGCTTGAACTAATGCAAAAACAACCAATTTACACTTTTTAGTGAAATATAGGTGTCCTAATAGTGTTTACAGCAGTGTGGGACACATATACCACTGTCAACAGCTCAACACATGTGTTCTGGTGTTTCGTGACCCTTTAAACTGAGGTTGTCACTTTCTGGGGTGATTAAAAATCCCATGGCTCTTCTTGTAAAGAGTAGGGGTGTAACCCTGGTGTCCTGGCCAAATTCCCTTCATTGACCCTTACTGATCATGGCCTCCCAATCATCCCCATCCACCAAATTGGCTATATCACTCCACTTATAGCTTGTGCGTGGTAAGCACACTGGCGCCGTCATATCATCCAAGTGGATGCTGCACACTGGTGGTGGTTTGGAGAGACCCCCCTCATGATTGTGAAGTGCTTTGGGTGTATGGCCATACACGATAAATGCGCTATATAAATACACATTACATATTTCAAGAAGCATGTTCTAGACCAGGGATTCCCAAACTTTTTTTATTCCAGGACCCACCTAGGCAAGTAATTCAATCTTAAGACCCACTATAATATTTTAATGTGGAAAAATGGGTAACAAAAAAAATTTCCATTCAAAGCAGTCAAAAATATATGGCTTTTTGGATTTTGTGATTTGATATGCTCAAAATGAGGCTCAAAGTGCTTTTTGTGGGATGCTGGCTGTAACTGTGATCATTTTTTTGTTGAAAAAGATGCTCTTCTTTTTTTAAGAAGAGAATATGATCAACCTTTGATCAAGCCCCTTGATTATGATCAAGCCCCGTCACATCGCAGTAAACTCCACTGCTGGTGTAGTCATAAGAAACTAAATAGCTTTTTGATCGACAACTACAAGCTGGGAAAACGTCAGATAAATATGCCAACGCAATTAACGTTATTGCTAAACAGATCTAATATTTACACATTTGCTTGAGGAAGGAATGATGGGGGGAGTTGCATTACTATTACTATTTTCCATGACATCTATGCCCTTCCATAACATTAGCTGACGTTAAAACCAACAGATAGCACTATAGCTATTTATTGATTAGCAATCTGTCAACGTTGGGATGTAAAAAATATGGGACAACAAATAACTTCAAATGATAGAATACATAGCAAACATTAGAAAATATTGACAAAAAATAAAAGGTTTAGCCTATTAAAATCAATGGCCTATCCAGAAATTAAATAAAGCTATAAAATCTACTTCACTTTTGATTGTATTTGCATATTGATTAAAGTTACTATAGCTTTAGTGAAGAGCAGCAAATGAATGTCTCATTGTGTTTTGTTTGATTGTGTTTTGTTAATCTAAGAATGCACAGATCTATAATGAAGCATTCGACTACTTTACTAACTTTAGTGCTCATTTAAGAGAAAATTAGTTGTGTTTAAAATTAAGCACCCAGGACGAAGCAAAAAAAACAAAAAAAATAAGCTCTTTTCCGACAGTCCCTTACTGAGAGCTCCACTCTGCACGAGCTCTACCGGCTAAACGCAGATTGCGACGGCTCAAACGGAGCAGTGCTCGTAATGTCGAGCGAAAAAAAAGAAAAAGACAGCTGTGAAACATAACCAGCTTTGTCTTTTTGTAGGAAACACACTTTAGATCTTTTTAGGGTAAGAGGTTTTTGAGTTATTGCCATCAATCGTACTGGTTTTGATTCACCGCAATGTCAATATAGCTGCAGCTATTTGACGTTGCGCGACTCACCTTTGTTCACTGTGCGACCCACAGTTTGAAAACCCCTGTTCTAGACGAGCAAAACGTATTGTTTTATGTCAATTAAGCAAGTTTTCCCTTGAAACCATAGTAATCTGCCAATGTGATTTGCAAAATAATGTTATTTTAAAGTGGAAACAAGATTATCCTCATCATAAGCCATGTCTTTTCAGAAGACTTTTGCTGCATCCCAATTCGCATACTTGTACTACGCCCTAAAAGTATGTACACTATTTTTATAAAGGAAAAATATACACTTTTGAGTGTGTAAGCGATGAGTATGCAAACGTTGGGACATACCACTTCCTTGTTAACAGATCGCTGTGTTGCTTAGTTATGAGCCCTGTCAATCATCCACATTTCTGTCATATTTAATTTCCTATCTTATTGGAGAAGCAGCAGGATAATCTCCCATTCACGAGTCTTTCAAGCTGAGAAATCTCCTCAACTCTTTGGATAATTCTGCATTCAGACATTAATGTCCAAACACGTCTTTATATAAGTTCAGTATTGTTTTTGCATATGAAATATAACACAGAAAACATGATTTTAAATGTTCAAGTTGGCTAGACGGGGTTTAACGTTAAGGATTATTTCCACTGGCCCGACTGGACCAGTGGTTCAGATTTTTACTTGCCCTGCCAAAGTTTTCACTGGCCCCACCAAAAGAAAAAAGTGAATTGCTATTTCTTAGCCACATATTTTAAATAATGTGTCAAAAATAATGTCTGTGAATCTAGAAATGTTTAAAATATTTTGCAGTAAAATATAGCAGTATGGAAAATGTGCATTTATTTTATCGCAAAACAAAAAGTGACTGACTTAAAAATGACGGCAAACCAAGCAAAACATCACTCCATTTTTGAAACCCACATCGTCTTGTACCCATGTCAACAGACGTTTTCTGTTAGCCTCATATTTTGATGTGACGTCAGGTTGCCGTCTCTTTGCTGTACTGGTTTTTACCAGGTTATGGAAAAAAAATAACGTGCTCACAACATCCAATCAGATATAAGAAAACAAAAAGCAATATGGTGTTTACGACATCACAGAGAAGGCAGCATTCAAAGACTTAAAAGAGCAAATAGTTTCTCCATTCTAAGACTGTATTTGCACGCATCTGACAAATAGTCGCAGGCAAATTGAAATTTAGTGACCCGATTGGGCCAGTAACGATTCTGTCTACTGTCCCGAGCATCTCTGACACTAGCCCCGGGCCATTGGGCAGTCCTTATTGTTGAACCCTGCTAGATGTTGATTAACAGTCATACAAACATCTTTACCGAGCCTCTCTACATGACGGTTGGTCTCGAGTGTCTATCATGTTTGTATTTTATTTACACTTTTCACCCACAATTGTAGTTCTATTTTAATTCACGCCCAATGTGCAATGTATTATGGGCAATATCAGCGGTTCGAGTATGGACGGTTCTACTTTTCAAATTTGGACCGGACAGTGTAAGCCATCCGGGAACCTTTGGCATACTCTTTTCAACATACTACGATTTGGGACACACTATATCTATTTTCAAATACTATTTAGGACGGATGGTATGCGAATTGAGAAGCAGCCTCAGGTTTGGATTGTTTGGATCTTTTAAGCTTTAGTGGACTTTAAATGGACGGACTGTATAGTCTCAGGTTTCATTAAATGCCTCATGTAATCTAATAAAGTATAATCAACAAATCTTACAGGTTGCAAACGACTTCTAAATCCACCAAATTAATAAATACATGAAGATCTTATAAATACAAGCCAGGGGTGTCCAGACTCAGTCCTGGGGGCCGGTGTCCTGCAGATTTTGGCTCCAACTTGCCTCAACACACCTGCAGGGAAGTTTCTAGAAAGCCTAGTACAGCTAGGGAGTTTGAGCATGCAAATTCTGCCGTACGGCGCTGCGAAAAGGGGCGATTAGATGTTTACAAAGCAAGCGATTACTCCATATTTTAAATTTCTGTCCAGAGAGGTCATGTTTGATCTTCAATTGGTCTCGCGCAGTCCCATGATGCGATTTCGCAGGTCAGAGTTCACCAAGCTTGAACTATGCAATGCGGCAAACTTTGAAACTTGTCGCATGAGCTTGCGTTTCCGGTCTGATGCATTGACATGCATATCAATGGAAGTCTAAAGTGCAGTGTGACCATGGCTTAACACTGCATTCACTCAGGGCTTCAGCGTCAACGCTTGACAGAGGGCGTGTCTGAAGTTAGGGCTTCAGACAGCAATCGGAGCTGATGCAGCTGCTAAAGATGCTTTGAAGCAAGTAGTGAACAAATGCCAAATTCCTCCGTCAGAGATGAAACCTTTTATCAACGCTTACATTTTAAACTAGTGGCAAAAGGAATGGGATGCATTAGAAAACAATAAATTACATGAAATCCAACCTGAAGTTTCACACAGAATTTTAAGACATTTTAAGAAACGATTTGATCAAGTAGTTTTTACCAGATGTCGTATTGGGCATACGAGAATAACACATGGTTTTTTGCTCCAAGGTGAAAACCCTACTCAGTGTTTGTGCTGCAAAACTCCTCTTACTGTAAAACATATTTTACTGGACTGTCCTGCTTTTACTGATTCCAGAAGGACTTTTTATGAAATGAACTCTTTTAAGGACATTTTTGACAAAGTGAAACCAGAAAAGATTTTAGAATTTTTATCATGTATTAACACAAAAAATCTTATTTAATTTGTTTTATTTTGTTTGTTTTTTAAATTGTATATTGACTGTTGAAAGATTCCTGCCATGAAGATTGCCTTGGTTGCTGACATGGCATTAAATAAAAGATACATTACATTTCAGACAGCAATCGGCTTCTGTCTGAGCTGGTGTATTTGCATACAGCGATCTGATTGGCTGATGCTTCTGTCGGCACTTAAAGTTGGACAAGTCCTAACTTGTTAAGCGCTGCCGACGGATGCACAATGCAGTTCAGCAATGCCTGACGTCACCCATTCAAAGTGAATGGGAAGCATTGATGCTGATGCCCTATGTGAATGGGGCGTAAGAGCTTGATTAGCCTGCCCAGTTGCGTCTGATTGGGTTGGAACTAAACGTTACAGGACACAAGCCCTCCAGGACCGAGTTTGGGCACCCCTGCACTAAGCTGACTCTTGAATTAGTTTAATTCAGCTAAACTTATCACAATAAGCAAATCTGAGAATATCTCTATATAATGATCATTACGCCCATAGAGTTTATGCAACATCCGTTATGTAAAAGCATTGAAAGCGGCTTTTGACTCGTGATTTTCTAATGTAATCAAATTAAGCATCTGTCCTGAACTGGTAAAACCAATTTTGGTTAAATATATGTATTTTTCCAGACCAAATTGGTGGTTCTGCGCCTTCCCCTACTCACTGCTCATCTTTATCTATGATGAAATCAGAAAACTTATCATCCGACGCAGCCCAGGAGGTAAGGGAACATTCACTTGCACCAATGCTCATAATAATAACGATGAGTATTCGTGGAGACAACATGATATAAAGCCATAAATATACACTTAAAAAGTAAAAATATTTCTAATTTTAAGACTTTGGCTGAATCTTTGTATTGTTTCACATTGCGATGCATTCTGGGATTGCTCGCTCAGTCATAAAAGTGTGATAGAACCAACGTTTGACTTAAAATGCTGGCTTTTCTTTCCTCCACTTGATTTAATTGAGTTTTTGTGAACAGAATATGCGCATGCATCCGTCCTGCTCAGCTAATTTGAATCTTGTATTTCTGTCGTAGGTTGGGTGGAGAGGGAGACCTACTATTAAAGCATCCAGTCTGCATCACACAAGTTTATTTGCATGGTTGTCTCGCTGCTCGGAATTTTAACCTCAGTAATTTGGATGTTTTTATATAGGGAATGCTTGATACAAACACTGAGATCGTGAACCAAGACATTGCGTGCCTTGTTTCTGAAGCCGGACCAATTTTATACATGTTTTTAAAAGTGTAATATAAAAATAAACTTGCAGTCAGGTCCCACATTTGTGTCATTTCCTTGTTTAGTTTTTTGATTTACTCATAAGTTGGTTTGTTTTCATCTGGAAAGTGCTCGGAGCTTGAGTGCATGCCCACAATGCCCCTGTTTGTCTGGTGTTTTACCTTTGTAACCCTTATAAAAGTAGACTATTGTAACCATAGTTTGCACCACAATATCAGGGTTGCTATATTTATTGTTACTGCTGAACTAAAAAAATTAATGGAACGACTATAACTTAATGCTAAAAACCATAATAAACGTTAACCTAAATTGAATTTGGTGTAAAAACACTGGTTACAATGGTAAATTAGTATTTATTATTCTGAATGGAGCCTGTGCATAAGTGTCAGAGCTGAGAATGAAAAGGAAACTCTTGCATCCTCTCTGCCAACCTCCTGTCCATTTCAACAGCCTTACTGACAAATAATATAAAATTGAATCATTTTGCAGTGCGATGTCCTTTCTCAATGAGAGTGGGCGCATTTTTAAGTGGGTTTGGAAAGTGTAGTCCAGGTCTCATGCCTGGAGGAGACCGGAGATCCACTTCTCTCCACCCACACCACCCAAATCTGGCACGAAAACACAGCCAACTCGCTTTCAGTCAAAGTTTCATGAGTCAAACACAGCAGAGAGAGGGCAGGGAAGGGGATCGGGTCTCTAAAGATCCACCAAATGAGCTTTTTCATCAAAGTTTTTGGCTTTGGCTCAAAACAGATCCAGTTATGCACCGCAATAAAACAGTGTATGCATCGTGGTTATTCTGAAGGGGGTGGTTCACCCAAAAATAAATTCTGTCATTTACTCAGCCTCGCTTCAAACATTTCTGAGTTTCTTGCTTCTATTGAACAAGACATTTTAAAGCAAGATGGAAATCTGTAACCATTGACTTTCATAGCATTTGGAAGTTTTCATCTTAATTCAAAATATCCGTATGGTGTTCAGCAGAATAAAGAAACATTTAAGCAGAGGAACGACGTGAGGGAGAGTAAATGTATTTTTCTTTAGGTCAGGGGTGTCAAACTCAATCCCTGGAGGGCCGAAGCCCTGCACAGTTTAGTTCCAACCCTGCTCCAACACACTTACCTGTAGGTTTCAAACAAGGACTCAGTTAGTTTGATCAGGTGTGTTTATTAAGGTTGGAACTAAACTGTGCAGAGCTGCGACCCTTTTGGAACTGAGTTTGACACCTGTGCTTTTGGTGATCCATCCCTTTAACAGTCTAAATAGTCATGCATTTAATGTCCTGCAGGTTTATGAATGGCTAATGCATACATTTAGTATATTAAAGTAATACATTTAATTGTATACATGCACTATTGTCATTCAATAATGTTCTTAAATTGTTCAGACGTCTGTATTGACTTAATGTTAAAGAACCGATTGAGTGGATGAATAGCCAATCTGACTATTGCTCTAGGTCTCTTTACATAAGCAATCTTAAATGCTTGAACAATTTAGCACACACTGCAAAAAAAAAATGCTTTTAAGTTTTTTTCAATATCTAACACGTGTTTTCTAGACTATTCTCTTGTTTTCAGAAATAATATGCCAAAATTAAGCTCGTTTTTGATTTAAACATGCTAAATAAGCTGGTAAGCAAACAATCGTAAGACAAAACGAGGAACAACATCACGTCACTTACCCCGTTGGCAGATTATTTTGCTTGATTTAAAGCAGAAATTCACTTAAACTTGACCCATTATTTCTTAAAACAGCATTTATTTCTTTGCTCGTCTATAAAATGCTTCTTGATTTCAGAATTTGTAGGTGTTTGGATTAGAAACAAGCCAAAAACTCAATTCAAGTCTTCCACATGTAGCATTGCCTCCCATATTCTCTCTCTCTCTCTCTGCTTTTGACTCTGAGCGTTATCTCTGGATGATGACCCCGGGTTAACAGCTCCGTCTCCCTGAGGTGCATATCTGTTTCCCAGGGAGGTTTGGCTGGGGGCCATGCTTGGAGAATTCGCCGGAGAGAGATTGTGCAGTTCAAGCTTGGATGAGCTTGAATCCACTTCTGTCTTTTTTTTACTGAGAGTGATCACGCACTGCTATTTTCAAATGAGGCTGTTGAAAGTGCATTTCCCTTTCATCTGTTTTATTTGGGTTGGTAGGATTGCCGGTTGATAGTTTAATTGCGTGCAATTTACTCACTGTTCGTTCCACTGCCGTTTCGGGGAATTATGCAAGCGGTGTGGTTGAACTGCTCTGTGTTTTGAAGTATGCGTTGAGAATAGATCAGGTTGTACTTTGTTTTCCCCTCCTGAGACGCAAGCTTAGAAGCAAGCTGGTTGACATGTTTCATTCAACTTTTCCACTGATTGCGTAACGTACAAAGTCGAGGACCGCTTTTAAACTCTAAACACTGCCGTTCACATGAGACATGCTCATCAACCAGCAAAGGCTAAATCACATTAAAAAGATGGAAATATTTCAGCCATATAGTAAATTGAAGTAAATAGTGTAGTGTTTTTGAACCGTATTAAGGTTGAAGTACTGGAATTAATCTGTTGTGTTAGTTTGGTCACTTTATTTTGATGGTCTGTTTGTTTAATTTAAGTTACATTGCATCTACATGCCAACCGATTCTCATTGTGAAGTTTATTTATAAACTAATTTCGAGAGGATCACATGCTTATGATTGATCACGGCTGGTCTTGCATTATTCAGTTTATCATTCACCAATCAGCCGATTCCTAAGCCACTATAAATACCCTGAGTTCAATATAACAGCCATCTTCATTTTTAAGGAATCCCCCCCTTCCACTCCTCCTCCTCCTCCTTTCCTAGATTGGTGGCACGGTGGCCCAGTGGTTAGCACTGTTGCCTCACAGCAAGAACGTCCCTGGTTCTAGTCCTTACTAAGCCAACTGACATTTCTGTGCAGAGTTTACACGTTCTCTCCGTGCTCACGTGGGTTTCCCCTGGTTTCCTCCCACCGTCCAAAAACATGCAACTTAAGTTAATTGACTAATCCGTCACCATAGACATGCTCCTTGTCTGTAGTTATCTCTTAAGAGCGATCACTATCTGTTCATTAGCTACTACAGCAGGGGAGTTCTTAAGATCTACCTGAGCTCAAACTCCCATCTCGGCTTGCAAACAGGAGGGAGCCCCAGGCTCGAGGATCCCATGAGCTCAGGGCTCTGTCTCGGGACAACATGCCAAACAAGCTTTATAATCAATCATCAGCTAAGTGTCAACTCTTGAAAGATTATAAGTAGACTGTTAGGTTGGGTTTAGTGTCAGTTGGATGTCAGATATTAAGCAGGCAGTCTACTAATACTCAAATGGACCATCAAAATAAAGTGTTACCATTAATTCTATAGTTGCTATTCTAATACAAGCACTATAGTAATATTAAAAAATACTGTCGTTTTCTACAGCTATAATACTCTGGAGATTGCTATAGTAAAAACTAAGGTTTATTACAGTTCATCAATGCATCATTTATGCTACTGCATAACTTAAGATTCATGAATATGCAGTAAAATATGCAGTAATATGCTACATTTCACTATAGTATGGTTCAAAAATACTACAATACTCACTTTAAATTACTATAGTATTTTTTATGCGTAGTTAAACTATACAGATTTGCTATTTTAACTTTAGGACCAATGAGATTTGTATGGTGCAGTATTTTCATGACGATTAAAGCGTTTTAAACCAGGTTCCTTTCTGGAAACGTTTAATGCTGATTTAACTAAATTAATTTTAATTGAATAAAAATGATATCTGCTTTACATTACGATTCTGAGGAAGGGAAATGTGCTTAATTGTCAATCTGAGTAGTTTAAATATTTGCAGGGTTCATATGCATTTTTACTACTTAGATTGCACGACTTTTCCAAGACTTTCAAGTAAATTTTCATGACTTAATGTGGCATGCAATGTCCACATAGGCGTGGTAAAAGAAAAACAAGGCATGTGCAAATTTATCACAGCATATCGTAAAACATGCAGCAATCTATTTAGTTTAAATGTATATTTATATCTATGTAAAATTGATTTAGAAAATGCTTACACAGCACTAATCATGTCAGAGTGTGTGATTGGCCAAGGACAGAATAGAAGTAAATACCCTATATTCAAGAATACAGATATCTGAGTTTTTCCAAAACTTTTCCAGGCCTGGAAAATGCCATGTCAAAATAACATTTCCTTTTCCAGGTTTTTCATGACCGTATGAACCCTGTATTTGCCAAACTAATACACATTAATGGACCAGCTCTTATTACGAAATGTAATCTGGTTAATTTGCTTTCCTATATCACTGATTTCCCTTTCTATTCCAATCTGTGCTTTGTGTCTGAATCATTCCTATTTTCCCAGTCAACCGATGGCGGTATTAGTGAAGTATTTATTTCGTTTTTTTATTTAACTTGAGGGTCAGGACGAGTTCAGCGGTCAATGACGAGGCACAAAAGAAAGAAGTGTGAATGCAGTTCTCTGGAGTGTGAGAATTGCACAATATAGGAGCGTAGGGAAGTTTCCGTTGAGTTTGTTCATGTTGTGTTGCTGCATGATTTTTGCATGACTTCCACATGACTATGCATTTGAAACCTAGATTGTTCTCTGATTTGTGTTAGGGAGTGTGGAATAAGTATTTGGGAGAGACTGCAAATAAACTCTTCGAAGCAACAGAGACACCAGCTTTAGTGTTCAGTGCACCCTTAACAGTAGACAGACATGCATGTGAAAATGAGTTCAAGTCTGAACCACACAAACCAAACCAAACCCGTTAAAGTTAGGCTTGTTGATTATTATGTTGTATATGCAGAACCTAAATGTGATTGTATGGGAATGAAGACTGTTATGATGAAACCAATAAAGCAGACTTTTTACCATGTGTCTCAGAAGCATTGCATTTTTCATTGTGAGAGTATAAGTGTGTGTGTGTGTCGGCAAAGGCCCTGAAGTGCATAGTCAATTTGCTAATGCACATTCTCCACTAAGTTCTGCTCAGAGTTTTAATGGAGCGTGTCTGGGATTGGGTTTAGTTTACTGCACATTCAAAAACAACAAACCCCTGGCCATCTTTAAAAATGCAGTCATTAGCAGCTGATCATTTTAACCTGGGTGTGCAAAATGCATCATCTGCAGTGATAATCACGTTAATGATATGTGAGCGGACACTCGCTTTGCAGAGGAAGAGAAATATCTAGATGCATTGACTATGTGAAATATATTACAGTGTGCTTATATAGAACAACCTAGTTCAAGATGTGATTATATTTAAGATAAGATTAAAATATATAATCCACTTGTGACGTATTATTCAGCATGTGAAAATGACACTGATGGAGAGCTCAATCCAAGTTAATGCTGAATAAATTGCACTCACCGGCCACTTTATTAGGTACAGCCATCCAACTGCTCATTAATGCAAATTTCAGTCAACCATGGAAGCAACTCAATCCATTCAGGCATGTAGACATGGTCAAGATGATCTGCTGGAGCTCGAAGCAAGCATTAGAATGGGGATGAAAGGTGACTTTGAACGTGGCATGGTTGTTGGGGCCAGACGGGCTGCTCTAAGTTTTACAGAGAATGGTCTGAAAAAGAGAAAATATCCAGTGAGCGACAGTTCTACAATGCGGAGAATGGCCAGACTGGTTCCAGCTGATAGAAAGGCGACGGTAACTCAAATAAGCACTCGAATCAACCGAGGTCTGCAGAAGAGCATCTCTGAACACACAACACATCCAACCTTGAGGCGGATGGGCTACAGCAGCAGAAGACCACACCGGGTGCCGCTCCTGTCAGCTAAGAACAGGAAACTGAGGCTACAATTCACACAGACTCACCAAAACTGGACAATAGAAGATCGGAGAAACGTTGCCTGCTCTGATGAATCTACATTTCTGCTGACACATTCAGATGGTCGGCTCAGCATTTGGTGTCAACAACATGGTGTTCCACCACATCCCAGCCTGAACCAGAGTCCCAGTGACCTTCTTGCTGTAAGGCGACAGCACTACGTACTGCGCCACTGCCTCGCCATGGTATTTATCAATGACAAACCTAAATCTGTTAAAGGGCACATATTTGACCCCTGTTCATGAGTAAAGATAAATATTTGGTGTTTCAAATGTGTCTGTAAAGTTTCAGCTCAAAATACTCATCAGATTAATTATAATACCTTGTTAAATCTTGGAAATATGAGCTTCTTTGCATATTGTAGCTGTTTTTGTTGCCTGTGCCTTTACCGCAAATGAGCCCACCGTTCACACATGCATAGTGCGTGTAGCCTTCACATAGATGAACAGCACAGTGACAGATAAGAATGAAGCAGATCTCCATTACTACAGTAAGTTTCCCAATGGTTATTTGATTTACAGTATTTTTTGTGGAGTTAATTCAAGCCTTTCTGCAACGATGAGTCACAGTATTTTGGATAACCGAGCTGGGTATTTTACTTTGGTTCATTTTCATATTTTTTCAAATGACACATGTGCAAGTTATAGCTCAAATGAAAGCTCTTGCTGGTGCTCATACAGTTCTAGCATTCTTTTTACTGAATTATATTCATATGCCAAACAGTTGTTGAATGAATCGCGGTGTTTCCATGGCGCAGAAATGTAAACAATACATTCATGATCAATAAGCAGCCCCAGATAGCACAGACAGCTGTCATCTCTTACCTTATGCTGTGCCCTTCAGGGCCATTCTCCTCTGTTTTTGAGGTGATGTGCATAAGTAATCCTTTTATATGTCTGATGTGGTCCAAACAGTGAATTATGTTTGATCAAACAAAAGAATAGTGAAATATGTAAACAATGATCGCTCCCTGTGGCTTGTACAGAACCTCTCATCAGTTGGAATGCAATAACTTTTGCATAGATTATGGTGGAGACATTTCTCTTTTTTCCTATGATTACAGACATGTGCAGGAACCACCAACATTAATTACAGCACGCTAGACCACACACAACCTAAAAGGTACACTTTCAAATACGAGTTTATCAAAAAATACAAAAAGCGCCTCTTTTTTTAGGTGTTTATTATAACACAGACAACATATTCAGATATTTTAAACACTTTCAATAGTGTTTTATGAAAATTCAAAGGGTTTTCTTTAAAATGATACCAAATTTTTGCATTTACACCTCTGCATGTGGATTTGGGAAGCTTTTAAATTTGGGTAGGCAAAATCCAGGCGGAAATCCCAAAATAGCAGCAGAGTTTAACTTAAAAAGGAGGTGTGGCACCCAACCCTAACCGTCATTGGGTAATGAGCAAATCGTACTAAATTGTAGGAATTAGATCGTACAAATTCATACGAATTAGCCACTAAATCAAAACGTTACGAATTGCCATAAGATTGCGTTTTTTTTTTTTTTCAACAAGTGCATGTTGGTGAACCAAAAATAATAAACAACAGCAATTAGATTCTGACTCTATGGATCTCAATGATGATTACAGGACCGTGTTGTTTTCAAGCATATTCGCTATTGATCAGACTCGTGAACACGCATCCTCCAGGAAATGAGTTTCTGACGCAACGAGGTTTAAACAAGATCTATGAAGCGCTTTGATAAACTGATGCAAAGGCAAAACCCTCCTCTGGAGAATCGCAGCGTTCAGCTGCAGCACTTCATCATACTTCTAAGCATCCTGTTTTGAGCCTGCACTATAAGCCAAGCGTCTATTGAAGCGATCAGTCATCTGTCCAGAAAGAGTTGTGTGTGTGTGTGTGTTTAATCAATATTCTTCCACAGAGCATCTCTTGTGCTCAGGAACATCAGTGATGTGACTCAGACAGCGAAAAATACCTTTAATATCATATAGGCGTGTTTATGAGTCCGAATATTGAAGGAAAGACTAACATCAGCATTCAGAAGCAAACAGGAGATGAGCTGCAGTCCATATAGAAATCGCATTTTTCATTCATTCATTTTCTTGTCGGCTTAGTCCCTTTATTAATCTGGGGTCGCCACAGCGGAATGAACCACCAACTTATCCAGCATGTTTATACGCAGTGGATGCCCTTCCAGCCGCAACCCATCTCTGGGAAACATCCACACACACATTCACACACACACTCATACACTATGGACAAATTACCCTACTCAATTCACCTGTACCGCATGTCTTTGAACTGTGGGAGAAACCGGAGCATGCAGAGGAAACCCACGCGAGCGCAGGGAGAACATGCAAACTCCACACAGAAACACGGTAAAGTCTAGATCGGATATGCGGCTGGCCGGAAGTGTGATATGCACATTAACATAGTAGCATTTTATTTTGTCGCTGTATAACAATAATTCATATTTTTACAGTACTGTGACATGTTGGGTTTAGGGTAGGCATTAAAAAATACAATTTATTGAGTAATTTAATAGATAACATAAATACATAATAATGTTTTTATGTTACCGGGATGGTTGGATTTAGGGTTGAGGTGGGGGTAGACGTTAATAAAATACAATAAATGGGAAATTTAATAAATAATATAAATAATTTTTGTTAACTTCCGGCCGCAGACGTATCCGATCTAGCATCAACCCAGAAACACCAACTGAGCCGAGGTTTGAACCAGCAACCTAGCGACCTTCTTGCTGTGAGGCGACAGCACTACCTACTGCGCCACTACATCACCAAATCTCATTTATAGAAATACAATCAAACTACATATCTGACATACAAGTTTATATTTAGATTTCGCATAAAATGTTGCAAAATTGTCCGCGCATATAAATATATTTTTCAACATATGGAATCACCTTCGAAAAATTAATAATTAATATTCATTTCTCAGTCAACATAACCAATGGAATTCATTCATTTTCTTTTCGGCTTAGTCCCTTTATTAATCTGTGGACGCCACAGGGGAATGAACTGATAACTAATCCAGCATATGTTTTACGCAGCGGATGCCCTTCGCTGAAAAAAAAATATATATTTAAATATATATTTAAAGATGATTCCTTGAATTTACTAAAATATTTTAAGTGGTTGTAAACAATTAGTTTGGGCTGGATTTAAACAAACAAATTAAGTTGAACATCACTAAATTTAATTTAAGACCTTTTCACTGTTGCTTTTAACTTAGATTGATTATTTTTGTCATTTTATCATGCAATTGTATTGAATCATTTAAATTTTAATGCGCTCTTTTTATTCTATTTTATTTTCTGACTGTTTTTATTGTTCTGCTTTGTTTGCCTTGTATGTCTGTTAGCACTTTGGGACTGAGAAAACCGCATTATAAACAAAATGTATTATTATAATTTTTTTATGATTATGATAATGATGATTATTATTATTATTATTATTATCATTATTATCATTATTATTATTATTATTATTATTATTATTATTATCATCATTATTATTATTATTATTATTATTATTATTATTATTATCATCATCATTATTATTATTATTATTATTATTATTATTATTATTATTATTATCATTATTATTATTATTATTATTATCATTATTATTATTATTATTATTATTATTTGCTTAAATTCAACACAAATAAATTGTTTGCAACAATTTTGCAGAAAACATTTTTTTCAGTGTTCCAGCTGCAACCCATCACCGGGAAACATCCATACACACTCATTCACACTCATACACTACAGACAATTTAGCTTACCCAATTCACCTATATCACATGTGTTTGTGTTACCCGCCTCAGGCTGAAGAGACCCAAACGGGTAAGTGAAATGTTTAAACTGTTTGGACTTGTGGGAGAAACCGGAGCATCCGGAGGAAACCCACGCCAACACAGGGAGAACATGCAAACTCCACACAGAAATGCCAACTGACCCAGCCGAGACTTGAACCAGTGACCTTCCTGCTGTGAGGTGACATTGATAACCACTGAGCCACTGCCCTGAACTATCATGCAACTATTTTTTATTATATGTTCATTTTGCATTAAATTATGACCAATTTAGCAAATCCAATGCACTCTACTCCCAGTCATTTTCAAAGCTTTGTAGCAGAGCATTCACTGTCTCACTTTGTGCCGTATCAAGCCGATAGGCAACAGAAATATCTCTCTTAAGTGCCCCTGTGTGTTTGTTTGGAATCACAACATGAAAGCGCTCATTGGAAATTCAAATGGGAAGTGTGGGTTTGGTAATTAGCACTGGAGCAAGACCGCAGTAATTAAATCAAGCCTCTTTCCTCCTCAATGGCAGGAAGAACTCAACACGAAGATATTGAGAAAAGAAAACTCTGGTTATTTATAGTGAGACAGGAATCATCTGATTGGATGATCGGTCATGAGCTGATGCTGGAACAGCTGAGAACAATCATAAGCACGTGACCCTCTCGAAATGTGTTTATAAATAAACTTCACACAGTGTATGAGTGCGTGTGGGTGTTTCCCGATACTGACTTGCAGCTGGAAGGGTATCAGCTGTGTAAAACATATGCTGGAATAGTTGGCGGTTCATTCCGCTGTGGTGACTTCTAAAAAAAGAGGGACTAAGCCAAAAAAATGAATGAATGATAGTGCAGCCACTTTCCTAGCTGAATATCTTTGGAAATGTAGTTTTCAGGGTGAAATACAGACTAACTGCAGGCCCTGGGATAGACCTGCAAAGACATTTTTTATGGAGATTTTTGAATAATTAATTCACAAGCTGATATACTTTGCTAATTTCTCCTGCTGAAGGACCCGCTGAAGCAAATCAAAAGCATGATGGCTCAGTCTTTGTGATTTGGCCAAGTGCAATTTCTGAGAACCCTCTTAAGGCTCTCGGAATCAGTTTTCATTCAGCAATTGAAAATGAAATGTGATTTCAGGACTGTTTCCAGAGGCTGCTGGGGGCAGTGAAGCAGAGAGGTGGAATCTGAAGGGCCTGGAAGTTCATGATGAGCATCGCACGTTTATTTCTTGTCTCATGCGATTCGTTTCAAACACTTGACAGCACAAAGTCAATTTGATATTTTCAAACATAAAATTAGGCATAAATTATCAACGAAGATATTTTCTAAAGTATAGTAATTAATTCTATGGTGCGCAACAATGCGTAGCGCAAGCTCTGTGATTGGTCGGATTGGTAGCTGTGATGAGTGTAGGCGGTGCTGAAATCTGCGCAAACCCCTTGGCGTGAGTTTAACCGCGAGAGTTTACAAGTGTAGAGTCCCGTGAAGTAGCTCTAGATGGAAACTGTTGCTTTTTGTTTACATTACCCTACTGAAAAAAACAGCTTAAACCAGCCTAGGCTGGTTGGCTGGTTTTAGCTGGTCGACCAGGCTGGTTTTAGAGGGGTTTTGGCCATTTCCAGGCTGGTTTCTAGCCATTTCCAGCCTGGTCTAAGCTGGTCAGACTAGGACAGGGGTCACCAATCTCGGTCCTGGAGGGCCGGTGTCCCTGCAGGGTTTAGCTCTAACTTGCCTCAACACACCTGCCTGGATACCTAGCAAGACCTTGATTAGCTTGTTCAGGTGTGTTTGATTGGGGTTGGAACTAAAATGTGCAGGACACCGGCCCTCCAGGAACAAGTTTGGTGACCACTGGGCTGGGAGATGACCAGCTAAAACCTGCTTGACCAGCCTAGCCAGGCTGGGAGCCCAGCCAAAACCAGCTATGTCCAGCTTAAGCCAGGCTGGTCAAGCTGGTTTTAGCTGGATTTAGCTGGTCATTTTCCAGCCTTTTCAGATTTGTCATGTCAGGAACATGCTTATGACTTTTAGCCAGCATCAGTACAGGAACATCATCTTAACCCTTTCAGGCTCAAATTAACTTTTAGAAACAGGCAAAGTCTATGGTTTTAACTGTTGCAAATCAGCAACGCCTGCCTGGAAAGGGTTAAACATGTTTAACTCAATTATTTCTAATGGTTAATAGAATAAAATTGGAGGCTCTGGAGTTGCTTTTCTTGGTCTGATGGTCTGCACTCTTGGCTTTAAGCTAGTTTAAACCCATGGCAGTTTGAGATGAATATTCTCCTGGTAGGCAATAAACACGGGAAACCAGTGGATGAATCAGTGCAGCACTGTATCTGGACTATTGGTGAAAATTAATAAATGAAAGAAAATAAAAACAGATTATTTGTGTCTAAAAACATCTGCGGCATAATTTAATTAAGAGAGTTATGAAAGATCAGAATCAAGTCAAGAACGTTTTTCCTCTAGGCACTTTTAGTGTTAAAACAACCCAAAAAAGTGAACTCAACAGTTTCATCTCTGGGGTAAAATGTAAAACACAAGCTCTGATGATTGTCTGTCTGTTTAATTAATCTCCTTTCTCAAACACCTGGGGCCTCATGTACGAAGACTTGCGTGGAAATCTTACTAAAACATTGCGTACGCACAAAGCTGTAAATGTGCGTACGCAGAAAAAAATTCAGATGTATGAAACACTGCGTACGCCGAATCTCACGCAGATTCTTTTGTACATCCGAATGAACGTGAAACTGAGCGCATGATGCACGAGCACAAAACCCCTCCCTGCCTCCTCCCCCGTATGAATATGCTAATGACTATGCTAATGGCAAAACCCAACAAAAAAGCAACGGCAAAAGCAAGCAAGAAGAGAAACTTTGGTCTGATGAACTCTTTCTTCTTTTTTCCCCTGCTACATATCAGATTTTGCCTACTATTTATCACGAGAAAGACAAGTAGGAATCATCAATAAGTCTGTGCATCATATTTTATTTGCACATTTATTGAATGGAAATGTTTCTGATTCACGCATGCAAATTCATCTTCAGATAGTGTCTTTATAGCAATGTGCGTGCAGTAGATCGCTCAGATTACATTGGGAAAACAGACGACCGCTGCAAATTGTGCTTTAATGTTTGGCTGGTCAACTGTATGGAATGGAAACCTTACATACCTACTAGATCAGGGGTCTCAAACTCAATTTACCTGGGGGCCGCAGGAGGCAAAGTCTGGGTGAGGCTGGGCCGCATAAGGGATTTCACAAAAAAAAGTCCTCAAATGTCATTATTAACAGTTTTAATTATTTCTTCTGAACATGAAGTGTCCTGAACATTAATAGAACATTGAGTGAAGATTATGAACAGTTCTTCTGAACATGGCATCTTTTGCCTACTCCTTGCTGCCAGAGACTTGACAGCGCTTCTTCTCACAAATCTGAACCACATTTGGCTTTAGAGCGGAAGCAGTTGAGACCCTCAGTATGGCTTGAAGATGATCATCATTAAGTCTAGACCTGTACTTTGACTTATTGAAGTCCTAGGGAAAAAAAGTGGGGGAACTCACTCAAAACTTCCATTCCCTCACCTAAAAAAAAGGCGTATATATGTATAAATAAAACACCCCCACCCCACTCCAGTCACATCAGTCTGTACCAGTCTGTATCTAGCTATAATATCAACACAATCTCAGGCACGTGCACACATAGGGCTCAACCTGTGCAGAGCACATGCCCTTTTTAGTCTGGCATAGAAAATGCCCTTCCAAAATGATCAAAAGTGCCCCCGCGACACGACACACCCTCGGTCCCGCCCTTTAGTAGGCGCGCGATAACACCGCTCTTGAGTACGCGCGCGACAACACAGCTGATCAGAACGCACGCGACAACGCGCATTGAGTGACAAGCGCGCTGTGTACGGATAGAATCAGCGCTGATTCTGTCAGTGTACAGCAGTCGGCGCGGGCCACAAAATATTGCACTGAGGGCCGCAAATGGCCCGCGGGCCCGAGTTTGAGACCCCTGTACTAGGTGAACCCGTCTCATACAGCTGCCACTGCAAGGCTCAGACACTTTGTAGAGAGGAATTTAACACAACTGTCTCTAGGAGTCGCCAATGGAAATAAAACAGACACGCACAAAAAATGTGCGTACGCCAGCCAAGAAGCTGGCGTGAAGCTGCGCACGTTCCCACGTTCAGTTCATCGTTAGTAAATCCAAACGTGAGCGATTCTGAGCGTGAAACCTGGCGTACGCAAAGTTTTTGTGCGTACGCAGCGTTGATACATGAGGCCCCTGGTGACCAGTTTTAACACCGTCCCTGATTCATGAATCTAAGCCAGCTACACGTGGTATTAATTGATCAGGAGCTGACATGAGAAAGATCTACCATGCAAATGCACTCTGCACAGTTCCCGTTTTGCCTTCACCATTGTTGTCAAAGCATAAAGGACAATTCTGCAGTGTAGAGTATCATTGCGTATGAATAATACATGAAGCAATGTGTGGCGATAATATTTTATTAAAATATCCCCAGATTTACTGATCCATGAGACACAAACAGCCCACACGCTACACACACAAGCGCTTGAAAGACACACAATTAAAGGGAGACAGTGAAGGATGGTCGCTGGTGAATATTGGCTGATAATGGCAGACGAGTGATGCAGTAGGCAGGTATATGTGTCCCCTGCGGCTTTATGCTGTGATGCTCATTCCTCACACACTAACACAAGGCAGATGCTAAGAGCCTGAGATACACAACAGATGCCAAGATTCAGCTTTGACAAACGGGTTTGTTTAGATATTTAACAATATTAGACTAAAATACAATCATGCTAGCCCAGTAAAGGGTGCCTGATTTTACAAGATGCAAAAATAAGTCTCTAATATCCCTCGAGTGTAGTATACTGTAGGTCTGCGTGGGATTTTTTTTTTAGTCCTGCTCCTGTGAGGTTTTATTCCCCACCAAACCGCTTCCGCTGTATATTCAGCCTTTGTTTACCCGCTGCCCGCTTAAAGCCTGATTTATACTTCTGCGTCAAGTGACCGACGTAACCCATGGCGCAGGCAACGCGCGTGGCTGTGCATTTATACTTCTGCTGCTGTCTCTGTTGGTCTGCATTAACACTTCCGAAACGCTAGTTGGCAGTGAGGTGTAAATGTTCCTCTGTGTCGAGTTTCTTCGCTGCTTTTTTGCTTTTCCTGAACACTTCTAGGATGTACAAGTGGCTCAAACTCGCTCATTTTTAGACAGGAACTGGCGGACGTGCAACAACTTTAGCTATGAGGTAAACACAAAACAAAACTTCCCATCCGGAGCTCCTTCACGGGACTCCACACTTGTAAACAATCGCTACATTGGGTTCTCGCCATTCGCGTGGCTCTCGTTCCTGCCCAGACTCGTCAGCGCTACCAAGCCGACCAATCACAGAGCTTGCGCTAAGCGTTGTTGCGATGTAGTTACATTTTTTGAGAGGTGCACGTCAGTGACGGCGACAGCCACGGCGAAGGGCTATGCGTCAGCGCCTTAGCATACGCCGGCGTTTGACGCAGAAGTATAAATCAGCCTTAAGCTTCCTTTCCACTGCACACGACAAACAACAAGCGACAGACAGGAAGTCATTCATTTCCAATGGAGATCAGTCCGGGAGCTGCGTTGAGTTACGATCATCTCCGTATGCGGAAAATTCGGATCCGAATTGAGTTGCGGATCCGTTGAAATATTTGAACTCCTGCGACTAGACCGTATGCTACCTGCCGACCGGATATGATGTATTCCAGTGTTGTCCAAGCAGATCCGTGCGCGCGAGATGAGAAATAGGAGTTTATTTGGTTATTTTTTAAATTATAAAAAGTCTATATTTAAAAAAAAAAACTTTTCTGTTCACAAATGTAAGTAAGAAAGTAATAAAAATATATGTTTTTAATGTCGTCTCCACATTCCTCCAATATTTTAGCGGTCTTTGAGTTTCTAGTATTCATTCATCCATTAAACCATGTAAACGCACAGAGAATAAAGGCTCTTGCTTTTGCCCTCCTTTATTTCGGACACCGTGAGAATCAGCTTCTCCCCCGTGGCACACGACAACACTGAAAATACTGTGCGGCTGCCACAAGGGGGCGTATTCCAAATGTCGTGTGCAGTGGAAAGTCGGCTTTAGAATAATTTTCTGATCATTCCTGCTAAATGTAAATCTGGTTGTCAAAATCTCACATTTAAATTGGGTACTACTAAAAGAGAGAGATAACAGATAAAACTGTAGGTTGTGCAAGGATTGTAGGCTGTGTCAATTTTGTTTGTCCCTTTGTGATAAGACCTGAGCGCTGCCTTAAGCCTGGTTCATACTTCTGCGTCAAGTGACCGGCGTGACTCACGGTGCATGCCATGTGCGTTGCCGTGCATTCATACTTCTGCGTGTTGTTTCTGTTGCTCTGCATTAACACTTCCGAAACCTATTGGCAGTTGTGTTCATAGTTGGCAGTGATGTGTTCATGTTCCTCTGTGTCGAGTTTCTTCGCTGGTGTTTTGTTTTTTCTGAACGCTTCCTTAATGTACAAGTGGCTCAAACTCGCTCATTTTGAGGCAGGAACCGACGGACTAGCAACAAGGTGAACACAAAACAAAACTTTCCATCCCGGAGCTCCTTCACGGGACTCCACACTTGTAAACAGTTGCTTTATCGGGCTCGCAGGGCTCATGGTCCCGCCCACACTCGTCAGCGCTACCAAGCCGACCAATCACAGAGCTTGTGCTAAAGACTTATTTATACTTCTGCGTCAAGTGCACGCGTATGCTATGCAGCAGCCTACGCATGGACGCATAGCCCTCACCGTGGCCGTCAGCGTTGCTGATGCGCACCTCTCAAAAAATTTAACTACACGTCGTAACGACGCATAGCGCAAGCTCTGTGATTGGTCGATTTGGTATAGCTGACGAGTTTGGATGGGGCCGAGAGCCGCACGAGTCCATTCGACTCCCTCTGTGTCGAGTTTCTTCGCTGGTGTTTTGTTTTTTCTGAACGCTTCCTTAATGTACAAGTAGCTCAAACTCGCCCATTTTGAGGCAGGAGCCGACGGACGTGCAACAACTTTAACCATGAGGTGAACACAAAACAAAACTTTCCATCCCGGAGCTCCTTCACGGGACTCCACACTTGTAAACAATTGCTTTATTGGGCTTGCAGGGCTCTTTGTCCCGCCCACACTTGTCAGCGCTACCAAGCCGACCAATCACAGAGCTTGCACTAAAGACTGATTTAAACTCCTGCGTCAGCGCAAGCGTGTGCTATGCCGCAGCCTACGCGTGGATGCATAGCTCTCGCCGTGGCCATCGGCGTCGCTGACGCGCAACTCTCAAAAAATAGATGTTGCAACGACGCATAGCGCAAACTCCTCGACTGGTCGATTTGGTATAGCTGACGAGTTTGGATGGGACCGAGAGCCACAAGAGTCCATTCGACTCCCTCTGTGTCGAGTTTCTTCACTGGTGTTTTGTTTTTTCTGAATGCTTCCTTAATGTACAAGTGGCTCAAACTCGCCCATTTTGAGGCAGGAGCCGGCGGACTAGCAACAAGGTGAACACAAAACAAAACTTTCCATCCGGCGCTCCTTCACAGGACTCCACACTTGTAAACAGTCGCTCCAATGGACTTGCGTGGCTCGCTGTCCCACCTAAACTCATCAGTGCTACCAAGCCGACCAATCACAGAGCTTCAAAGATGCTTTAAATAGCCTTTGATTGAACACGGATTTTTAAATTTTGTTTTACTATATGAAATTTCAAACCGTTTCAAACAGTACCTGTCATGAGTACAACTTACATAGGACAATTTTACTGGCCAAGTCCAAAGCAAATAATCAGGCTTCCGTAATCCACCCTCAGCTGCCAATATCTCCTCACAATCCCATTGAACTGCCAGTCAATTTTAACAACAGGAGGAAACTGGGATGCTTTAAGAGGTTGCTATGGAGATGTCATAGATTTCTTACATAAATATTGATGAGTGGTTTCTCTGCGTAATATTGGTAGCTGCTCAGTGGTTTGGCATTGTTGGGTTTCTAGGACTTTGATGGTTTCTATGATGGTTTAATGAGTTTGTGAGATGTTGCTAGGCAGTTTAGCAGTTGCTCATTGTCAGAGATGTTAGTATGTTACTGCTTACCATTTCTAGGTAGTTGCTAGCATGGTTTGGTTAGCTGTATGGTTGTTGTGATGCCTTTGATGGTTTATAGACTGTTCGTAAGGCCATTGGGCAGCTGGTATTGATAGGTCAGTGCTTTTTTTTTAGGAGGTTGCGAAGTGGCAAAATGTCGTTGTTAAGTGGTTTCTTGTGTATTATGGCTGGTTACTAGGGTGTTTAATGATATTTAGGATAATTTCTTGAAGGTTGATCAAGTAGTTGATCATTGCTAGGTGATTACAGTGGTGTTTTTAGTGGTAGTAGATGCTTGTTTTGATGTCTTGGATAGTTTTTAGGTGTTTGCTAAAGGGAACAGGCATTGCAAAGGTGTTTTGGGAGGTTGCTAGGTCATTGTCATAATAATGTAGGAGGTTTCCATGGTGTTTCTAGACAATGTTGGGTTTCTATGATGTTTTGGCTGGTTGCTAAGGTGCTACTAGGTTATGGGTGTCCAAACTCAGTCCTGGAGGGCCGGTGTCCTGCATATTTAGCTCCAACTTCCTTCAACACACCTCCCTGGAAGATTCTAGTATACCTAGAAAGAGCTTGATTAGCTGGTTCAGGTGTGTTTAATTGGGGTTGGAACTAAAATATACAGGACACCGGTTCTCCAGGACCGAGTTTGGACACCCCTGTTCTAGGTGGTTATGTTATTTTGGGCTGTTTTGACTGATTGGTGTTAATTGGGGGTTGTTTTGTTTTGGATTAAAAAAATCGGGCATTGCTAAGATGTTGCTATGTTTTTTGAATAGTTATAATGTGTTGGAGGATTTCTGTTGGGGGATCACTCTGGCTGTTTCTCAATATGCGTTCTTCAGCGGTCTTGCGTCCTCGTGTTCTCGTGAAACGTCATCATCAGCTACCTAAGTTCAGTTCCAATACTCAAGACCGCAAGTACGGAGAACGCGTGAAACTTCCCGGATGTGTTCTTGAAATCGAGGACTCACCGATGCAGACTTCAACAGCGAACTCGCTCTGGAAGTCCCAGAAGTCATTGCGACTGGAGGTGGGAAGCGCAGCATTTTATTTAGATTTATTATTAAAGTTCAGAGATATTACTTATTTACCTCAGGAGTTTCCCTAAATGAAACGGTGAAGGTAAACATTAACATGAACATCTTAATAAAGGAATAAACACATTAATTGTGTTTGTTTGATGAAATTCGTATTAAAATTAGTTTTATTTATATTGTGCAGAGTATATTTATAATGTTTTTATGCAAAGTATATATTTTGAAGAGGGGGGAAACAATAAATCGTTGTATGAAGGCTGTAATGTTTAAATAATTTCCATTTAAAACGCGTGAAGGTCACATGACCATCAGGAAGAACGCAGCATCCCATTTCTCAAAGGACGCGTTCTCTGCCCTCGCGGTCTCCTGAGTTCGTTCTTCCGAGGACACCTGGCAAGACCGCACTCTACAAGAACGCAAGTCCATTCTCTGCGTTCTTGGAATTGAGAAACAGCCTCTGTGTTTTGTTTGGAGGATTGCTAGCATATTTTGGGATGTTCCCATGATGGTTTAATGAGTTTGTGAGATGTTGCTAGGCAGTTTAGCAGTTGCTCATTGTCAGAGATGTTAGTATGTTACTGTTTAACATTTCTAGGTGGTTGCTAGCATGGTTTGGTTTGCTGTAGATGGTTGTTATGATGCCTTTGCTGGTTTATAGACTGTACGTAAGGCCATTGGGCAGCTGGTATAGGTCAGTGCTTTTTTTAGCAGGTTGTGAAGTGGCAAAATGTCATTGTTAAGTGGTTTCTTGTGTATTATGGCTGGTTATTAGGGTGTTTAATGATATTTAGAATAATTTCTTGTAGATTGTCAAGCAGTTGATCATTGCTAGGTGTTTACAATTGAGTTTTTAGTGGTAGTAGATGCTTGTTATGATGTCTTGGATAGTTTTTAGGTGTTTGCTAAAGGGATCAGGCATTGCAAAGGTGTTTTGGGAGGTTGCTAGGTCATTGTCATAATAATGTAGGAGGTTTCTATGGTCTTTCTATGTTATGGCCAATGTTAGGTGGTTTCTATGATGGTTTGTCTGGTTGCTTGGGTGTTACTAGGTAGTTTGGCATCCTGCAAACAATGTGGTGAGGCTTTAATAACATGTTATTAAACATGTAACATTTAACATGTATAACAATAACAATTAACATGTAACACATCTCTATTAATTTCCTTTAGAAATTATTTTCAATTTTTTTTTAATACAAGTTCTCTAATAATAGCTCTGGCTTCTATGGTTTCCATTCCATTAAATCTTTCTCTTGTAGCTCACGTACGGCACACGGTCGTCGCCTTTGATCGTGCCTTTGAGAATCACCTCTTCAGTTTGTATTCAGTAATTATCCCACACACCATCTGCCGCTGAACATATGACAAGGTGTTGGGAATATCTTGGCCAAACCAGGAGACTGGAGTGGAGAAACATTTTCACATTCCAGAGAGCGGCTATTTTTAGACCCATCATCCCCCTGGGGAGGCTTGTAGGGCTTCAGCTCTGTAGGTCGGGTATGATTAGAATTGAATGAGCAGCACACATGAGGCCACACACAAATACAAACACACACATTTCCTTTTTAATTGTACCAGATTGCAATGTTTGATTTTTTAGAAGAAGCCCCCTCTACTCGCCAAGGCTGAATTTCTTTGATTAAAAAAAGCATCAATACCGTCAATTATTTAATACTATCTTATTTATTACTATTAAAATACTATAAAATGTAATTTTAAATACTATATATTTGAATATTCTTTAAAATGCTTTTTATTTATGTCATACAAAGCTGTAATTTATTTTTCAGTGTTGCATTTGCTGCCTTAATGGTGGCGTGGGTAAGCCAACATACTGCTATTCTATATAAACGTAACATTCTTCGTCTTCTTCTTCTTCTTTTGAGACTAAACTCTACATGCATCTCCTGATAAACAGTTTAAGCTACAAAAACCAAACTAGCTCCAAACCTCCAAACTGCTCTGATTCAGGTTGCTATCTCTTTTCCAACTGATCTGACTTACGGTTTTCCAGAATCTGACTCAGAATATTCGGAAACGACCCATTGACTTAACATTGGACCAAACTTTATGAACTCATAACTTCCCGTCAGATTGTCATACAGACTTATTGTTGGGCTCATTTAACTCAGACTACCAATCTGCCAACCACTGATGACCTTTCAGCTTACTTGCCACACCCTAGCAACCACTTACAGCACCCTAGTAACTGTCCCATTGTAAGAAACTGCCATTGACTTTACATTGGACATATTAACGACATACCAATGTATACTAGCAACATACTAACATACTAGACCCATTCTAACAACATGCTAATTTATTCTAGAAACATGCTAGCATAATGTTAATTCATACTAGAACTATGCCAATTAATGTTAGCAACTGTCTAGCAACCACTCAGAACACCTTAGCAACCACCTAGCAACTACTCTGAACACCTTTGCAACTGCCTAGCAACACCTTCATAACCACTTAGAACACATTAGCAACCATCTAGCAACGCCTTAGCAACCACCTCGAACATCCTAGCAACCACCTAGCAATGCCTTAGTAAGCACTCAGAACATCCTAGCAATGCATTACCACTTGAAACACCTTATCAACCGCCTAGCAACACCTTAGCAGCCACATAGAACAACGTAGCAACTACCTAGCAACGCCTTATCATCCACTCAGAACACCTTAACAACTGCCTAGCACCACTTTAGCAACAACTAGGAACACCTTAGTAACCACCTAGAACACCCTAGCAATTGCTTAGGAACCACCTAGAACAACCTAGCAACCTCTCATTACACCTAAGCAACCACGTAGCAACGCTTCAGCAACCACCTAGAACACCCTAGCAACCGCCCAGCAACACCCTAGTAACCACTCAGCACAACCTAGCAACCCATAAAGATATCTTAACAACCACCTAGCAACATCTTAGAGACCACTCAGAACACTCTTGCAACCGCCCAGTAATACTATAGCAACCACATTGAACACCCCAGCAACAATCTAGTAATGCCTTGGCAACCACCTAGCAATGCCTTAGCAACCACCTAGCAACCAATAAGAATACCCCAGCAACACCTTAAAAACTACTTGGAACACCCTAGCAACTACCTAGAAATGCCTAAGCAACCAGTCAAAACACCCTAGCAACCACTCAGAACACCCTAGCAACCACTCAGAACATCTTAGCAACCATTCAGAACACCCTGGCAACCACCTAGCACCACTTAGAACCCCCTATCAGCTGCCTAGCAAGAAACATGCCAATCAAAAAAAAGAAACATGCTAACATATATGTAGTTTCATATATATATATATATGCCAACTGTTTCAAACTTCTTAAAACTACCTAAATGATTAAACCTTTAAAACTACGTTAAACTTTCAGACGAGGCTTTCTCAAGCCGCCATTAAGTCTACGAACTTTACTTTTCTAGTTTTATATCATTATATCTTATATTTTGTATAAACATATCAATTAGACTGACCAAAAGTAATCATTTAAACTTTGCAGAGCTTAAAACCTATTAAAATAAGTCACACACACACTTGTACAACTATCTTTATGGGGACTTCTTTACCCCAACCCTATCCTTAAGCCCAACGCTCACAGGAAACAATCTGCATTTTTACATTTGCAAAATACTTCATTAACTGTGATTTATGAGCCGTTTTCCTGATGCGGAGCAAACAATGTCCTCAAAAGGTCAAATTACCCACAATGGCTTGCAGAAATTGGGTCGAGGTGCCTGCATTTGCTGCCTTAATTGTATATCATTATATCTTAAATATTGTATAAACATATCAATTAAACTGACTAAAAATAACCATTTAAACTTTGCAGAGCTTAAAACATATTAAAATAAGTAATAAAAAAACATTAAAACATTTATAGTCATGGTTTTTAGTCATATTATATTGTTTACAGTGTGCAGAAAGCATTCAAATGCAGATTTCCTACTGCTTCCTAATGCTATCAATGTTGAACTCACTATTTTGGTGAATTCTTTAACACATAAATATTTATTAACATCATAAATGACTACTAGCACATTAATATAAATTTAACGCATAATATAATCAGTCGTTTTCAAGCAGAAACATCCTGAGCCCTGACGCTGAATGAGATGTCAACGGGTTCATGCTAACAAGACTAAAAAGCAAAGCAGTGCTAAAAGCTTTGCTGCATCCTAATAGTCCACTAAACCCCAGATTTGCCAGGCCGGAGCATATGCGCTCTGATTCTGTGTTCCCTGCCCTATGGCTGCGTGTGAGTCATTGGCATTAAGCCTGGCATCTCGGCAGGAGCCGGACGGCGGGTACCAGTACACACCGGACCATTCCTGTCAACACACGCACTCAAATCCATCAGGCTACACCAGCGGCTGGCAGATATTAGGTCGAGGTGCCTGCACCGTGTGTGTGCCAACCCCTTTGTGAAATGGATTTGCAATAATCTTTGGAAAAATCCCCAAATTAATTATTACTAGCTGCACTCAAATTTAATTTATTATTGTTTTTATTATTATTATTATTATTATTGTTTTATTTTATTCATATATTTTTCCTCATATCATTGGTTTACTTCTATACGAATCCCTTATTATTAGTTGTTGTTATTAATGTTACAACTATTATTAATTGTTGTTATTGTTATTATTAATTAATTTTAAATGTATTTAAATTATTAATTAATTTATTCATCAGGGGTCACCACAGCGGAATGAACCTTTTAACACCTTAGCAACCACCTAGCAACACCTTAACAACCACCTAGCAATGCCTTAGTGACTGTCTAGCAACCAATCAGAACACCCTAGCAACCACCTAGTAACACCATGGCAACAATCCTAGAACACCTTAGCAACCACCTAACATCGCCTAAGCAACCACTCAAAACGCCCTAGCAACCACCTAGTAACACCATAGCAACGACCTAAAACACCTTAGCAACCACCTAGCAACGCCTTAGCAACAACTCAGTACACTCTAGCAACCACCTAACAACACCTTAGCAACCACATAGCAATGGCTTAGTGACCACCTAGCAACCACTCAGAACACCCTAGCAACACCTTAGCAACCACTTAGAACACATTAGCAACTGCCTAGCAACATCTTAGTAACCATTTAGAACTCCCTGACAACGCCTTAGCAACTGCCTAGCAACCACTAGGAACGCCCTAGCAACCACCTAGCAACCACTCAGAACCACCAAATAACTGAGTAGCAACGCCTTGGCAACCGCCTAGCACCCACTCAGAACACCCTATCAACTGCCTAGCAAGAAACATGACAATCCATACTAGAAACATACTAACCTATTATGACTGTCCAAACACATGAACTAAACGGGCTGTAGTGTGTGTGTGTGTGTGGGGAGGGGGTGTTTTCCAGTACTGGGTTGCAGCTGGAAGGGCATAAAGCATGTGTTAAACATATGCTGGATGAGTTGGTGGTTCATTCCGCTGTGGCGACCCCTGATAAATAAACAAACTTAGCTGAAGGAAAATGAATGATTTCTCATGTCCCCTATCAGCTCAATAATAATTAAATTCCCAGAATTATTAGGGATATTATTTGTTCCCTAATTAAGCGGTCCACACAAGAATATAATTTGCATACTGTGAAATTCAAATGTGTATGCCTGTTTGTTTCAAACAGAGGAGCGATTACACTCATCGCCTTGGGAATGGAAATAAAGACAAAGAAGTGTGAATGAATAGCACGGGTTAATGTGATCATCCCGCAGGTGGGATTCTGTTGACTTCTATTAAATCCTGTTTATGGTGTGTGATTAGATGGGCATAAATCCGCAAATTCACCAGCTGTGAGTTCAAATGCTTTTCTTTAAATGTTTGTTGTTCATCACGAGTCGCTTTATTAAGTTTTTCTCGGCAGGGAGGATCATTACTCGTAATATTGCGGTCCGTGTTGGCCGCCTGTAGTGCATGTGCCGGGAGCCGTCACGTGTTGTTCCCGCTGGAAATGGAACAATCTGGGATAATATGCTTTAGTTTCATCAACGTCCCTCCCTGCGTAAACACTACATCCCTGGGATTTCTGACAATGCTGCGGCTGCAAATGTTGTGTCAGCGTTATGAGAGTGTTGTCAGTCATTTCACGACCCGTGTATTATAGATGCAGCGTTCTGCTTTTGAACAGCTGATGTCTCCTGCAATCATGCAAATACATGCCCGATCCATACACAGATGATGTGGTAACTGTGACACGCTTTTGGGTGTTAGGGTGTGTGTTTACACTTGTTGAGCTCAATTAAAATAAACTATGATTTTAATTGTTCATGTGGTTTATTTGTATGAGTGCTGGGTGACACTGTGGCTCATTGGTTAGCACTGTGGCTCCCGGTTCAGTTGGCGTTTCTGTGTGGAGTTTGCATGTTCTCCAGAAAACTACTGATCTCCATAGTCCACTGTTAGGCTTTGACACAATTTTACTTTTATTTACTGCAAAAATGCCCCATAAAATACAATATAAAGTGAGCATCAGAATGGGGAAGAAAGGGGATTTAAGTGACTTTGAATGTGGCATGGTTGTCGCTGCCAAACGGGCTGCTCTGAGTATTTCAGAAACTGCTGATCAACTGGGATTTTCACGCACAACCATCTCTAGGGTTTACAGAGAATGGTCTGATGAAGAGGAAATATCCAGTGAGCGGCAGTTCTGTGGGCGCAAATGCCTTGTTGATGCCAGAGGTCAGAGGAGAATGGCCAGACTGGTTCCAGCTGATAGAAAGGCAACAGTAACTCAAATAAGCACTCATTACAAGCGAGGTCTGCAGAAGAGCATCTCTGAATACACAACATGTCCAACCTTGAGGCGGATGGGCTACAGCAGCAGAAGACCACACCGGGTGCCGCTCCTGTCAGCTAAGAACAGGAAACTGAGGCTACAATTCACACAGACTCACCAAAACTGGACAATAGAAGATTGGAGAAACGTCGCCTGCTCTGATGAGTCTCGATATCTCAGCAACATGACATCCTGCCTTGTATCAATAGTTCAGGCAGGTGGTGGTGTAATGGTATGGGGGATATTTTCTTGGCACACTTTACTAGTAAGGTGTACCTAATAAAGTGGCCGGTGAGTGTACATTCTTTACAAATCACAGCTGTAATATGAACTGCATTGTAGGTCATTTTAAAAAATGTACAGCAACTTACTGCATATTAGGAATTTGCAGTATTCTACTGTAATCAAAGTAATCACATACTGCTACTGACAAACAGCCGGCAGCTAGCTCTCTGCAACTCTCACATGCTCGCCCACTGAAGCTAAGCAGGGCTGCGCCCGGTCAGTACCTGGATGGGAGACCACATGGGAAAGCTAGGTTGCTGCCGGAAGGGGTGTTAGGGAGGCTAACAGGGGGCGCTCAATCTGCAGTCTGTGTGAAGTATAGTGAAGGGGGACTCTATACTGCTCAGTAAGCACTGTCTTTTGGATGAGACCTTAAACCAAGGTCCTGACTGTTGTTGTTAAAAATCCCAGGATGTCCTTCGAAAAGAGTAGGGGTTTAACCCTTTTTGCCCACTGGCCTCTGTCCATCATGGCCTCCTAACTATCCCCATATAATAACTGGCTTCACTCTGTCTCCTCTCCACCAATCAGCTGGTGTGTGGTGTGCGGTCTGGCGCAATATGGCTGCCGTCGCGTCATCCTGGTGGATGACGAGTGGATGAGGAGATCCCCCCAATGTGTAAATCGTGTCCAGAAATGCGCTTCATAAATGTAAGGAATTATTATTATTATTATTATTATTATTATTATTATTATTATTATTATTATTATTACGATTATTATTATAAAAATGAGACGGTTAATGATTTATTTTTATTTTTTGGAATTTATTAAATGTAATAGAAGATAATAGAAATAAAGTTTTTGTACTGCTAGTGTAAAATGTAAATAAATTACAGTAAAAATACTGTAGAAATTAAATGTAAAAATGTAAAAAAAAAAGAAAAAAAGAAATGTAAAATTAAATGTAATTAAAAACATTTTACCATGAAAAGAAGTTGCGGTTAGGCTATTTTATTGTCAAGTGAAATTGTGGTAGGGTCCTACTACTGTAAAACACATTTACAGGTAAGTTACTGTAAAGGGGCAGTTGCGGTAACAATGCTGACAGTAAGTTACTGCAAATAATACAAAAAAATAACAGTCTAACAGTGTAGGAAAATTAAATACTATCTAAGTCAACGGTTGCAGGTTTCACAGTATCTTCTTTTGTGTTCAACAGGAGACAGTACACAGGTTTTAAAAAAGCGAAGAGTCAGTAAATATTGACAGAACTTTCCTTTTTGCGTGAACTATTCCTTTAAAGACATATTATGCACATCTATTTGACTTCAGACTGTCGTCTTCTTGGAAATGTGTCTGTCAGTGTAGTGAATGTTAAACTTAAGTTGCTTATTAAACTGAAATCAAGCATATTAAAGTGTCTTGATGTTTTAACAGTACACGTGCTCTGGTTGCACACTTAATATTTAGAAAAATACAGTAGTGTTTTATAAACAGCACAAGTATTCCTACTGTGTGTTTGGATGAAAAACAGTGCGCTAGCCTGAAGCGGGTATTGCACTTCCCTCCAATTCTGTTTAACTTCATTTGTTGCTGTTCATTTTCCTCTTGGTATTGTCTTTGATGGATGTCATTATCAATAACATGTGGTGTACAGTTTCTCATGATAGCGAACAGCAGCTGCGGCTCATTTTCTCCTCCCACAATCTCACATTACATTTATACTAATGACAGCGACGGTGAGCATGTGTTAATATGTTTATACTCACAGAACTGATGCTGGCGTTGTTAAGCACAAGCTATCATGCGTGTTGTCAAATTACACACAAGTGAATTTCTTTCATGACCTAAAACACCTTTCTGGTCATATAATGTGCATCCTCAAAAATTACCAGTCATGTTGGCAAATAAAAAAACGAGAACGTCTCAAATGATCATGATGCAATCCAGAAGCAAGAGCAGCTGCTGCTGCGCCACTCTAATCAGATTTTCTATCAAATGCATTGAGCGTATCTCACGACCGCCTATAATAGAGCATCTTATACATGCAACTAAGCAAATAAACATCTTTCCGTATGCGGCTGAACGTCTCTTTCATCTCTGCCTGCAGGCGAAAATAAACGAATCCCAGAAAAACCATCCGGAAGCCTGATATACTGACAGGTACAATTGAGAAAGGAGTGACGCTGATGGATTAATGAGTCCTCGGGGAAGACTTTATAGCTCAGTTTGCTCTTTTAGACCTCAGGAGACTGGAAATACAAGTTTATTTCCGACAGAGTATGTTCTTTTAAAACATTTGGCCTTCATGTAGTCAAAGTGGGAACTACAAAAACTAGATTCAGTGCAAATGTAGATGTGCATGTGTGTTACATGTTCAGTCTATTAGCATGAGCAAGTAGCTTGAATATGATTAGTGTTTTTAAGGTTTGATTTTGGATAAAGTGCTTGAAATGAGTTGATGTAATTGTTGCTTTCATAATTTGTTACTAATTAGGTAATAGTAATTAACGTTAAATACAAAACACATGGAGACATGTTCCCAGGGATACATTTTTGAGAACCTAGAAATATGTACCCTGGATTATGTCTTCTTGCAGTTTTTGTTTTCACAAATTCCCTAAAGTCGGAGTGTAAATTTTAGACCATCTCATTTGGGACCGCTTTCTGATACGTGCCATTTCTCGTAAATTCAGCAGCTGGCCATTATGTACATTTGTGCTAATTAAATTTTTTTTAGGGTTTAATTTTGGATACAGTGCTTGAAATGAGTTGAAAATGTAATTGTTGCTTTAATAATTTGTTACTAATTAGGTAATAGTAATTAACGTTAAATACAAAACACATGGGGACATGTTCCCAGGGATACATTTTTGAGAACCTAGAAATATGTACCCTGGATTATGTCTTCTTGCAGTCTTTGATTACACAAATCCCCTAAAGGGCAGTGTGTATATTTTAGACCATCTTATATGTATTTTGGGCCGTTTTCTGATACGTGCCATTTCTGGCCACAAGGTGTCAATAGGAGACTATATAACTGTGGCTTCACTGCACTGAGTAAGAGAGCGTCGGTAGGAAGCACACAGTTTTTTGACCGTACCGTAGCACAACTCAACTCAACGTACAACTTAAGGTAAAAGAGAAGGGTTACCTTAAGGTTTAAGGGTTACCTTTAAGGTTTAATTTTGCATTCAGTGCTTGAAATGATTTGAAAATGTAATTGTTGCTATCATAATTTGTTACAAATCAGGTAATAGTAATTAACGTTAAATAAAAAACACATGAGGACATGTTCCCAGGGATACATTTTTGAGAACCTAGAAATATGCATCCTGGATTATATCTTCTTGCAGTTTTTGTTTTTACAAATATCCTAAAGGTCGGCGTGTAAATTTTTGACCATCTCAAATGTTATTTTGGCCCGTTTTCTGATACGTGCCATTTCTCGTAAATTTAGCAGATGGCCATTGTGTACATTTGTGCTAATTTCATTTTTATTAGAGTTTAATTTTGGATAAAGTGCTTGAAATGAGTTGAAAATGTAATTGCTGCGTTAATAATTTGCTACTAATTAGGCAATAGTAATTAACTTTAAATAAAACAACATTTCGGTTTCGCAAAAAATGAATCTATGTGTTAGTCGTGTGATCAAAATGCTAAATTTACCACTTCACGAGTTTAAATTAAATTAATATACATTTGAGATAAAACATGACATGTTCAGGATGCGCGTGAACTTTAAACATTTTATATTTGGTCTTATTTTCTATAGCTATAACTTCTATTTCTATATCTAATATTGTTTGTGTTTTTACTTACTACACTCTTTATTATAATTTCAATTCTTATTTATAATATTTTCTATATTTAGTCGTATTAGCTTCATAAGCATTTCACCACATATATAAATCTATGAGTTCTGCTGTTGTTCAGGAATTCCAGTCTTAATATTCTCATAATGTTTAGTGAACTAAGCTTATCACTGTCCTTATCAGTGCCTTAATTCATGCACTCATGTACATGAACTAGGGAGCTGATTGAGACGCACCCCAAGTCATGGCTGTTCAGAAATAGATGGTTTCATAATTTATTGAAAACATTATCAAAATCTTCCGGGGATATTTTATTTGTTTACCAACAGATGAGCTTCCTCTGCAACAGCACCTCCAATCATTCAATCCCTCGGAAATGAAAAGTGATTGTGTGGTCAATGCAATCAATGCCCTCATCCAGCAGGGCCACCAGAACAGCAGGCCATGAATTATAAGAGAACTGTGAGGGGTCAGCAAACCGCTCTATGTGAAAATGAGAGAATAATAAAAACACCGCATTACTTTAAGGGTTGTGGATGTGGAGTATTAAGGTCAGTTCAAAATGTAGTGATTTGAGTGCCCTGAAGCAATTCTATCGATGGGGTCCACAGCTTTAATACCAGTGTTGGGCAAGCTACTTGAAAAATGTAGTGAGCTAAGCTATTAGCTACTCTACCTAAAATGTAGCTTAACTACACTAAAAGCTACCCCCTGGGAAATGTAGCAAGCTAAGCTAAAAGCTACATACAAAAGTAGCTTAGCCACATCAAAGCAATTTTTGCAATTTTTTATTTTGAAATCGAAACAACTTAAATCCAAGTCAATCATATCTTAGTGATCAATAAAACTGTCAATGAAACATATGAGGCAGAATAGTTCAGTTCAGTTATTTACTGTAAATGGTATACTGTACTAAACAGAAACACATTATAGTATAACAGCTAAAACAAAAAATCCAATAAAACCAGGTGTTACACATTTAAAATACTATAGTAAAGGGATTTTTTGGAATAATAATATATATATATATATATATATATATATATATATATATATATATATATATATATATATATATATATATATATATTAAGGGTGTCACGATCCTCCAAATCCTCGATTCGATTACATTTTCGATTCTAAAGGCACGATTCGATTTTCGATTATGAATAACTAATTAATAACCAATTAATTATTTGTAGCCTACCGTTTAAACTACCTGACCTGCATGGTCTTTGTTTTACCCATAAACAAATCATACAGTAAATGAATAAAGGCAAGATACACACATAATTACCACCTGTCAATCAGTTTTTCTGTGGGACTTGTGAATAGGCAGTGATCTGTGTCGTTATAATGGCGTCCGTAAAAAAGACGCAGAACCAACAGGAACCAGCCAACAGTATCTGAGGTGTTCGCTAAAATGACTAAGTACAAGTGAGTGAAAGATTGAAGCAGTCCTCTGACTGCCTGGACCTGCTGTCTTGAGCGCATGGCTGTGTGTGTGTGTGTGTCTGTGTGGTCACGTGATGTGCATTTTCAGAGGTAGAGAGGAAGGAGGGCTGCTCAGAAATGCTACACGCAACTGTGGATGTCAAATCGTTGTCGTTCTAAAATGCCATTTAAAAACAAAGACAGTGTAAACAGGGCCTGAGTGTGTACTTTTCATGAGCGGATTTGCATCGGGGGCGGGTGGAGGATCGCGATGCCAGTGTTGTCTATCGGACGAACCGTACTTAATACGTACATAGCAGAGCTTGCAAACTGTGTTTTTTTTTTTTGTCGACAACACGAACGTTGTCAACATAACTCACTGGAAATCCAAAATACTTCCACACCGGCGACTTCATTGAAAGAGGAGAGGGTTTAAGCTCTGTCGACGGGTCTCCTGCGTCTGCAGTTTAACAAGCACTTCAACAAGCCTGTTATTTTCCCGCTTGGCAAGCAAAGCTGACGTGACTTGGGGGCGTGGCAGCATCAACGATTCTATTTTTTGATTCGATAATCGAAATTGAGCATAAATTTAGATCAATTTCGATTTTTAACACCCCTAATATATATATATATATATATATATATATATATATATATATATATATATATATATATATATATATATATATATATAATAAGTTATTGCATCTTAACATGTACTTCTCGAGGTATGCAGAGGTGGCAGTAACGCATAAAAAAATTTGCTGTTGAACATAATAATTCCACCCACTTCTGCACCAATGAGCACACAAGCTTTCATCTGTTGTTCTGTAGCTTTGAAAGCTCTAGAGTAGATCACTGACTTTCTCTTAAATCTTCTCTGCATCTGTATTTTCTCCCGGTGGTGTACTAATACTAATGTTCATTTTTTTGATGCTTGATATTAATTATCTAATTGGGCTCTTTAGTGGACGATGTTTCTCCACAACACACACTTCATTCATTTCTTCATTTGCTGATTTTTCTCCCTGCACATCGTTCCTTTAATCCCACTTCTTGCGAGAACTCCTCAGGTGAAGTCATTAGCGTGTGTTGTGGGTCTGGTGTTCTGGTTCGCCACCTTTTAGGCTCCCTAATTAGCTTAAACAGCAAATCTGCTTTGGTGGACCAGCTTCACAAAGATCGTGCTGACGACCCACAGCTAAGACCTGCTCGAATACCATCAGATGAGCATGAAATGGTGCTCACCCTCATGCTGGTATATGAGCTGGTTTTTCACAAACCGTTGAGCAACACTGTTTATGTACACTCAGATGTTTAGATTGGATCTTTGCTGAAACCTCTAATGGTAGTAATTAACCCGGATGGCTGTTGTGTGCAGGCCTGGATAATTGCTGATAGTTAGGAAAAAGCAAAGGATACAGCACATCTTGTGTTTTCTGAGAATTTTTTTTGTGATGAGAAAGGCACGTACAGTTGAAGTCAGAATTATTAGCCCCCCTGAATTATTATCTTCCCGGTTTATTTTTCCCCAATCTCTGTTTAACAGAGAGAAGATTGTTTTAACACATTTCTAATCATAATAGTTTTAATACGTCATTTCTAATAACTGACTTATTTGATCTTTGCCATGATGACAGTAAATAATATTAGACTAGATATTCTTCAATACGCTTCTATACAGCTTAAAGTGACATTTAAAGGCTTCACTAGGTTAATTAAGTTAACTAGGTAGGTTAGGGTAATTAGGCAAGTTATTGTATAACGATGGTTTGTTCTGTAGACTATCAGAAAAATATAAAGCTTAAAGCGGCTAATAATATTGTCCTTAAAATGGTGTTTAAAAAATTTAAAACTGCTTTTATTCTAGCTGAAATAAAACAAATAAGACTTTCTCCAGAAGAAAAAATATTATCAGATATACTGTGATAATTTCCTTGCTCTGTTAAACATCCTTTGGGAAATATTTAAGAAAGAAAAAGAAATTCAAAGGAAGGTGAATAATTCTGACTTTAACTGTGTGCGTGTTTGCGCACAATCAATTCTACATACTCAAAGTGTTATATGGCACTTTACCAAATGAATTAACATAGTTAATAGTGATTTAAAGGCAATAAGAATAAATATAACACATGGAATGCATAAATTTGTTAAGCTTAGTTGGTTTGTTGGTGTTACTATTATAACCATAACTGTAAAACACAAAAAATGATCATGACTAAAAAGAAATTAAATTATAATGTTATATTTAACTTTAACAAACGTCATTAAAATATCTAAGCTGAGACAGCTTAGCTTACAATTAATTAGGGTTTTTTATATTCTACGGTCAAGATATATAGTGCATTATAACACATAAAAATGAGTTGAAATTACTTGTACATAAATGTAAATTTGGGGCGGCACGGTGGCTCAGTGGTTAGCACTGTGATAGCAAGAAGGTTGCTGATTGAGTCCTAGCTGGGTCAGTTGGCATTTCTGTGTGGAGTTTGCATGTTCTTTCCATGTTGGCGTGGGTTTCCTCCGGGTGCTCTTGTTTCCTCCAGTCACATGCGCTTCAGGGGAATTGATGAACTAAATTGGGCATAGTGTATGAATGTGTGTGAATGAGTGTGTATGGGTTTTTCTCAACACTTGGTTGTGGCTGAAAGGGCATCTGCTGCATAAAACATCTGCTGGAATAGTTGGCGGTTCATTCCACTGTGGCTAACCTTAATAAATAAGGGACTAAGCCAAAGATGAATGAATGAATAATATCAAATAGAATCTAAATTATAACAACAATTATCTAGTTTTTGGTTTACAAATAGGGGAAATTACTAAGTCTGTTACTCAGAGGTCAGCTGGAGGAGTAATGTTTTGCCTGCCATTATGGGGCTGTTCCCATAATGGTGTGACGACACATGAAAGATATCAAGGGATGGGTATCAACAATTCTGTCCATGTCTGTATGTTGTCTATGATGATTATAGTTTTGTTTTTGTTTATCTAGAGCACTATTAAAAAGGTTTAACATACTTAAACACAAATGATTAAACAAGAAACAGAAATTATGTGGATAAAGTGTCTGTTAGGTAGTAATAACTCTCCCCAAACCCTTATCCCCATCATTCTGAATGAAACGTCTACTTTACTACATCCAATCAGCTCGCAGTAGAAAAAACAAACCACGCCCACAGTTTTCTCATTAATATTCCGTTTCTCTAGGAACTGCATAACAATATAGAAAAAAAGTCATAGCTTCCGCTTCATGCAGACTTTAAATAAATAAATAAATATGGATATGATGTCGCCTTGAACGCTGTAATGCATCATCTCAGTTATTTAACTAAAAGCTTTTCAATGCTCAGAAAGACTCAATCCTGCAGTGCAAAGAAATCCTGCTGATTGCAGATTAAGCTATATATCTGACAGACTGTGCTGCAGTGTGCGAGGGGGGCGTTAGTGCTCGTCGATGGACCGATGCAGTGCGAGATCTGCCGTCCCCGGGGAGCCGTTTACTGTGAGAAGTGCAGCGTGCACTAGCTGTGATGTACGAGCCAATAAAAGCAGCAACAGCCTCGACGGATCATCTGTAAGAAGCTAATGGAGCCGCGGTCGCTCCATCTGCAGGCTCACAGTTAGAAGAAAACCTTCAGGGTCTTCCAGAGAAAATAGCCGGTGGTCTATGATAGGCTTGGTTTCTTCTACATGAAGAAAAATCATTTGTAAAAGTGGTACAAGTGAAAACTGAAAGTTGTTGAATTGAATGCGTGCGAAATGGAAACTAATGTAAATAGAAGGATGCATAATGCAGATAAATGCTAATTAAATTATGCATAATGTAAATACATGCAAATAAAAAGATGCATAATGTAAACAAATGCAAATAAAAAAAGAGCACAATGTAAACAAATGAAAATAAGATGTGTCATGTAAATAAATGCAAATAAAAAGATGCATAATGTAAACAAATGCAAATAAAAAAGAGCACAATGTAAACAAATGAAAATAAGATGTGTCATGTAAATAAATGCAAATAAAAGGATGCATAATGTAAACAAATGCAGATAAAATTATGCATACTGTAAATTAAAGCAAATATAATGATGTGTAATGTAAATAAATGCAAATAAAAGAATGCATAAAGTAAACAAATGCAAATAAATAAGGAATAAAAAGATGCATAATGTAAACAATTGCAAATAAAATTATGCATAAGGTAAATGAATGCAAATATAATGATGTGTAATGTAAATAAATGCAAATAAAAGGATGCATAATGTAAACAAATGCAAATAAAAATATGCATAATGTAAGTTAAAGCAAATATAATGATGTGTAATGTAAATAAATGCAAATAAAATGATGCATAATGTAAACAAAGTGAAATAAAAGATGCATATTCTAAAAAAACGCAAATAGACTGATGCATAATGTAAATATATGCAAATAAAAGGATGTATAATGTAAACAAAAAAATAAAAGATGCATAATATAAACAACTTAAAATAAAAGATGTATAATGTAAACATGCAAATAAAATGATGCATGATGTAAACAAATGTAAAAAAATGATGCATAATGTAAATTATTGCAAATAAAATGTTGCATAATGTAAACAAATGTAAATAAAATGATGCATAATGTAAATAAATGCAAATAAAATGATGCATAATGTAAACAAATGCAAATAAAATTATGCATAATGTAAATAAATGCAAATAAAAGGATGCATAATGTAAACAAACGCAAATAAAATGATGAATAATGTAAATAAATGCAAATAAAATGATGCATAATGTAAATAAATGCAAATAAAAAGATGCATAATGTAAACAAATGCAAATAAAATGATGCGTAATGCAAATTAATGCAAACAGAATGATAAATAATGTAAACAATTGCAAAAAGAATGATGCATAATGTAAACAAATGCAAATAAAAGAATGCATACTGTAAACATAAGCAATGGAAAATATGTAAATAAAAGGATGCATAATGTAAATAAATGCAAATAGAATGATGCATAATGTACACAAATGCAAATAATGGATGCATAATGTAAATAATTGCAAATAAAAGAAAGGGTGTGTCCACAAGTTTTAAGGAATGAACTAAGAAATGTTATGTATATAGTTAGATATATAGGGTAATATTTCTATAAATGTTGTTACTATGATGTTGTTTTCCTCCAATTTAAAGCTTTCTTTGTATATAAAATGTAAATTTATTTCGCTGCAGATATTAAAATGGGAATTGTCTTTTAAAGGTTTCTCGGTTTAGGTTTAGAATGTTATTATTGTAAAGGGATGGCATCAGATTTAAGTATTTATACAAGTATTTATATGGGTATATTATACAGATATCCTGACATCCACTTGAATCTGCCCTGAAATGGGAAAAAAAAGTAGGACGGTGCATGAATTTGGAGACCATTTAAATTGTTGGAAAATGAAGGAAGATTGATAAATGGATGAATTCATAAGACTTGTCCTGATAGCCCCGCACTAAAGGATTAATTGCCCCGCCCCAAAGAAAATTAAGAAAAGTTTTTTCAAGGGAAGTTTATGGTATTTGATTAAAGTTTATGAGGGCAACATAATTTTTACAAAATAATGAAGTGCACAGATACATTCGTTACAGCAGGAACTACTATATATATATATATATATATATATATATATATATATATATATATATATATATATATATATATATATATATATATATATATATTTGAAATTCCTGCAATTTAACAGACTTCAAAGTAATAAATAAATTGTATTAAATATTAATTTAATATAAATAAATTCTATTAAAATATAATAATTGCTAAACATTATAAAACAAAACCAAAAAATAAAATAAATAAATCAACAAAACCTATAATAAAAAATCTAAATAAACTGAAAATATTCAAATAAAACAATTACATTTTTACTATAATATTATCAAAGTGCATAAATAGTATAGAAACAGCAGTGGGAGTCTGTGTCGTTTACATGTGAACACGTGTTAAAAGACCTGCTTACCGCACTGCAGATTTGGCTAAGCATCAAGCAGACTTAAATGTACACTATGCTTTCTAACACACAGCGATCAGTCAAACAAATGCCTTAATCACTTTCTAGGAAAGACCTGCATTGTGTATTTCTGTTCATATGCCTTTTAGATGAATCTTTAGAAGAGTATTTATTGATATGATTATGACTGAACTGTATTGACCACACTATATTTGCTCTTTAAACTGTAAACCTCAGCTTTAAAGATTAACAGCTTAGTATAAAGCCTGACATGTTAAGGTCTGTGTTTTGAGGCATCATGTTACCAATGGATTCAGTTACTTCATGAGTGTATATGGAAAAGTTAATGGAAAAGTGCTCATATATCTCTTTTATAGCTCATGAGATCCACTCGAAGCGTCAACAGTGTCTCGAGATTCTCTTAAAATTCCTTCGTTGGAGATGTGTTAATGTTCATAAACAGCTGACATATTAAAGAGATGTCTCAAGTGGTTTTCTTTTCCTACGGGATATTTGTCCCCTTTGTTTTGAGCTCATTTTTAGTTTCGTGTAACAGCTGTGGGTTCATGATCCTCAGTGTGGAGTGTGAGCTGTGTGTTATAATTCTCACCATCCTGGAAACTCAGTCTCGCTCGACACGCATCGGCTGACAGAAATAAACACAACTCTGAATCACTTTTCACACAGTTAACTCATCGTCACATGATTATAAACGTACAACTGAATACTCAGAATGCATTAAGGTCTGTTTTGATTTAGAAGAAATGCATAAACAGCTTCTCAAATGCTGTAAGAAACTTGAAATGAGCATGCATTTTTTATTAATCAGGCTTTTTTAATAAATATAACTGTTTATGTAACATGTTCCATGTTTGTGTTTTGTCAATAATGTCAAAAAATAAAAATATTAGTGTTAAAACATCTTTTATCTCACTTTATCTCACACTTTTTGGACAGTTTTATTGCTAAACCTGTATATTTACTCTTAATTACAACTGGTTAATGTGTGATTTTAAAATCTCACTTATATCATTCATATTAAAAGGGTATATGTGGTAATACTATCATAAAAAACATGGTACATTTCTAAACATTTACCATAATAAGTTGCTCACATAAAATATAATAGGGTTTTAACAAATATATTAAGTTATTTACTGCTTTATACAATAAAGAAACGCAAAATAGTACAGAGTTTAAATGCGTCATGAGGTTTTATGCAAAATTTCATCTTTAATCTTAAATTAAACTACATCAATAATTATTATGCAGGAATAAATAAAGCACAAATTATCAAACAAATTTGCTTCTGGCAATGCAACCAAAGTTCCCAATTTATCTAAAAGAGATGCATAACCAACAGCTTTTCAAATGCTGTAAGAAACTAGAAATAAGCATGCGTTTTTTATTTATCAGGCATTTTAAAGAACTTTTCATGCAACAGGTTTCATGTTTGTGTTTTGTTAATATTGTCAAAAAAATCTAAACATTAGTGTTAAAATATTTTACTACTTTATCTCACACACTTTTAGATTTAATCTTATTGCTAATTATTATTATTATTATTATTCATATAAAATGGGTATAAAGCTGAAGTCAGAATTATAAGCCCCCCTGTTTATTATTTCCCCAATTTCTGTTTAATGTAGAGATTTTTTTCCAGCACATTTCTAATCATAATAGTGTTAATAATTCATCTCTAATAACTGATTTATTTCATCTTTGTCATGATGACAGTAAATAATATATGACTAGATTTTCTTCAAGATTTTCAAAAAGTGACATTTGAAGGCTTAACTAGGCAGGTTAATTAGGTTAACTAGGCAGGTTAGAGTAATTAAGCAAGATATTGTATAACAGTGGCTTGTTCTGTCGACTATTGAAAAAAAATTGCTTAAAGGGGCTAATAATTTTAACCTTAAAATGGATGTTAAAAAACTTTAAAACTGCTTTTATTTGAGCCGAAATAAAACATGTAAGACTTTCTCCAGAAGAAAAAATATTATCAGACAAACTGTGAACATCTCCTTGCTCTGTTAAACATCATTTGGGAAATATTTAAAAACTGAATATTAAGAACTGAATGTGGTAATTCTATCATAAAAACATAGTAACTTTCTAGACATTAGCATATTTACCATAATAAGTTGCTCAAATCAAATATAATATGGTTTTAAACAAAAATATTAATTTATTTACTGTAATGAAGTTTACAATAATGAAATGCTAAATATTACAGATTTTAAATGCGTTATGAGGTTATATTCGTGTATAATTCTATCTTTAATCTTTAATTAAATACAACTAAAACTCTATAAATATTATGCAGGACTAAATAGAATATTTTTTTGTTTCCGGCAATGCAATTTAATAAATTAATTTAATTTAATTAAATATATAACCTCATTAGAATATTAATTCCAAAGTTCTCTATTTATATAGAAGAGATACATAAACAATAAAAAAACAGCTTTTCAAATGCTGTAAGAAACTAGAAAGTGATTTTTTTTTTCAATTCTCAGGCATTTTTAAGAAATATTTAGTTTTATGTAACGCATTTTATGTTTGTGTTTTGTCAATAATGTCAAAAAGTCAAAAGAGTTATAATTTCATAGCTAAAATATGTTCTAAAACATAATTCACACTTTATATTACACTTCTGACTTTTGTATTGACTTTTTAATTGCCAAACTTGTATATTTACACTTATTTACAACTGGTTAATGTGCCATTTAAAATCTCCCTTTCATACTTCATATAAAATGGGTATATGTGATAATACTATCATAAAAACATAGTAACTTTCTAAACATTAGCAGTTTTAAGCATTATAAGTTGCTCAAATGAAATATAATCTGGTTTTAAACAGAAATATTAAAGTATTTACTGTTTTATAAAATAATGAAATGCAAAATTGGACAGATTTTATGCAAAATTTAATCTTTAATCTTAAATTTAAAAACTTCAACTCAATAAATATTATGCAGAAATAAATTAAGCACAAATTATCATGCAAAATTTTCGTTTCTGGCAATGCAATATTAATAAAAAATATAAAGTTATTAAAATAAAAGAGATACATAAACAACAAAAACAGCTTTTCAAAAGCAGTAAGAAACTAGAAATAAGCATGCATTTTTTAATCAGGCATTTTAAAGAAATATTTAGTTTTATGTGACGCATTTCACGTTTGTGTTTTGTCAATAATGTCAGAAAAACAAAAAAAGTTATAATATTATTATTAAAATATGTTCTAAAACATAATTCACACTTTATCTCACACTTTTTGGACTTAGTTTTATTGCTAAACTTGTATACTTGAAACTGGTTAATGTGCAATTTAAAATCTCCCTTTTGTAATTCATATAACATTACAATTCACACATTAGCATTTTTTGATAAAATAAGTTGCTCAAAACAAATACAATATGGGTTTAAAACAAATACAATATGGGTTTAAACAAAAATAATAAGTTTTTTAATGCTTTGTCAAATAATGAAGCGCAAAATAGTACAGATTTTCAAATGCATTATAATGATTAATGTATACTTTTATCTTTAATCTGAAATTGAATCCAACTACATGTCTATAAATATTATGCAGGAATAAATAAAGCCCAAATAACGTAGCTAACTTTTAGTTTCTGGCAATGCAACCCTAATAGGCGCTAACTAAAATGCTAATATATCCAAAATTCCCAATTCATCGTATTTTTTTCTAAAATATTTTCAATCCAATATTAGGTTTAAATGCACTATACAGTATATTGGCTTCTGTGATCTTCAATGACCTTGTGAAAGGGCTTCAGATATGTCCTTGTTGCTTCACTCGCCTCTTTGTTTTGCGTGCCACTGTGTTTGACCTCTGACTCCTTCTCACATGGCTGTGAACAATGCAATAGCTCTCTGAGATTCCCAAACATTCCTCTTGTTACACAATCCAGCAGCTCTGATCCGGCTTCACACGTGAGCTGCATTTATCTGATGGAAAAAAGAGAGCTGGTGATGTTACAGAGAAAACAGATTCAGTGAGGAAAAATATGTGCTCTTTTACACTCATCATTTGAATAAAAATCAGAATTTTTCCATTATTTTCTCACCCTCATGCTGATTTTCATCCTGAGATGTTTTGAAAAACTCTGCGTTTTCCATCAGCAACTCTCTGTCAGGTTTCCAAATGGACAACATCATCATTTTCCAGTTGGTTTTCCTTGACACACAATGGAAAAACTAGTCATTTTGACAATTAAATAAGAGATAAAGCAAAATATGCGTACACAATCATTAAAAAGTGTGCAGTTTTAATGAGCAATTAATACTTTTGTTTGATGAGGATGTGTTAAAAATGATTTTAAGATTGACATTAATGATATTTAGAGTGATAAAAATTTAGGGTTTCAAATAAATGCTTTTATTAGGGTTTTAGCAAAACACATATCAGCTGTTTTCAACAATAATAATTATTATTAATATTTCTCCATTATCAAATCATCATATCTGCATGATTTCTAAAGCATCATGTGACAATGAAGCCTGGTGCAAACTACAGATTTAAACAGCAGAAATATTTGACTATACATCCACTAATTCCCTTTTACTCATATCTCACACACTTTTGGGATTTAATTGTATTGCTAAATATGTACACGCACCGGCCACTTTATTAGGTACACCTTACTAGTACCGTACCGGGTTGGACGCAATTTTGCCTTCAGAACTCAACAAGATACTGTAAATATTCCTCTGAGATTTTGCTCCATGTTGACATGATAGCATCACTCAGTTACTGCAGATTTGTCGGCTGCACATCCATGATGCCAATCTCCCGTTCCACCACATCCCAAAGCTGCTCTATTGGATTGATGTCTGGTGACTGTGGAGGCCATTTGAGTACAGTGAACTCATTGTCATGTTCAAGAAACCAGTCAGAGATTATTGAGCTTCATGACATGGTGTGTTATCCTGCTGGAAGTAGCCATCAGAAGATGGAGACACTGTGCTCATAAAGGGATGGACATGGTCAGCAACAATACTCAGGTAGGCTGTGGCGTTGACACAATGCTCAATTGGTACTAATAAGCCAAAGTGTGCCAAGAAAATCTCCCCCACACCATTAAACCCCCACCACCAGCCTGAACCGCTGATACAAGACAGGATGATCCATGCTTTCATGTTGTTGACGCCAAATTCTGACCCGAGCATCCGAATGTTACAGCAGAAATGGAGACTCATCAGAGCAGCAACGTTTCTCCAATCTTCTATTGTCCAGTTTTGGTGAGTCTGTGTGAATTGTAGCCTCAGTTTCCTGTTCTTAGCTGACAGGAGCGGCACCCGGTGTGGTCTTCTGCTGCTGTAGCCCATCCACCTCAAGGTTGGATGTGTTGTGTGTTCAGAGATGCTCTTCTGCAGAGCTCGGTTGTAACGAGTGCTTATTTGAGTTACTGTTGCCTTTCTAACAGCTGGAACCAGTCTGGCCATTCTCCTCTGGCATCAACAAGGCATTTACGCCCACAGAACTGCCGCTCACTGGATATTTCCTCTTTTTCAGATCATTCCCTGTAAACTCTAGAGAAGGTTGTGCATGAAAATCCCAGTAGATCAGCAGTTTCTGAAATACTCAGACCAGCCCGTCTGGCACCAACAACCATGCCACTCATTCTGATGCTCAGTTTAAACTGCAGCAGATCGTCTCAACCACGTCTGCATGCCTAAATGCATTGAGTTGCTGCCATGTGACTGGCTGATTAGAAATTTGCCTTAATGAGCAGTTGGACAGGTGTACCTAATAAAGTGGCCAGTGAGTGAATGTGTAGATATTTAAACCTGGTTAATACTTTTGTTTACCAAATTAAGGATATTTAGTGTCTCAAATTATTTCTATTTAAAATAAATGCTATTTTGTTGATCATGAATTAGTAAAATACAAAGCAGCTGTTTTCAACACTAACAACACTCATTAATGTTTCTCCATCATCAGATAATCATATCTGCATGACTTCTAAAGCTTCTTGAGACACTGAAGCCTGGAGTAAAGTACAATTTAAATAGAAAAAGTATCTTAATACATTTACTAAATAAAACTGGTTGGATTTTGTAAACATTTCACAATATTAATATTTTTACAGGACATTGTTCACATAAGGGCGATGCAGTGGCGCAGTAGGTATTGCTGACGCCTCACTGCAAGAAGGTCGCTGGTTCGAACCTCGGCTCAGTTGGCGTTTCTGTGTGGAGTTTGCATGTTCTCCCTGCATTCGTGTGGGTTTCCTCCGGGTGCTCTGGTTTCCCCCACAGTCCAAAGACATGCGGTACAGGTGAATTGGGTAGGCTAAATTGTCTGTAGTGTATGAGTGTGTGAATGAATGTGTGTGTGGATGTTTCCCATAGATGGGTTGCGGCTGGAAGGGCATCCGCTGCATAAAAAACTTGCTGGATAAGTTGGCGGTTCATTCCGCTGTGGCGACCCCGGATTAATAAAGGGACTAAGCCGACAAGAAAATGAATGAATGAATGAATTGTTCACATAATTGCAGCCTTAATGGCTGAGCTTTCATTAATCCGTGTTAATTTCTTATTGTTTTTCGTAATTCTCACACATTTGTACGCTCTTCATCAACAGCACAAAGGAGGATTTTCTAGCTATTAAAATAGCACAGAAAGAACAATGACTGTAATATGACATTCTCTGAGCGATTGAGCAAATCTGCCAGAGTCACGTGACGCTCACTGAAACACCGCCACAATCATTCAGTACATTTGAGCCAAACAGACACAACAGAAATAGGAAAACACACTGACAGATATGAATTATCCAGATTCCAACACCAATATTCATCTGTTTATTAATACAATAATCCCGGCTATGTTGTGTCCCAATTGAAACAGCAGTACAGTAGTAAACACTACAGTGTTTCTGAAGCATACTATAGTGAAGTACTTTCATTAATTTGTTGTGGTAATTCTATAGCTGCTGTGGTGATATAACTATACAAACAAACACCCACTACTGTAGTTTTCATTCATTCATTTACCTTCGACTTAGTCCCTTATTTATCAGGGGTTGCCACAGCGGAATGAACTGCCAACTATTCCAGCATATGCTTTACTCAGCAGATGCCCTTCTAGCCACATCCCAGTACTGGAAAACACCAATACACACTCATTAACACAAACACTTATACACTATGGACAATATAGTTTACTCAATTCCCCTATAGCTCATGTGTTTGGAAACCCGGAGCACCCGGAGGAAACCCACACGAACGCGGGGAGAACATGCAAACTCCACACAGAAATGTCAACTGTGACAATCTTCTTGCTGTAGGGCAACAGTGCAAACCACTTAGCCACAATACTGTCGTTTTCTATATATAACCACATAATGTCGTAAATATAAAAATACATCAGTTCACTTGTTAACACTACAGTATGCTGTGGCATTCATTAAAAGAGCATTGTGATATATACTGACATCTCTCTGCCTTCAGTCTCCAATGGGCCCTTCATTGACTATAACTGCTGCATTTAAAAGTAAAAACAAGAAAGCAAAGTTAGCTGTGGGTTACTTTTATAAACATCAGGACCAACACAATGCTGTTATTCTAAACTGATGATTGGTAGATTTCAGGGAAAGACTATGGTTTTATTTTGTGTTTGAGTAAAAATAAAACAGAGCTTCAGCTCCATCTGGTGTTTCGCTGAAATAAATGTTCATCCCTGCAGAATGCAAACAGCGCCATCTGCCTGTTACATGCAGAAAGTGTAGATATGAGCACCGGGTGTGGCGTGCTCTGCAGTTGATTTCTTCTTTATGTATGAGAGCAGATGCAGCTTACGTTTACTTATCGCAATACTGGAGTCTCATATATCCTTTCAATATACAGCTAAAAAAAATTATTCGCCCTCACGTGAAATTTAAATTCTTTCCATAAAATCCCAAGCACTTTTTAACAGAGAAATTTTAGTAGTTTTAATAACAAATTTCTAATAATTAATTTATTTCATTTCATTTTCTTGTCGGCTTAGTCCCTTTATTAATCCTGGGTCGCCACAGCGGAATGAACCGCCAACTTATCCAGCAAGTTTTTACGCAACGGATGCCCTTCTAGCCGCAACCCATCTCTGGGAAACATCCACATATACACACACACACTACGGACAATTTAGCCTACCCAATTCACCTGTACCACATGTCTTTGGACTGTGGGGGAAACCGGAGTACCCGGAGGAAACCCACGCGAACGCAGGGAGAACATGCAAACTCCACACAGAAACAGCAACTTAGCCGAGGATCGAACCAGTGACCCAGCGACCTTCTTGCTGTGAGGCGAACGTGCTACCCACTGCGCCACTGCGTCGCCCCTAATAATGAATTATTATTAATTATTAGTTTTTCATATTTTACAAGATACTAGTATTGCGACGCAGTGGCGCAGTTGGTAGTGCTGTCGCCTCACAGCAAGAAGGTCGCTGGCTCGAGTCTTGGCTGGCTCTTGGCGTTTCTGTGTGGAGTTTGCATGTTCTCCCTGTGTTCGCGTGGGTTTTCTAAGACACGTGGTACAGGTGGATTGGGTAGGCTAAATTGTTCATAGTGTATGAGTGTGTTTGGATGCTTCCCAGAGATGGGTTGCAGCTGGAAGGGCATTCGCTGTGTAAAACACGTGCTGGATAAGTTGGCGGTTCATTCCGCTGTGGTGACCCCTGATTAATTAGAATGAATGAATGAAGATACCAGTATTCAGCTTTAAGTACATGTTCTAAGATTTAACAAATTAACTTAACTAGGTTTAATTAGGGAAGTTATTGGACAGCAGTGGCAATGAAAAACCAATCTTTAAAGGGTTAATAATATTGACCTTAAATATTTAAAAACTGCTTTTATTGCAGCCAAACTGAAAAATGAAAAAAATATTTTAAGAAATACTGTGAAAATGTCATCGCTACATTAAATATAACTTATAAAATATTTAAATAAAGAAGAAAAATGTAACAGGAGGGCTAACAAATATGCCTTTTATGGTATGTAAATGATTATTTTTTGTGTTTAATGCTAGTTATTATTCTTCCAGTTATTTACTTATTGTGGATAATAAATATAACTATAAACAAGTTCACTGTACTTCTGGTGGATACACACAAATTACTACTTAATTGTTTATTCATTCATTCATTCATTCATTTTCTTGTCGGCTTAGTCCCTTTATTAATCCGGGGTCGCCACAGCGGAATGAACCGCCAACTTATCCAGCAAGTTTTTACGCAGTGGATGCCCTTCCAGCTGCAACCCATGTCTGGGAAACATCCACACACACATTCACACACACACTACGGACAATTTAGCCTACCCAATTCACCTGTACCACATGTCTTTTGACTGTGGGGGAAACCGGAGCACCCGGAGGAAACCCACGCGAAGGCAGGGAGAACATGCAAACTCAACACAGAAACGCTAACTGAGCCGAGGTTCGAACCAGCGACCTTCTTGCTGTGAGGAGACAGCACTACCTACTGCACCACTGCCTCGCCTACTTAATTGTATTGTATTCAAAATATGCTGGGTCGTATTAACCCAACATTCATTCATTTTCTTTTTGACCTAGTCCCTTTATTAATCCGGGGTCTCCACAGCGGAATGAACCGCCAACTTATCCAGCATATGTTTTACGCAGCGGATGCCCTTCTAGCTGCAAACCATCACTGGGAAACATCCTTACACATCCATTCACACACATACACTACAGACAATTTAGCCTACCCAGTTCACCTGTACTGCATGTGTTTGGACTGTAGGGCAAACCGGAGCACCCAGAGGAAACCCACTCCAACACGGGGAGAACATTGGATTGATCTTTTTATATTATATTTAATTTATATGTTTCAACCCAAGTGTTGTGATTGTTAAGTTTTTGACCCAGTGATAGATTAAAACAACCCAGGATTTTTACATTTTATCATTATACATATTCAGGGAATCTCAGTATCTGACAATCTATACGAGGCACAACTAATGCATTGGCTTATTTGTGTTTGTGAGTTTGGCAAAGCAGCTTTTGGTGCAGTAATTTAATCAGCTAAGCTCTATAGCCTGTCCCTTCTTCAGTCTCCATCTCTCTTTTTTATTGCTCCTGTCAGATATTTAATACACACTTATGAATAAGTATCTTTGGCTTCAGATCAGATTGAGCACTTGCATTTAGTTTGCTTGCTCATAATATTATATATCATTAAGAAAAAGAATTATTCATGTAATACATAAAATAAGAATTTACATACTAATATTGGTGCATTAAAACCATTGTGTTTTACACATCTAACAAGATGTTTATAGTAATTTATTTAATATATTAGAATTTGTATTTTTTTCCAGCTCAGAATAAGTGTTCAATATTTATATGAACATATCTGTTATACTAAATGACAAAAATAATTTCACCTATGTTAGGATTTTGTTTAGTGTGATTCTATAAATATATAATATAGATAATTCTGCAAAATGTTTGTCACACACACTGTCCATCTGACACACTGATTTAATAACTGTGACAAAGTGAAAATATAGGCGAGTGTCATTTTAAAATGACAGAAAAACACACACCGTCATAAAAAAAACACATGAAATTAAACATAAACGGCTCGTGATTAGAATGAACAGCAAATCAGCCAGCAGAGGATCAATAACAGACTTGTATAGGTCATTTTTTTAATTGCATGACTTACATACCTGTTAAGTTTCATGCCAGTACTCTGGTTTGCTCTATAATGCAGTGAAGTATTGTGTGTGTGTGTGCGTGTGTGTGTGTGTGTGTGTGTGTGTGTGTGTGTGCGTGTGTGTGTGTGTGTGTGTGTGTGTGTGTGTGTGTGTGTGTGTGTGTGCGTGTGTGTGTGTGTGTGCGTGTGTGTGTGTGTGTGTGTGTGTGTGTGTGTGTGTTGAAGAGCCGCGGAGCTCAAAGCTGACAGGCTGGGGAAACACACACACACACACACATACAGTATTTCTGACGGCAGACATGTGAACTAGAACGTTTTTCTCTCGCGCTTGAACCACATCTGACAGATTATAACAGCTTTAACTTTCAACTTTCTAAGTTGTGTGTCGCAAAAACACTCTGTAATCCATTAAAAATGCTATTAAAGCCCATTTTCGGAGCGCAAAAGGCAAGGCAAGTTTATTTATATAGCACATTTCATACACAGTGGCAATTCAAAGTGCTTTACATAAACAGGAATAAAAAAGACAAGTTTAGGAACATAAAATGCAGACAATAAAAATTATTAAAAACAGATAAAAACAAATTAAAATGATTTAAAATAGGCTATAAAAGAATGAAAAAGAAAACGAAAAACATAATAGTGCGATCTAAAAGACCCATTGTAAACACTGTAAACAGAAGTTTTAAGCATTCTACCTGAAGACGCTGGTCGATATGGCGCCCTCCATGCAGCAGCCAAGAAAACGGTCTATAAGAAACTTCATTCACTCATTTTCTTGTCGGCTTAGTCCCTTTATTAATCTAGGGTCACCACAGCGGAATGAACCGCCAACTTATCCAGCAAGTTTTTACGCAGCTGATGCCCTTCCGGCCGCAACCCATCTCTGGGAAACATCCACACACACACTCATACACTATGGACAATTTAGCCCACCCAATTCACCTGTAGCACATGTCTGTGGATTGTGGGGGAAACCGAAGCACCCAAAGGAAACCCACACGAACGCAGGGAGAACATGCAAACTCCACACAGAAACGTCAACTGAGCCTAGGCTCGAACCAGCGACTCAGCGACCTTCTTGTTGTGGGGTCGACAGCACTACCTACTGCACCACTGCCTCGCACCTTACATCACCTTACACTTACACTAACCCAACCTAACAGTCTACTTATAAACTATTGAGATTAGTTGGCATGTACAGTTGAAGTCAGAATTATTAGCCCCCTTACATTTATCTTCTTTTTTAATTATTTCCCAAATGATGTTTAACAGAGCAAGGAAATTTTCACAGTTTGTCTGATAATATTTTTTCTTCTCGAAAAAGTCTTATTTGTTTTATTTCGGTTAGAATAAAAGCAGTCTTAAATTTTTTAAACACCATTTTAGGGACAAAATTATTAACCCCTTTAAGCTAAAATTTTACTTGATAGTCTACAGAACAAACCACTGTTGTACAATAACTTGCCTAATTACCCTAACCTGCCTAGTTAACCTAACCTAAACCTTTCTAATTAACCTAGTTCAGCCTTTAAATGTCACTTTAAGCTGTATAGAAGTGTCTTGAAAAATATCTAGTCAAATATTGTTTACTGTCATCATGACAAAGATAAAATAAATCAGTTATTAGAAATAAGTTTCTAAAACTATTATGCTTAGAAATGAGCTGAAACAATCTTCCCTCCATTAAACAGAAATTGGGGGAAAAAAATAAACAGGGGCGCTAATAATTCAGGGGGGCTAATAATTCTGACTTCAACTGTAGATGCAATGTAACTTAAATTCAACAAAACGCATTAAAGGGACCATCAAAATAAAGTGATACCGTACTGTCTCTTTAATGTGACCAGCTCAATCAGGTTCATTCTATCAACTGCAGTTTGAGAGGTGAGAGGACAGTATTAGGTTGCATCTGTTTCTCCAGTAACACACAATCAAAGTCTTCAAGTGTTTACTTTCTCAGAAAGCCAATTACTGCCATCAAACCGCAGCTTCTAATAATAACATTTTTCTCTGGGCTTTGAAAAAAATCTTTCAGTATTTTGAAATGACAATCATTTTCCTCTTGAAATTCTCAGTATCATCAATTCCCTTCAACAGAATTCAGACGTCATTATTTCTATTGAATCAACCGTTGATTTGCCCTTTTGCATACATTTGTTTCTGAATCACGTGAATGGGCTTTGACTGATCATCTGTTTCATGCATGTTCATGTGTTTAAAGTATTGTTTGAAGTGGAAATCTCTGACCTCTGATGATGCTCTGTATCCTGAAGAGAAACCGGTCAGACATTTGGCTAATCTGCTTGTTTTGTCTTTGCTCTCTTAATCTGCTTTCACCTCCACATGGGTCACCCTCAACCTAAAGATGAAGTTTAGGAGGAAAACAGTGAAAACGTGAACATGTGATTGAACAGACTTGGTAATTAATCAAATATTCGGTCAGCTTTTGTTTAAATGTGTTTTAAAACTGTGCTAGTTATATTGACAGTATAGTTTGCAAGGAATATATATTGTAATAATATTATAGATTGGTAACACTTTACAATAAGATTAATTAGTTAATGCATTTACTAACATGAACTAATCATGAACAACACTTGTACAGCATTTATTAATCATAATTGAACATTTACTAATGCATTATTGACATCCAAGTCCATACTTGTTAACATTAGCTAATGCACCATGAGTTAACATTAACAATGATTAACGGTATTTTCATTAACTAACGTTAACTAACATGAATAAATACTGTAGTAAATGTATTGTTCATTGTTTGTTCATGTTAGTAAATGCATTAATTAACATTAACTTATTGTAAAGTGTGACCTATAGATTAAATATAACTGGTCCCACTTTATATTAAGGACCCTGTACTTTAATCTTCTTACTTAATTAACTTAAAAACACATCTTTAAGCCATTCTGTTTACATCACATATTGATCATATTTTATGGAAGATATATTGTCTAGTAAAATATATATTTTATTTATAATCAGCCTCGCTGCACTGTTCTGAAAAAATTGCTCTTCTTTTGTGCAAGGTCACAATGGAGGAGGAATTTAACATTTTAAATACTGGATTTAATTGTTTTTTAAACAGGCTCCTTTAAGGTTGAATGTTTCCATAACAGCAGTGGTACACAGCTTATTTATTTAGGCTTACAATGTAGATTCAAGGACGTCATACGTTTTTCATTTAAATGTTTTTGCTTACATTTTTTTTAGGATTTTTATGATACCAAAATGTTATTAAGACATCTGCCTTTGTTAAAGTGACATGAGCTTCAGAAAGTGATTCTGCTCTATTTTTCCTGAATATCACGAGCATTTCCATTAAAATAGTTGCACGATGCAATTTTCAACCCCACAATGTAACATGTATTTATTTGTGCTGTATTAAAATAACAAAATGTAAAACTTACCAAATTCAGAATTCAGACATACAGCATTCAGCATAAATGAGTGCAACCCTTACAGATCTCTCTTGTAAAATAGTTATATCTAAAGGCTGATATATGATATTATATTTGTGCATATACATTAGATTAGTCAGTACACGGTAAAAAATCCTGGCTGCCTTAAATTTTTAAGCTGAATCAAATTAGGCAAGGCAAGGCAAGGCAAGTTTATTTATATGGCACATTTCATACACAGTGGCAATTCAAAGTGCTTTACATAAACAAGAATAAAAGAAACAAGTAAAATAAAAATAAAAACAACTAATAAAAATGTGTCAAAACAAAACATAAAAACAGGTAAAATGTGAAATAAAAGAATGAAGAAGAAGAGAAAAACATGATAGTGCAATCTGTCAGACGCAGCACAGTGCTCATTCAGTAAAGGCACAGCTAAACAGATGTGCTTTCAGTCTTGATTTGTATGTGCCTAATGTTGGAGCACATCTGATCATTTCTGGAAGCTGATTCCAGCAGCGAGGGGCGTAGTGGCTAAAAGCAGATTCACCCTGCTTTGACTGAACTCTTGGAACTTCTAGTTTATATGATCCTAAAGATCTTAGTGATCTGTTAGGTTTGTATTCAGTGAGCATATCTGTGATGTATTTAGGTCCTAGGCCATTTAGTGATTTATAGACCAGTAATAATACTTTAAAATCTATTCTGAATGTAACTGGCAGCCAGTGTAAAGACCTGAGGACAGGTGTGATGTGCTCTGATTTTCTGGTTCTGGTTAGAATTCTGGCTGCAGCGTTCTGGATGAGCTGTAACTGTCTGAGTGTCTTTTTAGGAAGACCAGTGAGAAGTCCATTACAGTAATCCACCCTGCTGCTGATAAAAGCATGAACAAGTTTCTCTAAATCTTCACTAGAAACAAAGCATCTGATTCTTGCTATGTTTTTGAGATGATAGTATGCTGATTTACTGACTGCTTTATTAATTAACCTTATGAGTCCATTAAACTTTTATGAATATTATGTTACACTGACGTAAAACAGCTTGCATAACTTTAATTTTTAATAGAATTAAGTGAGAACATGATTAACTTAGTTTAATAAGTTACAATGACCTATATGCTCTCAGGACTAATTGATCATATATTTTTTTTACAGTTTACCAAAACCAAAACTGGAGCTAATTTTATTCATTCATTAATTTTCTTGTCGGCTTAGTCCCTTTATCAATGTGGGGTCGCCACAGCGGAATGAACCACCAACTTATCCAGCAAGTTTTTACACAGCAGATGCCCTTCCAGCTGCAACCCATCTCTGGGAAATGGAGCTAATTTCAAGATAAGAAATAACTTCCAAATAACCTGAAAATGATAGGGACAAAATCATAGGGACAGTTTTTAAATCCAATTTAAACAAATATAATTATCTTTGTATTTCTAAAAACATTAGACAACCAACACTGATTTTAATGAATATAATCTGTAAATATTTTTGTTTAAATGCACCAAAATAAATAGTCCATATTCACTGAGAAATGGATAAAAAATATTTATTTTTAAAAAGAAGTTTACTCATTTACACTGAGCACTGTACAACAAATAAGCCTCAGTTACAAATGATTTTCTCTCAGAACCTGTTAGTACATTTCATAAATAATTGCGAAGAAATTTCAATATATCAAAGAAATCCCAATTGAACAATGAAAGAGTATTTTCCTCTTTGATTTACAACCATCTATATAGCAGGCAGTGTTTAAACAGAGCTGTTGAGGAATCCATGTGTTTCAGTCAGAAGAATTTACATTTTTATTTTAACCTATGGAAGTGCATCTGTTTCGGTTGCTGCTCTATTATTAGGCTGATTTGTTCATAATAAAATTTATTGCTGTTATATTTTGATAGAAAACAGAGAGGCCTAGAGTGCATAGTGTTTGCGATATCAAGAACCAACAAACTTTTATTACTGTTGTTTCTATTATTCACATGAATTCTGCGAAATACAGAAGCAGTTGCTTGGTAGATCAGTGTAATGCAAGTCCACTGCTTTCTTTGAACAGGTTGAGCAATGACTCTAAACCTGCTGAAGTTAATAAGTGGCAGATATTCATTAGAACCAAAAACAAGCGTATAAATCTATTTAAATAAGGCAGCAGTAATAGCGTAAGGACAAAACCCGCACTGATCTTTGACAGCAGAACCAGTTTTAGGCAGAGCAGGTCAAAGGTAAGGAGCAAACTGAAGGAGTCATCTTATATATATATAACTTTTGTTCAATTTTATGCAACTTTGATGCTCAGTGTAAACATTGTAACTTCCAGAACGCCCTGTTCAGGCCAGATGGAGCATTTATTGAGCTGCAAACCCAGCTAACATAACTAACATAAGTGGATTTCTGCTCAACACATAAAATTATGAAAACATTTCTGATAAGATCGGCTTTTAACCAGCGTTCAGTTGTAACTTTGCACTATAAAGTTTGTTGTAAAAATTGCAATGCCACCTTCTTTTGTCCATGTTTAAATTATTTTCTGTCATAGTTCAATTGGGTACATGTCATTTTTAATGATTTTCTTGAATGCCTTTTTCTCTTATGTGGTGACAGATGACAGACGTACAGTTAAAACCAGAAGTTTACATACGCTGTATAAAAAGGCACATCACTATTTAAAAAAATGTCATAACTTTTTCAATCCAGATGGATGGGGAAACCATTACTGCATCCAAAATGGTGAAAAGCCTTGGAGTAACGATTGATGACCAACTAAACTTCTCTGACCACATTTCTAGAACTGCTCGATCGTGCAGATTCGCACTCTATAACATCAGAAAGATTCGACCCTTCCTATCTGAACATGCAGCTCAACTCCTTGTTTAAGCTCTTGTTCTCTCCAGACTGGACTATTGCAACTCTCTACTAGCCGGGCTTCCAGCTAACTCTATCAAACCTCTTCAGCTGCTTCAGAACGCAGCAGCACGAGTGGTCTTTAATGAACCTAAAAGAGCACATGTCCCTCCGCTGCTCATCCGTTTGCACTGGCTGCCAGTTGCTGCTCGCATCAAATTCAAAGCTCTGATGTTTGCTTACAAAGCGATCTCTGGCTTTGTTCCTTCTTATCTGCTCTCACTTCTGCAGATGTATGTGCCCTCCAGAAACTTGCGTTCTGTGAATGAACGTCGCCTCGTGGTTCCATCCCAAAGAGGGAAGAAATCACTTTCCCGAACTCTCACATTCAATCTGCCCAGTTGGTGGAATGAACTCCCTAACTGCATCAGAACAGCAGAGTCACTCGCTGTCTTCAAGAAACTACTAAAACTCAACTATTTAGTCTCCACTTCACTTCCTAATCTGCAATTGCCTCTCTGGATATACCACTAACTGTACTAAAAAAAAAAAATAAATATATATATATATATATATATATATATATATATATATATATATATATATATATATATATATATATATATATATATATATATTACAATTTTCTAATTTTTTCAGTATTTCTATTTGGTTTACATTTTTCTTGTATTTTGTATGCAAGTGTCTTATGTTGCATGAGTATAATTGTGAGAATAGCCCAAAATACATGGCATGGGGCAAAATTTGTGATTTATTTTTATTTAATGGCAAAATCATGTTCCACAAACGAGCTTCGGAAATTTCCAATCATAAATATATCAAAACATAATTTTTGATGAGTATTAAGCATGGCTCAGAACTTGATTTGTTTTTTAGATATTATTCAGTATTTGTTTGTTTTTAAATGTCAGATTCCAGATTTTCACATTTCTTTGAGTTGAATCTCAACCAATATTGTCCTAAAAACCATGCATCAATGGAAAGCTTATTTATCTGGTATATTTATGAATTGTATTTTTATTTAAAATATTTATTCATTCATTTATTGATTTGTCGGCTTAGTCCCTTTATTAATCCGGGGTCGCCACAGCGGATTGAACCGCCAACTTATTCAGCAAGTTTTTACGCAGCGGATGCCCTTCCAGCCGCAACCCATCTCTGGGAAACATCCACACACACACACTCATACACTACGGACAATTTAGCCTACCCAATTCACCTGTACCACATGTCTTTGGACTGTGTGAGAAACCGGAGCACCCAGAGGAAACCCACGCGAAGGCAGGGAGAACATGCAAACTCCACACAGAAACGCCAACTGAGCCGAGGTTCGAACCAGTGACCCAGCGACCTTCTTGCTGTGAGGCGACAGCACTGCCTACTGCGCCACTGCCTCGCCCTATTTAAAATATTAAATCACATTTTCAAAAATAGCAAAAATCAAAAGAAACTAAAAATCTATTTTTTAAAAATGCACCATTCTGCATGAATTTAAATGTATCATCTGTCCATTTCTAAAGATGTTCTGCAACTAAAATGATATTTTAATAACTATATCTGTTTAATAAATCTGTTTTGTTTAAATGCACCAATATATTTTACCAATATTCACTGAGAAATGGATATAAATATTCATTTTCAAAATGGGGTGTACTCGTATATGCTGAGCACTGTATATGTAAATACAGGAAATGGAATTCAATCAAAAACATTTTCCCCCTTACACCCTTGATGGAATGACATGGACCAGTTTTGTTCAGGGGAAGGAACAACATCCCTTTGAGGGCCGAAAAATGCAAACCTTGTTGCAGAGCAACACTGTAAACTACATGATTTGGTGATAGACTGTGAGTGTGATAGAATGTAATTGCATTATTTATTTCTGTGTTAATGAGTAACATAAACCAGTACTTCACCTATATCCGTGCATCTGTAGAGCTGAGTGTGGGCTGAACCTCTCAGGCATTGTGAAGGACAGGAGCTCTGTTGACTGACAACAGACAGCAAACAGTTGACAAAACACAGAGAAAGTCAATCTCAAACTCACAATGTATAAGACTCGATTCTGCCTTCAGATTCATTACAAATGCAAAAGCAGTTCAGAAGTCAACCTTCAAAAGCCAAAAGTTTCATGCATGTTGATTTGTTCTTAGACCAGGAAAGCCATGCTGAACGTGGCTGTTAATGCTGGTTAACCAATTAAAGTTCACCAGCATTCTCAGATAATGCTGATAGTGAGCAACACTGGGGTGTTTAAAAGGGAACAGAGAAATATTTCATTAAATAAAATGCCACAGTAATAAAATACCATTTAAACATCACAACTGATTCATGTGTATATTCTCACTTGATCATCTGTAAGACTAGCGATATCTGTAATGACCCACAGCAAAGAGTGAAGCGTGTAAACAGTTGTTTCGGCTTCAAAGAAGTCATAAAGTGCCGGACTGATATTGATCAGAGTGGATTGTTTGTACAGTTCCAGCTCACGGCTGCTCGTTCCACCTCTAACAGACCCGACGGCCACAGTAGACGAAATAAAAGCTCTCATTGCTTTATCTTCTTTATTTCATAGAAATCAAGCTGTGCTCTTTGGTCTGTTTGTGGAAATGATCTGAGTACTGCTGAAGCATGAAAGCGGAGAGTGCATGTTAAGACTGGTGTTTAGTTTTGTTGTTATTATCATAATTCTCATGTTTATAACCCTTTTTGCACTATATACTGTTCTATATCTGCACAACTCTGGTTTGCACTCATTGCCATTTGCCCTTAATGTCATTGTATTGTATTGTTTACAAATGTTTATTCTTTAGACAACATTTTATGTATATTTTTAGATTACATTTTATGTGTAATTGTATTTATTGTAAATTCTTTCTTAAAACTCTACTTTTTATATTAATATTATATGTTAGGCACCTAGGGTCTGAGAGTAACGTAATTTCGATTCTCTATATCTCCTGTAATGTGGTTGAATTGACAATAAAGCTGACTTTGATTATTAATGATGATTACTTTTTTATTTATTAGTGAAAAGTACTTCTGCAGTTGTTATTCCTTTTGTAATTGTATTATAATTTTTTTTTAAATTTTGTTATAATTTATTATCAATTTTAATTATATATTTTTGCATCACATTCATTTATTGTTTTTAATTGAGACTAAATACGAAATATTTTCTTGTTACTAGCTAAAATTAAATGTTTACATACATATATATATACACACACACACACATATATATATATATATATATATATATATATATACATATATATATATATATATATATATATATATATATATATATATATATAATATTTTGTTATTTGAAGTAACAAAAAACTAAAATGATTAATTTTAGTCAATTATAATAGCTTTGGTTTACACCTTTACACACGTTTTATTAATGTTTGTATGAGAAACTTTTACATTAATCCCGCTGTATTTAGCAGGATTTAACAAGTTACTTGCTCAGAATAGTTTTTCTTCTTTTATTTCTATCATTATTTTACAATGCAACAATATTTTCTTGCGTATTTGTTTACAATATCTTTCTGGAAAATAACAAACTTTATAGTAGAATAAGTCAAACAAAAATTAGACCAGCCCTTGTCATGGGTGTCACTAAAACAACTTTCCTGTGTGGATGAAGGTTAAATAAATGAAAGGTTAAGGATGAGAGGCGTCAAACCCCTCCCAAAATCTCTCCGATCTCCTCCCAAAACACAGGTGAGCTGGCAGATTATAAATTTAGTGACTTTTGCATGGCCAGACAGACACTTGTGTCTCCAAACAAGTCAACAAGGCAAAATTTGGGTTGAAATAATCTTGAAAAATGGGGCTTGGAGTAAGTGGAGTATCTTGATTATACCATATGTGATTTGGATGCTGGTGAACTGGTTGGTCCTAAACGGAAGCTAAACCTGCATACTAGCACTGAACCAGCATAAGCCAGCATGCATTTCCATGCAGGTGTATGCTGGTGGCTTCTTAAATCAGTCTGCTTGAATGTTTGATTCTGCTGATATTTCAGTATGATTTGGTGTGTTTTTGTTTTATAGACAGGGAATGATGACTACAGGTTGACACCAACATCTGAGGATGAACTCAAAAAGACTAAAAAGGGAAAGAGGAAGAAGGATGTGGATGAACTGAAGAAAGAAGTTGAACTGGTGAGGAATTCCTGCATGCATCACATCACATTATCATGTCAGCTAGGACATGGAGGCTGTATCACCATAATGCTGATAATATGATTTGAAATGATAACCAAGACGTTATTTTTCACATCAAAAGTGTGACTTTCTGTGGTGAAGTAAGATTTAAGCTGTTTTGCTCTTTATCAGGATGACCACAAGCTGACACTGGATGAACTTTCTCGCAAATATGGCACCGACATGATCAAGGTGAGTAGAAGTTACTGAGACTTTTGTAGAAATTAGCATTTCATTTGACTTTCATAGAAAATGTATAATACTTGCACAATCTATTTACTGTAGAAAATGAAATCTTCTGCGTAATGTTTATATAATATATGAAAAGACAAAAATATTTTAAGGATGCATTCCTGAAGTTTTTTTCTTGTTTTGAATCAACACACCTGCATAATCAATACCAGTTACTGTTGATTTAAAATACAATAGGCTTGCATTTCATAGAAATCTGTGTAGGTGTCTGCAAATGTAGGGGTCCCACTTTACATTAAGTGGCCTTAACTAATATGTACTTACACAGGAATTAATAGTTTGTTACAATGTACTTATTGTGTGAATACATGTATTTACTGTGTACTTATGCTTGATTAAATACCTGTATGTAATTATATCTGTGATTAACTTCTGTAATTACATTTGTAAATACACTGCTGACCATTCCCTACACCTTAACCCACCCTTAAACCTACCCATACCACCAAACCTGTCCATAACCCAACCTCTATCCCAACTCAAGAACACCACAAGTGTTCTCAAATACATTATAAACACAGTAAATACACTGCATTTATTTTTTGATGTAAGTACATAGTAGTTAAGGACACTTAATATAAAGTAGGACCAATGTAGGTTATTTGACTTTAAGTTGTGTTTTTGTTTCTTCTATATGTGTTTGAACTCCTCAATGCTCATACCCAATGCAGGGCTTGTCTTCTTTTCGTGCAAAAGAGGTCCTGGACCGCGATGGGCCGAATGCATTGACCCCACCTCCTACAACTCCACAATGGGTGAAGTTCTGCAAACAGCTCTTCGGTGGTTTCCAAACTCTGCTGTGGTTCGGTGCATTCCTTTGTTTCTTAGCTTATGGAATCCAGGTGGCATCTGTGGAAGACGCGGCACATGACAATGTAAGAGAGAGAGAAAATATATCTACATAAATATCTACCTTCTTCCTACAGCCCATGATGCATTTTGAGATTTATGGGAGTTGGTTTCATTAAACTGCAAACAATCAGTGAAGTGTTTTGAAGAGGTGTCATTGTTCTCACAGTTCATCCATTCCAATACTACTGTACAAGGCAACTTAATAAATTACTTTCAGCACAGGATGAATGATCCCTATTGAGTCTTTTTGTGGCAAATTTACAATTATTTAACATTACGGTCCTGTGCAGAAATAATCTGAACAAGCAAAACTGTGAACAATTATACTCCTCAATCAGTTTTTACTTATGCAATCGGAGAATTCAACCCAGGCTCATTTTGGAAACATAGTCCCGTTGATGTTTCTGGAGACCGCGGAATACGTCCTGGGAGGTACGTACGGCTGCAGTTTTTGCGAATCTGAGAGAGGCCGCTGTTGTGTGCTTTTTTGCACCTCAAATGCCTCTCGCGAGTGCAGTTCGCACCCGCGCTGTTCTCACGTGAACCCACCAGAGGCCGCTGTCCGACTGACCGCATGATTGACTGCACGACCGGCCAATCGGCTGACCCGCCCTCCTCCTTCCCTAAACCCAACCAATTTTACCGATTGACCCGCCCGCCCGCTCACTTCCCTAAACCCGAGCAACAGTTTACAAAAGCCGTCCAAAAAAAGAAAAGCCCTGTATTTTTTTCTACCGCGTTTTCGGATTTCACCACGTTCTCACCCTGTTATGAAACTCGTTCACTTAATTTTTGGGATTCTGTTTTTGTCTTACCTGATTGCTGGAACCGCTCTTCCCCGGACTCGAAACCGATCGCCGTGGTCAACTCCTCTCTGCATCTCAAGCTTGCCGACGTACACGGTGAGCTGAGTGGACAAACTGGTTGCAGCGGGAAAGCCCTCCAAAAGGAGGTAAGCGGTCGGTCGGCCGGCCAGCCGGCAAGCGCGAAAGGGAACAGCGACACACCACCCCGTAGCGTTCGTTAGAAAAAAAATAAACGCAGCTGTACGTACCTCCCGGGATGTATTCTGCTGTCTCCAGAAACGGGACTACGTTTTCAGAATGAGCTTGGGTTGGGAGTATTTGTAGCACAATCTTCTTATTTGAAGAGATTTGATCTAGCTTTTTTTAATTGAAGTTCTTCAAACGGAAAGTGCAACCCATAATTTGAAATGGAGTCATCACTGCTGGAAAAATGTAGTTATAAATTCTATACAAATGTTAACAATCTGTGGTTGTTATATCTGTTCTGCAGCTGTACCTGGGACTTGTGCTTGCGTTTGTGGTCATAGTCAATGGATGGTTCTCATTCTATCAGGAATCCAAGAGTTCCAAAATCATGGAGTCTTTCAGGAATCTTGTTCCACAGGTAAAGAAAAATGTGTCCTTTAATGTCCGAATGTAACTTGGTACGTGGTACTGCAGTAGTCATTGTTCTGTTCATTCAGCAAGCTCTAGTTGTGCGGGATGGAGAGAAAAAGGTCATCAATGCTGAGGAGGTCGTTGTCGGTGATCTTATAGAGGTCTGTGGTGGAGACAGAATCCCTGCTGATCTGCGAATTGTCTATGCACAAGGATGCAAGGTAAGACGTAAAGTGTTTCTGAATGTGGTGTCTAAAATATCACTGCAGATAAATCACCAGCATAAGAGATATTTTGCATGCTGGGACCAGCATGGAGATGCTGATTGCTGGTCTCCAGCACAGGAAGAGCGAATGTATATCTGTATACATTCATGTTTTGCTTTTGAACACCATGACTACATGGACTTGCACTAACATGAAGAAATCAGCTTGGACCAACATGGATTCATACTTTCTGTCTACTTTTTCAGGTGGACAACTCTTCCCTCACTGGTGAATCTGAGCCGCAGTCTCGTTCTCCTGAATTCTCCCATGAAAACCCTCTAGAGACAAAAAACATTGCATTTTTCTCTACCAACTGTGTTGAAGGTACAAGAAAGTGGATATTTTGGATGTTTTTTACAGTGTGGACAAACTGAATAAGTAAATTACTGAACATATTGAAACCTTAGGTACTGCCAGAGGGATTGCCATCAGCACCGGTGACCGCACGATTATGGGTCGCATTGCATCACTTGCCTCCAGCCTGGAAGGTGGACAGACACCAATCGCTCGAGAGATCGAGCACTTCATCCACATCATCTCTGCTGTGTCTATTTTCTTGGGTGTGACCTTCTTCGTCCTGTCCCTGATCCTTGGATATGCGTGGATTGAAGCAGTTGTTTTCCTTATTGGAATCATTGTCGCTAATGTGCCTGAAGGTCTCCCTGCTACTGTAACTGTAAGTTAGAGAGGTTATTGATGATTCCTGGTTGTATTTTAGGCTGCTTGATGCTAAATGATTGGCTCTTGTCTGTTCATGTAGGTGTGTCTGACTCTCACTGCCAAACGAATGGCAAAGAAGAACTGCCTGGTGAAGAATCTTGAAGCTGTGGAGACTCTTGGATCAACCACCACTATTTGCTCAGACAAAACAGGAACTTTGACTCAGAACCGGATGACTGTTGCTCATATGTGGTTCGACAGCCAGATTCATGAAGCAGACACCACAGAGAACCAGAGTGGAACCTCCTTTGACAGAAGCTCTCCTACTTGGGCGGCCCTCGCTCGTGTTGCTGGCCTCTGCAATCGCGCCGTCTTCCGTGCTGAACAAAGCCATCTCCCAGTCCTTAATGTGAGCTTGTCTCCAGATTTCCTATTATCTAAATGAGCTTCATTCAATCTTGCAACTTGTGCTACTTCAATATAGCTCTATTATTTTGAGTACAATTAAATCTGTTCTGCAGAGAGAGACAGCTGGTGATGCCTCCGAGTCTGCCCTCCTAAAGTGTATTGAGCTGTGCTGCGGATCAGTCATTGAAATGAGAGAGAAGTACAGAAAGATTTGTGAGATTCCTTTCAACTCCACCAACAAGTATCAGGTATTTTTGCTGAGATGTTCTTTGAAGGTGAGATGATGTAAATTTGACATTAGATCCTAATCGATCTTTGTTATACTTATTTCTAGCTCTCGGTCCACAAGGATCCCAGTTCCTCAGGTACTAAACACCTGCTGGTGATGAAGGGAGCACCTGAGAGAATCTTGGACCGATGCTCCACCATTTTAATTAATGGAAAAGAGCAGCCTATGGACGACGAAAATAAAGATTCTTTTCAAAGTGCTTATGTGGAACTCGGAGGTCTTGGAGAAAGAGTCCTGGGTAAATGCACCTATGGAATTTCATTTTATGAAAAGCATTAGATTTTAAGGCTACAGAAGAAATTACAGATCATTAAAATAACAATACATTTTCTGTAACAGGTTTCTGCCAATTTAACCTGCCTGATGACCAGTTTCCTGAGGGTTTTGCATTTGATCCTGAGGATGTTAACTTCCCCACTGAGAACCTGTGCTTTCTTGGCCTCATGTCCATGATTGATCCTCCTCGTGCCGCTGTACCAGATGCTGTAGCCAAGTGCCGGAGTGCTGGAATCAAGGTTTAACCTTTATTTAACCTTTTAACCTTTATTCAAGTTCAACTACTTGAACATGCTGAATATGTAGTTAAATTGTTCAAATAATAAGCAACTGTTTAAATAAAGCTAATTTAAATGAATGCCTCTTTCAATACAGGTCATCATGGTTACTGGTGACCATCCAATTACAGCTAAAGCTATTGCAAAAGGTGTTGGCATCATCTCAGAAGGCAATGAGACTGTTGAAGACATTGCCGCTCGCATGAACATCCCTGTTGGAGAGGTTAATCCGAGGTAAACCCAACCACCTAAAACACAGCAACAATTTAAATAAATATATTGCAAAAAATACAGGACTTGCTGGTCTTCTAATACAAATTTGTCTCTATAGAGAAGCTAAGGCCTGTGTGGTCCATGGTGGAGAGCTGAAGAATATGAATGACAGTGACCTGGATGAGATCCTCCGTTATCATACAGAAATTGTGTTCGCCAGAACGTCTCCACAACAAAAGCTGATCATTGTGGAAGGTTGTCAAAGACAGGTGCTGCCAGAGAAATCTATCCAATCGTACAGATGTACAGTTTTACACCTGTACGTAAACTTTAATGTCTCTTTACTCTTATCAGGGTGCCATTGTAGCCGTAACCGGTGATGGAGTCAATGATTCTCCAGCTCTGAAGAAGGCTGACATTGGTGTGGCTATGGGTATTTCTGGATCTGACGTATCCAAACAGGCTGCTGACATGATCCTTCTGGACGACAACTTTGCCTCTATTGTCACTGGAGTAGAGGAAGGTGTGTCAAATTTTGGGAACTTGCTTGACTGATAAATTCTGAAGAGTCAAATCTCAAACATATCCTCCACATCTTTAGGTCGTCTGATCTTCGACAACTTGAAAAAGTCCATTGCCTACACACTGACTAGTAAGATCCCGGAGATGTCACCCTTCCTCATGTTTGTCGTTGTTGGTATTCCTCTACCTTTGGGCACCGTCACCATTCTCTTCATTGACCTGGGCACTGACTTGGTAGGAAAATGACTAATACTTTACAGAACTATAAACTATGCAGTCGGTTTTTATTCAGTTTACATTTCTTGACACAGATTCCAGCTATCTCCTACGCCTATGAGAATGCAGAAAATGACATCATGAAACGGCAACCCAGAAATGCTCAGAAGGACAGGCTTGTGAATGAGAGGCTAATCAGTATGGCATATGGTCAAATCGGTAAAAGCTCTGGATTTCTTCTTTAACTAGTCTTATGACTATGAACAAATTGTTAATTTTCCTGTTGTGGCTTTTCATTTTTAGGGATGATCCAAGCAGTAGCAGGGTTCTTCACCTACATCACGGTTATGGCCGAGAATGGATTTAGACCCTCTTATTTGCCAGGACTTCGCGTTGGCTGGGAAGATAGATCTATTGGTGATCTGGAAGACAGCTATGGCCAACAATGGGTAAATGTCAAAGCTTTACCTAAAATGTAAAAAAAAAAAAGCCTATATAATACCAAATATCAGCCTTATAATAGAACTAAGTTAGTTATCTAAATATAAGATATAAATTTATCAGTTTATAAATATTCTTTTTGTTCATTTTTGGGGAGACCTACGAAGGAAGAAAGATTATAGAGTCTACATGCCACACAGCATTCTTCATTAGTATTGTGGTTGTGCAATGGGCTGACTTGCTCATTGTAAAGACCAGGAGGAACTCCATCCTGCAGCAGGGAATGAAGTATGTAAACAAATAGATGCCAACAAGCTTCAGAGAAGCAATAAAATACTGAACTGTTTGTTCAGTTCAAGCCCTAGGCTGCTCGACTCTAAAGCCTTATCATTTCTTCTCATTTCTTTCCCAGAAATAAGGTCCTGATCTTTGCTTTCTTTGAGGAAGGTGCTCTGGCAGCTTTCTTGTCCTACTGCCCAGGCATGGACATTGCAGTCAGAATGTATCCTCTAAGGTGAGTGGACACACAAGATATGAGAATATTCATGCTCGAACCTTGAGGAATGAGGAATTAAAAACTACCACAATGCTCTTTTTTTCCCCCATTTAGACCACTGTGGTGGTTCACTGCCTTACCATACGCTCTTATCATCTTTTTCTATGATGAAATTAGAAAATACATCCTGCGACGGAATCCAGGAGGTAATAACAGATTTTACCCAGAGCAGTCGGCAGACTTCAGAATCCTGAACAAAGCTGGTTGCATTTCACTTTTAGAGAGATGTTCATGTGTACTGACACTAATATACTGTATGTGCAAATGTGCTTTCAGGCTTTGTGGAAAAAGAAACGTACTACTGAAACAAGAAGACCTTCTACTGCAAACTTATGTTCAGAGACTCTCAAAGAAAAGCGATACAGAATCTGGTGTATTTCAGCAAATAAATTCAACACTGAGTTTGTCTGTTTGTGTGTGTGTGTGTGTGTGTGTGTATTTTGACTAAACTGAAAAGATATAATGATAAAAATTATGACCATGCACAAACTGTAGTACACATTTAGTTTACACTAATGGTCAAAAGATTAAAATCATTGAGGCTGCTTTCGGTATTGTAAAATATAAATAAATAAGAGACTTCGATTGCTAGTCAATGAGTACACCTTAAAATAAAATAATGCAGCCTTTTTGAGCAGAAAGTACTTAGTTTGTAAACTTTTTTAAAAAAACAGAAGCACCCATAATGGTGTAGTTACATAATCTACCAGCAGGGGTCTACTTCTACAATGTCTATGTAAATCAGCCGGGCCGTTGCCTTTTCAGCAGTTTATGTATTAGTATGACAAAAAATTAAATAATCTACTTATAATATAATAAGTCACATGTTAAATTGTTATTGTCATGCACAGCTAATACCAGCAGTTTTATTTCAAGTGAATAAAGTTTATGCTGCATTCTCTGGAAACTGAGCTGTAATACCAGGAGTTCAGACCATTCTTGCTATTATAAGGGCAGTATAATTATCATGTGGTGTGTAGGCTGTGAAAAGTCTGTTTATACATATCAGTGAAACCAGCAGAACATGCTGTGCCCCAGTCAAACATTGCATTATAAAAACAATGGGCTACAAATGTGGACTGGCCTCAGTTGTTTTACTACTCAACTTATTAAGGAAATAACATGAACAGTGAGGTGGTGAGGCTCTGTTGACTGACAAAACAGAAAGTTGTTTACAAAACAAGGACGTGATCCAACTAAAATGAGTATTTAATTGTGCTTAAACTATGCATATAGGGTAGCAGGGTTAAATTTGGTCATCCTTCAATTTCAAACAGACAACCAGTCGGAAGTCACACAAACCAAAAATTTCATATTCACAAAGTAAGTCTTTCATAAATACACAGCAATTCTCAAAATATAAGGATATTACTTGGAATATTAGGAAAGTCTTATTAAAAAGACATTCAAAGGTCTAAAAAGGTCATTCTTTAATTTTCCTTAGGCGTAGTCCCTTTTATTTATCAGAAGTCACCATAGCGGAATGAACCGCCAACTTATCTAGCATATGTTTTACACAGCGGATGCCCTTCCAGCTGCAACCCAGTGTTGGGAAACATCCATACACACTCATTCACACAAATACACTATGGCCAATTTAGTTTTCAATTCACCTGTACCCGGAGGTAACCCACGCCAACACAGGGAGAACATGCAAACTCCACACAGAAATGCCAACTGACCCAGCTGGGAATCGAACCAGCGACCTTCTTGCTGTGAGACAACAGTGCTAACCACTAATCCACTATGTCAGAGGTTTATAAAGGAGGTTAAAGGAATGTGAAAGCTAGAAGTCACCTGCTTAATTCCACCCAAATCAGTACAAATTGACAGTACAAATTTGTAACGCTTGTGTGCTTTACCGAGTAATTCGTGTCTCCAAGCTGCTGACAGAAGTTATAAATGATTTACCTGGAATCCAAGGTATTACATTTGAATTGAATAAGACAAACAGGTCTTGTTTTTAGGAGGAGTTTGGCGACGTGTTTCTTCATTGTGTGTATATGGCTGTATTTTCAATGGGGTCAGGTGAGGTTACAGGTACACAGGTAAAGAAGAGAACAGGTAAAGCTTCATATTTGTCCGTGGGAGTTTATATAAATACATGATGAAGTTGTAGGAATCACTGATTTCCCTTTGGCACACCGAACATGACCGCAGTGAACTTTCAATTATGTCTGTAGTGATTTTGCCTGGTGTAAGTGTATTGACAGTTACTTTGTATAAAAGTGTGTTGTGTATGTTATAAGTTATATTGTTAATTTTCATTTAAAGTTCCATTGTTTAATTCATCTATGACAAAATGAGTTAGCAGGTTCTTGGCTATTCATAAAATAGCATTTTGAGAGACAAAAACATCAAATAAAGGCAAAAACAAACTAGTTCATCAATGATACATTGAGGTCTTGTGAGGTTAAATGTTTGGTTTGTGCAAGAAACTTACATTACAACTATATTTCCGTTATTCTATAACCTTTTCAATACAGTCTGGAGCACAAGGTTTGTATTATTAAAGAAAGTGAAACTGAAGATTCGTTCATTCATTTTCCTTCCACTTAGTCTCTATTTCAGGTTGCCACAGCAGAATGAACCGCTAACTATTCCGACAAATGTTTTATGCAGAAGATGCCCTTTCAGCTGCAACCCAGTACTGGAAAACACTAATACACACTCATTCATATCCAATTTCATTCATTCATTCATTCATTTTCTTTTCAGCTTAACCCCTTTATTAATCTGGGGTCGCCACAGCAGAATGAACTGACAACTTATCCAGCATATGTTTTTATGCAGCGGATGCCCTTACAGCTGCAACCCATCACTGGGAAACATCCATACACACTCATTCGCAACAGTCAATTTTAGCATATGCAATTCACCTATACCACGTCTTTGGATCTGCGGGGGAAACTGGAGCTCACGGAGGAAACCCACGAGAACACAGGGAGAAAATGCAAACTCCACACAGAAACGCCAACTGACCCAGCCGAGGCTCAAACCAGTGACCTTCCTGCTGTGAGTTGATCGTGCTACTCACTGTGCCACCGTGTCACCTAAATTATATTATTATATTAAATTATATCATTATATTAAGCTGCAGTGTTTGATTTCTCTATGATAAAATGAGTTATCAGATTCCTGGTTATTCATAAAATAGTAATTCGGTACTGGTATTAATAAAGGTAAAAAAAAAAGTAAATCAATGATAAACTGTGAGGTGAAATGTTTTGTTTGTGCAAGAAACGGACATACGACTAAGTGTTCGAGATCACATACAGCTAAATTTCCATGACTCTATTGATCTTATTCTTCAATGCGGAGCTGTGCTCATGTTTGAAATTGTTCAATTCATTTGCCTATAGGAGAAATGACTAGAAATAACAAACGGCAGAAAATGATTTATCTAAATACAGACAAAGCAGAATAATATAATAAGAAAATATCTGTTTGCAACATCAAGCAGCGTAACAAGCTGTTTTTAACGTCTAAAAATGAATGGAAGTGAATGAAACTGGAATTCTCAAGCCAAAAGTCTCAACCGGAAGTCTCAAGTTTTAAATAACTGCGCCCGCCCATATGCAGAGAATAAGGTGAATAACATTTTCATAACAGTTTGGAGCACAAGGTTAATTTTTGAACGAACTATCCCTTTATCATTAAAGAAGGTGAAACTGAAGAAGGTCAAATAAAGACTTACTCCTCTACACTGCTCTTGCTGAAGGCTCTTGTCTTAACTGGGGGCCAATGGAAGGTGGAAGAACTGTGAACTGTGGAGGAGATTATGACGATGATGATGATGATGATGAACCTGTTGGCATAAATGCAACAAATCCACTTTAGAAAAATTATTAATTTTAATATTATCAGTTGTTACAATTCTTACAACAAGGTTAATTAAGACAGACATGTTCCAAAACCTTTTTCCTTTCCCTTTGTTAACAGGCCAGTGAATGTACCTAAAATAGACAGGTTGATGAAGTAGCATTCTGTTCCTCCACAAGTGGAAAGAGAAATATGGAGACACCACACTCTCGCAACCTCATCCGGCACACTTTTTCCAGATGTTAAATAAGATAAAGATAAATTATTCTGTCTTCACAGGCAAAACAAATGCATGTGCTTATTGTACACAAGACTCTGTCTGGTAACCTTAAAATTAAACCTCAACTTCCATCTTAATGGAGCTTCAATTTTGGAAAAAAAAATCTATTTTTGCTGCTCTTTAAATTGTTATTACAAATATTACAGCTGCACAACACAAGCATAATGACACAATGATCATTGAGAATTGGTTAATGCCACTGAAAGGCTTGGTAATTGTTACCTGCACTCTCAAAATCACTGACTTATTTCTACTGTAAAAAGCTCATCAGTGCACAAATATACTCGTATGTAGGCTAAATAACTGAGCAAACATTGATAATAATAATAATTGCTTACATTCATATAACGCTTTTCTGGGCACTCAAAGCGCTTTACACAATGGGGGGAATCTCCTCATTGATCAAATCAGAAAGCTAAAGACTGACAGCACAAGCTTTTTAGTAATTTTTGTTACAATAACTCAAGATTTCCCAACTACAGTTTATGAAATTGGAAGTTCCCCAACTACAGTATATGGGAGGAATGGTAGATGCCTTTTTTGAAAGTCTTTAATTCCAAACAAATCCCCAAAACTAATACCACTTATTTAATAAACTCAGCTGTCAGTCAGTTTGGCTATGCTTATCGATTTCGTTTTGGCATGGTTATTTTGACTGGTTTCCTGAACACATGTTTCACAACTTCCCTTTTTCTGCTTTAAATAATGCTGCGGGTCTATTTAAAGGTTTCAAAATGTGCATCACTGCAGAGAAGAGGAAAAGGTTTGGTGATGTACTCAAGCACACTGCCGCTGCTACAGGGCCTCCAGCACCAGTTCAGTCTTTACTCATTTTCTGTTTTACGTTCAAGGTCCTTTCAACTGGAGTCAGTCAAGTTTATCCTTTGGATTCAGTTGACTGGCTTTATTATCTCTCTTTCTTATCAGATAGTTAGAAATTACGCATTTAGAAAAAGGTCATATATTTGGGGCTCTGTCTCAAATGACCAGTCCAGGTCATTTTTTCACTAACAAAATATGAAGTTTATATAACCTTTTCACAAGTCTTGACTAAATTTAACTATACAACTAATAGAAGTATTATAAAATAACACGCTTAGGTTACATGTTCTCTTATCTGGAGACAAGATTTGACATTTTTCATGCACTCTAAAAAATAACTCAAGAGGTCTGTTACCACTACATAGTTTAATACATTATTGTAACTTTAAAAATTCTAAAATGCTGATTAGATTAAAACTTTTAAATTGCCAGAATAATTTTATTAAGTTTTCAAAACAGGAAATATTGAAAATTACATCAATTAAAAAATTCGGCTAATTTAAAAGTTGTTAAAAACAAAAATGTCAATTACTTTTAAACAATATTTAACTTGTAGCAACCCAAAGAAATTGGGTTGATAACTCAATTTTTCCACGTTAATGGAGTTGTTTTGTATTTTTCCACACACTAATGTTTTTTGCTGTTTTTTATACTGGTAATATGGAACACTACATGTTTTTGTTTTGTAAAACAATAAAAACCTGTTTTATAAAAAAAAAAAAATTACTGAAAAACAAAAAAGCTGTTGTGAAATGTATTTCATACAAGCATGAACAGTAAATTTGCCAAAAAAATTTAATTAAATTAAACAATTACAGCTACTTAATTTATTTGAGGTTCTAAACTTAAAAAAATGCAATTACGCACATAACACTGGATTTGTTTTCAATTTTATTTTAAAAAAACAATTTGAAACAACTTATTTTTTTGAGTTCTCAAATTAAAAAAATGGAGTTTATGCTTAGTAAAAATGCCTCTGATTGAAGAGGAAAAGATTTGGCTAACAAAATAAAGTTTGTTGTCTGAACCTCATTTTGTCAGATGTTGTCGTAACTTGAATATATTAATGCAATCTGTTGCGTTAATTTGTTTTGTTTTGTCTAAACAATACTTTTTAGAGTGTGAGTTTAATGTAATAATTATTTGCCTATAGTAACCTGATATGCAGAGAATTGTGCTTTCAGTCTTTAGAAGGCAGCAAATATTTATTTCTGACTAAATAAAACTCTGTCAGCAGGTTAAAGACACCTGCATTTTACATCTGTAGCACACGATGAACTAAGAGTAAGTTTGAGGAGTGTTGTCGAATACTGCTGAAATTTGTCATCACTGATTTAAGCAGCATGACCCTGCTAAAATCTCTATCATCTATTTACTCTAAGCATTTGAAAGAGGTTTCCACCAATCTCTGTAAATTTACCCCTATGTAGCCTTTGCCTTGAGAAAAAGTCTAATTTTGAGTTCAATTTCCTGTCGGTCCAGACCACCAGATGGAATGTTGAAAGCCCTAAAATCTATTATGCTCATGTTTGACTGACCAAATCAGAATAAAAATGTTGTCACCTCATGACCAATGACGTTTCTTGAGCTGTAAAGTCAAATAAACCTCTTTGTAATTTTGTGCAGTTTGTTGGTGCCCTGAAGAAGTCATCAGCAGCTGTGCTGTGTTTTGTCCTTGTATTGTTTTACAATTAGTTTACAGCAATCAGATAAATACTTCAGGAATATAACATTTTGTGGGGGCTTCAATCTGCTGGGTTCCTGCAGCTTTGAATGGCTCAAGGCAGATTTGCACTCTTAAGTTCTGGTTACCTTCTGGTACACATTATTTTACTGAGTGGATGTCACAAGCACTTGATACTCAGACACTTGGGTTTAGAGTATTAATTTAACATGGATACATTTTGATGTTTAACGTTGCAACCTGTCTACCCAGCAGACCAGATCTACTGAGTCAGTTAAAAAGGAAAGTATGGCACCCACATCCAGTGAGACTGAAACTGACAGTGTGGCCCTTGGGTCCACCGGGCATCTTGGTGTGTTAAAAGTGGGCCTGAAACACTGTTTTGAATGCTTGTGGTGCTTCCACATGAAAGTTCTAGTGAATAAGTGGTGAACAATTAGTAAAATCTCAATTTTATACTTTGCACATGCTATTTGCATTTTCATTCTAAGAGAAGGATTGTGGATTATAATGAATTGAAAATGAAACATGATCGCATGGCAAAAAACATATAGCAAATTCATACAAAATGGCCACTTTAAAAAATTGTTACATCTTTCTGTGAGACTGGATTAGACAATTGCCAAACAAAGCATTGTGTGTTATCTTTGTACACAAGCTCATTGTCATTACTGTCTTTGTGTTATCGCTGCCGAGATCTCTGTTGTGTCTGTTCATGGTTGGTTAACTTCTGAAAAATCAAGGTGTTTTTCTTAGATTTACATTTCGGACATTTTGTCCTGATCAACTCCTGAAGCTGATTTGCTCTTATTGGTTCAATTTAGTAAAAAGTAACCTTGAGATTTCCTGTGGGAAATGTTTATTTATGTTATAACCTGTCAGATACAGGTCATAATATTGTAATAGAAAAAGTGAAGGTACTGGTGCCCTCAGATGAGTAAATCTGCTGGAGACTTATGCGGACACTTGAAGGACATAGGGGCCGTGTGGCTCTTTAAAGCACAAGTCAATGGAGATCTTATTATAGGTGCCTTTTGTTATTGTCCATATTAGATTCATACACCTCTAACCATGCCTAATCCGCCCAATAAAATACACATGAAGGGAAATGTAATAGAACATGTAACTTTTGGGTGTGATCACACTTTATTATTAGCAACAAAGAGTTTGTTCATAAGCTAATATGTCTGTTCCCTAATAAGAAAGGTTTGTTGTGAGGGATGAGTTGTGCAATAGTATTATTTATGTGCTCTCTAAAAGATATAGAATCTCAGCATTTTATTGACGAATCAGGAAAATAAGGATTTTTCTTTTATACAACAGTAGTTGGTGGATTACTGATCCAAGCCATTTTAGACATGTGCAAAACTACAGATGTAAATTAAGGCAGCTTATTATTTTTTACCTATTTTTTTGAGTTGCTTGCACTGATTTTGCTTTGTATTTATTAGTTTTTTTGCTTTCATATATGTATATATATGTATATATATGTATATATATATATACACATACATATATATATATATATATATATATATATATATATATATATATATATATACATATATATACATATATATATATACATACATATATATACATATATATATATATATATATATAAATATATATATATATATATATATATATATATATATATATATATATATATATATATATATACATACATATAGATACATATATATATATATATATATATATATACATAGATATATATACATATATATATATATACATATATACATACATATATATACATATATATATACATACATATATATATATATATATATATATATATATATATATATATATATATATATATATATATATATACATATATATATATATATATATATATATATATATACATATACATATATATATGTATATATATCTATGTATATATATATATATATATATATGTATCTATATGTATGTATATATATATATATATATATATATATATATATATATATATATATATATATATATATATATATATATATATTTATATATATATATATATATATATATATATATATATGTATATATATGTATGTATATATATGTATATATATATATATACATACATATATATACATACATATATATAAATATATATATATATATATATATATATATATATATATATATATATATATATATATATATATATATATATATATATTTTTTTTTTTTTTTTTTTTTTTTCCCTAACTAAGCTTTCTACATTGTGCAAGTATATAAACACAAGTTTGGGTCTTTGGAAATTAAAGTAATTGTTCTTATTGCATTGAAATGCAGAGTGATGTTTGCAGCCCTCATCTGTGTGATGTGGACTAAACTTGACGTTGCTTTGAAGAACATGTCGGCTGTGAAAGTCTATTGACTTACAACAGAAAGCAAAACTTTTTCACTTTTAAATTCAGCTACAACGTTAACAATCTCAATTATAACCCACATTTAAGATGAAACGTATATATGAACATAGTCTACAGTCAAGGAACAGAAGCAGTTTCATTCATTAGACACTGACGAATTTACTATTTACCATCACCATGTAAATTTAAAATAAAAGTCAAAGATTTAAAACAAAACACAGCGTACAATTATTAATATTGGAATATCCAAGAAAACTGAAACCTAAATAAATAAGGGCTGAATTAATGTTAAGCATAAAGGTCATTTACAGTCAGTTATTATTAACAAGCCTCAGATCAATTGATAAGGCGATAGTTAATAGACCAGTCTTGCGTCTGGGTGTCACAGAAACGACCTACCTGTAAAAATGAAGGTTAAATAAATGTTAAATCTAAATGGCACCTGACAAACTCCACCCTCATGTTCCCAGAAATGATGGGAGGGTATAAATCTGGAAGGCTGCTTTGGACACACAGGGACTTCTGTCTCCAATCGGCTCCACCACAGGAGGACTATCCTGACTCCCCAAATCACTGCATTTTGGGTGAAAAATGGGGCTTGTGGTAAGACAATTGAAGCTATACTGCAGGATTCATCATCTAATTTGTTGCTGTTTTGTTTTTACAGATTCTGCATATATTGCATTTATTTAAGCAGATTTGTTAGGATCTGTTTAATATATTGTTTTACATCCGGCAGACAGGGAATGATGAGTATAAGTTGGCGGCGACTTCAGAAGATGGAGTCAAAAAGCCTAAAAAAGGGAAAAAGAACAAAAAGGACATGGACGAACTGAAGAAAGAAGTGGAAATGGTATGAAATGATTTGGAAATAATCTACACACTATATACAACTTAAGCCTAAAGTCATTTGGAGTCTGATTTCTTGGTATCAATCTGAAAAGTGATTTCTTGTGAATGCTCAGAAAAGTGACTGTTGATATATTGTGTGTTTAGCCAACAGACAGCACTTAAAATAGCATGGCTGCCTTTTTTGAGAAATTACTCGACTTCAAGTTAATGTTGATATATTTCACATATTTATAACATTTTAGGATGTCTTTTTTTAAAAGTTGTTAAGGGTTGTTAATGCAGGAAAAATAAGCTTGTTTATGCAGATTTTAATTAACTCTGTGTTGTTGTTTTTGTTGTTGTATTTTGTGTGTTACTGAGATTTTGTTATTGAAAATCAGCTCAATTCTTCAAATATTCGTAAATGTTAGTTTATATTTAATAATTTGGCCATTTAGTTCTTCAATTAGGTACACTAGGGAACATCATTTATGGTGTAAGGTGGAAAATAGCAATAAATTAATTTTCTACAATACCTTTATGGTCTTGCATTTTTATTTTTTTAGTTAAAAATGAAAATTTACTGTTAATTGGAACAACATTAATATATATATATATATATAAATATATATATATATATATATATATATATATATATATATATATATATATATATATATATATATATATATATATATATATATATAATTATTTAGATATTTGTTTAGATATTGTTTAGAAATCTGTAGTTTTCACTGTTTAATTGATTTAATTGTTTTATTAATAATAATGTGGTAAGATTTAAAATAAGACGGGAAGTCACAAGTACAGTTCTTAATTGCTGGGACAACATTCAAAAAATATGCAAAATTACATGATTTAACTGGGTCTAGATCACATAAAAAAAATAACATGATATTTATTTATTTATTTATTTTTTGCTTTTTTTGCATGTGATTGTTCTGTCACTTACTAACAAGAAAATTATCACATACAGCTCTGGAAAAAATGAACCAATCACTTTGACTACCGTTGCCATTAATAGGTATAGGCTTTAGGTTTTAATTTATTTTATAACTGATAATAAGTCAACAGTATCATTCAATTAGAAAAACAATACAAAACTTCATCTTTTTGCCCTGTAGTATAGACTGAAAAAGTGCTTTCACAATCTGAAAAACAAAAACTTCTCTACTCTTCTTCAGGATGATCACAAACTGACATTGGAGGAGCTCAGCAGGAAATATGGAACTGATCTGAACAAGGTAGGTTTAATGACAATTTTGGTGTGAAATAATAATGATGATGATGACCTCTAGAACATTTACATTAATATATTTGGATGATTTATATTTATGATTTATTTAATGATTTATACAACTTTATGTTGCAGAAGCCAGCAGCTATTAATGAATAAAATAACATTTCAATATTGTTTATAAGTGTTTTAATATTTATTAGCATGGCTGATTATGCTCTACTTTATAACTTTGCGCAGGGTTTGTCCATTACTCGAGCAAAGGAAATCTTAGCACGGGATGGACCAAATGCCCTGACTCCCCCTGTTACGACTCCAGAATGGGTGAAGTTCTGCAGGCAGCTCTTTGGTGGATTTCAGACTCTGCTGTGGATTGGTGCATTGCTCTGCTTCTTTGCATATTCGATCCAGGCTGCCTCAGAAGAAGAACCGGCGAATGACAACGTATGTACAAGGGGAAAAAATTTGTCTTTATTTCTAAACTGGCATAAATAATGACGATAAATATAGTAATTGTCATTATAATAATTTTCTTCTTTAAGGCCTTTGCTAAACAGCTAATCTTGACCATCTTCTCCCTTTGATAACTGTTGCTGTAATCTTTGGATAAAGAAATGTGATTAATGACAATCTGCATTACTTATTTGCAGCTTTACCTGGGACTTGTTCTTGCTTTTGTGGTCACAGTCAATGGATGCTTCTCATACTATCAGGACGCAAAGAGCTCCAGAATCATGGATTCATTCAGGAACCTTGTTCCTCAGGTATAAAAATGTAAATTCACTCTTTAAGCCAACAATATAGCTTTCACAACGAATAAATTCACATAATTTATCATTATGCAGAAAGCCCTGGTTGTGCGTGATGGAGAAAAAAGTGTAATAGATGCAGAAGACGTAGTTGTGGGTGATCTTGTAGAGGTCAAAGGTGGAGACAGAATACCAGCTGATGTTCGAATCGTATCTTCACAAGGATGCAAGGTAAACAACAAACAAACAAAGACTTAAAAGTTGGCTTATTGTTGATCTCATGAAAACATCCCTGGCTTGCTCATCTCTCCAGGTGGACAACTCTTCCCTCACTGGAGAATCTGAGCCCCAAACTCGTGCTCCTGAAATGTCTAGTGACAACCCACTGGAGACCAGAAACATCGCATTTTTTTCTACCAACTGTGTTGACGGTACAAAATTCAGCCAGCTTTGCTTTATGTCTGGATAAATTAATCAGTAAATTATATGAATAAATTAATGCTTGAGCATGACAATATTCAATAGGTGCTGCCAGAGGGGTTGTCGTCAACACCGGTGACCGCACTGTCATGGGTCGCATTGCATCTCTTGCCTCCAGCCTGGAAGGTGGACAAACACCAATTGCTAGGGAGATCGAGCACTTCATCCACATCATCACTGGTGTAGCTGTTTTCTTGGGTCTGACCTTCTTAGTCCTGTCGCTGATCCTTGGCTACAACTGGTTGGAGGGCGTCATTTTTCTAATAGGAATCATTGTCGCTAATGTACCTGAAGGTCTCCCTGCTACTGTAACTGTGAGTATGATTGATATTAAACTTACATATCCTTTCAGGCACGTTTCAAAATCAATTACTTGATGTGTGCTTGCTCATGTAGGTGTGTCTGACTCTCACTGCCAAACGAATGGCGAAGAAGAACTGCCTGGTGAAGAATCTTGAAGCTGTGGAGACTCTTGGATCGACCACCACCATTTGCTCGGACAAAACTGGAACTTTGACCCAGAACCGGATGACTGTTGCTCACATGTGGTTCGACAACCATATACATATAGCCGATACCACAGAGAACCAGACTGGAGCCTCATTTGACAGGAGCTCAGCTACTTGGTCTGCTCTCGCACGTGTTGCTGGCCTTTGCAATCGTGCCGTCTTCCAGTCAAATCAGAGCCACATTCCAGTGCTTAAGGTGGGCTATCTTAATAGAAGCATTGACATTTTATTTAAAGGCTTGCAGTTCGCCTGTGCAATTAATCGCAATCCCCCAAAAAAATCGCAACTTAAGCACATGCAATTTCTAAATCGCAAAAGGCTGCAATTGTTATCTATTCATTTATTTTGATTTTTATTCAGAATATGTTCTTGTGCGCGTGATTTTAATATGTTAACCAATCAGAGCTGACGCAGCGCACCGGGCAAATATAGCTATTATGTTAACCAGCTCACTCTGCGCATGACGAAGTTGAGTGGGAGAACCGAATATGCGAGCAGGAGGAAACAACATAAAATATGGATGCAGGTCAAAATAAAAACGATTTGGTGCCAAGGAGAAATTCAACGACAGTCGCTTGGGAGTATTTTGGATTCAGGAGAGAGGATGTGACAGAGCAAGGCAATTTTCAAGACTTTTGAAATGATTATTCCAACAAAACGGAGCAATACTACAAATCTGATCCAACACTTAAAACAGCATCATAAAAACTGCATGATCAATGCATGTCGACAAAGTCCATCAAAACAAACAAAAGCACACATCAAAGCCAGCCCAAACAGACTAACCTAGTATGATTGTTCATGCATTTGCAAGCGCCGTGCCTTATAGGAAAGGGTCAAAACGGCACAAAGAAATTTTTGACGCAATGGTTTTGTTATGCACTTCTTGTGCACTGAATGCATTTAAAATGTGTGTATGTAGCTTGTTTAAAACAGCTGCCAAAATCGCTAATAAAATAGCAATCGCAATATTCATTCATAAAATTGCAATATGATTATTTTTAGGGGTGTCACGATTTCGATTTTTAATCGAAATCGATCGAAATTTATGCTCAATTTCGATTATCGAATCAAAAAATAGAATCGTCGATGCTGCCACGCCCCCATGTCACGTCAGCTTGGCTTGCCAAGCAGGAAAATAACAGGCTTGTTGAAGTGCTTGTTAAACTGCAGAAGCAGGAGACCCGTCGACAGAGCTTAAACCCTCTCCTCTTTCAATGAAGTCGCCGGTGTGGAAGCATTTTGGATTTCCAGTGAGTTATGTTGACAACGTTCATGTTGTCGACAAAAAAACACAGTTTTGCAAGCTCTGCTATGTACGTATTACGTACGGTTCGTCCGATAGACAACACCGGCATGGCGGTCCTCCGCCCGCCCCCGTTGCAAATCCGCTCGCTAAAAGTACACACTCAGGCCCTGTTTACACTGTCTTTGTCTTTAAATGGCATTTTAGAACGACAACGATTTGACATCCACAGTGGCGTGATTTGAGATCCACAGTGGCGTGATTTGACATCCACAGTGGCATTTCTGAGCAGCTCTCCTTCTTCACTACCGCTGAAAATGCACATCACGTGACCACACAGGCACAGCCATGCGCTTGCGACAGCAGGTCCAGGCAGTCAGAGGACTGCTTCAATCTTTCACTCACTTGTACTCAGTCATTTTAGCGAACACTTCAGATACTGTTGGCTGGTTCCTGTTGGTTGTGCGTCTTTTTTACCGACGCCATTATAACGACACAGATCACTGCCTATTCACGAGTCCTGCAGAAAAAGTGATTGACAGGTGGTAATTATGTGTGTATCTTGCCTTTATTCATTTACTGTATGATTTGTTTATGGGTAAAACAAAGACCATGCAGGTCAGGTAGTTTAAACGGTAGGCTACAAATAATTAATTGGTCATTAATTAATTAATTATTCATAATCAAAAATCGAATCGTGCCTTTAGAATCGAAAATGTAATCGAATCGAGGATTTGGAGGATCGTGACACCCTTAATTATTTTGTCCATATTGCACAGCCCTAGCTTGCAGCAGTAAAATGTCTTTAGGGGGCATTTGAGATTTAATATGGAGTTGAAGTTGTACTGGCAGGGATTGAAGTTGGGGATTAAATGACCATTGCACGACCTCTTCCACTTTTTCTGAACTGAGGGGTCTTTGACCAAGCCACCAGATTTCAAATTGCTGATTAATTGCAGAAGAAAAGTTTTGTATATGTATACCTACACTAAACAATGCCACTTCTCTTTCTGTTTTGCAGAGAGACACAGCTGGTGATGCCTCAGAGTCTGCGCTGCTCAAGTGTATTGAGCTGTCTTGTGGTTCAGTTGCTGAAATGAGAGAAAACTACACAAAGCTTGCAGAAATCCCGTTCAACTCCACTAACAAGTATCAGGTATGTTTTCTTTGGAGTTGTTCTTTGGAGATTCGTTTTTAGATTAGGCCTTAATAAACAAATATCCCTCTTTCAGGTTTCAATCCACAAGAATCCCAATTCCTCAGAACCAAAACACTTGCTGGTGATGAAGGGAGCACCTGAGAGAATATTGGAGCGCTGCTCCACCATTTTAATTCAAGGAAAAGAGCAGCCTATGGATGATGAAATGAAAGATGCTTTTCAGAATGCTTATTTAGAACTTGGAGGTCTTGGAGAAAGAGTCCTGGGTAAAGATACCACTGAAAGTTATGACGAGAAAAAATGAGCACATGATAAACCCCAGTATTATATATAACTCTGCATTCTCCCTCACAGGCTTCTGCCACTTCTGCCTTCCCGATGATCAGTTTCCTGAGGGTTTTGCATTTGATACTGAAGAAATGAACTTCCCTACTGAGAACCTGTGCTTTGTTGGCCTCATGTCCATGATTGATCCTCCTCGTGCCGCTGTACCAGATGCTGTAGCCAAATGCCGGAGTGCTGGAATCAAGGTGTTTTCTTTATTACAACATCCACTGCTTGAATTAATTACATTAAATGAACTGATTATACATCTGAAACTTCTGTTATAGGTAATCATGGTTACTGGTGACCATCCGATCACAGCAAAGGCTATTGCAAAAGGTGTCGGCATCATCTCAGAAGGCAATGAGACAGTGGATGACATCGCTGCTCGGCTGAAAATCCATATCGATGAGGTGAATCCAAGGTAAACCTATCAACTCAGCCAGCACAAATATAAAATTCAGCTTTCTGTATGTCTACCAACACTAAATGTGACTCTAGAGATGCTAAAGCCTGCGTGATCCATGGAGGAGAACTGAAAAATATGACAGATGAACAGCTGGATGACGTCCTTCAACATCATACAGAAATTGTGTTCGCCAGAACGTCTCCACAACAAAAGCTGATCATTGTGGAAGGATGTCAGCGACAGGTACCATCAGATATATTCAGTAGCTGTTAACAGTGGAGACTTTCATGCGGCAGGTACCAATGTACAATAATTCATTGCTTACTCTTATCAGGGTGCCATTGTAGCCGTAACCGGTGATGGAGTCAATGATTCTCCAGCTCTGAAGAAGGCTGACATTGGTGTGGCTATGGGTATTGCTGGATCTGACGTATCCAAACAGGCTGCTGACATGATCCTTCTGGACGACAACTTTGCCTCAATTGTCACCGGAGTAGAAGAAGGTAAGTCATATTTTGGGAACGTCCTTGACTGAATAATTCTGAAGAGTCACATCTCAAGCATATCTTCAATATGTTTAGGTCGTCTGATCTTCGACAACTTGAAAAAATCCATTGCCTACACATTGACTAGTAAGATCCCGGAGATGTCACCCTTCCTCATGTTTGTCCTTGTTGGTATTCCTCTACCTTTGGGCACCGTCACCATTCTCTGCATTGACCTGGGCACTGACATGGTAGGCAATATCAGTTTAGTTTTATAAATGTAGAGAACTCTGCAATATGCACACATAAATGCGTTTGTCTGTTTGGCGTCACAGGTTCCTGCAATCTCATTGGCTTATGAAACTGCTGAAAGTGACATCATGAAGAGACAACCCAGAAATGCTGCAACCGATAGGCTGGTGAATGAGAGGCTGATTAGTGTGAGCTATGGTCAAATTGGTACGAGCATTCTAATACTGTACAGTGTGAACTGCATTTTGCTCCTGTTTTTGTTCTTACATGTCTTCATGTTCATTTTCAGGCATGATACAAGCAGTTGGCGGGTTCTTTACATACTTTGTGATTCTTGCTGAGAATGGCTTCTTGCCCTACGATCTGGTGGGAATTCGAGTTGGTTGGGAAGACAGATTTCTTAATGACCTGGAAGACAGCTATGGCCAGCAATGGGTAGGTGCTACAGTTCTACCAAACCTAACAGAAATCAAACCAATATTTCTATATGCTTTTTTAAAATGATCTACATGTTATTTCTCATCTGATGTAGACCTATGAGAGCAGAAAGATTGTGGAGTACACATGCCACACAGCCTTCTTTGCCAGTATTGTGATTGTGCAGTGGACTGACCTGTTAATCTGCAAGACCAGAAGACTTTCCATCTTCCAGCAGGGAATGAAGTATGTTCACAATGGGGGGTACAGTCAAAGAAACAAAATTGGGCTGATGTCATGCACACTGAATTGTTTCTTCAGCTCCAACTCATACTTGCCTGTTGCATCTCTGAACGACTTTTTTGGCCAGTTATTAGAGTAATAATAAATCCCTGCATTGTTATTTAAGAAATTATTCTGCACTGATTCTAAGACTTTCAAAATGCATTGTGAATCTCGACTGAGAGCTTAGTTTAACCAACAGATGGCACTGTATGCTTTACAAACAGCCTTATTCTGCTTGCCTCCAATTCATTTCACGTAACACCTGAACCTAACATAATCATTAATAAAGATAAGAAAGATTTAAGCAAATTAAAGATTAAAGAAGATCTCTTGAATTAAACGCCGAGGTGCGACTAGCATGACTCCAAACACATTTTTCGAATTCCATTTTTAAAAATCCTTCGAGTGCATGGTTAAAAACTGGAGTTGTGAACCTACACTGGTCTCACGGTTCGGTTACGATTATCATGCCATCGATTCGGTTCAATTCGATATCTCGGTGCATCGACGGTGCTTTTCATACACAGTTTTATATTTTCTTCACAGCAGCAATTCTTGTATTAAAATGTATGAATATATTTATATAATGCAATTTTGTCATTTAATACAAACAGTCGGATATATAAACGGTAACTTTAAACAACACGAGCATTTAACAAATAATAAACAAATATAAATGTCCCGCTCGCTTTCTGATCCTTGTTTAGTTCTCTTACACCCCTTTGATTGGTCACACCCTCAACAAAAACGGTTGCGATTGGTTCTTGAGCGCTGCGCTCTTCACAGACAAGTGACACTGATAAGCGGCAGGGGTGATCACAGCTGATCCATGATAGACACGGTGGAGAAAACTCTGCAGGCACGCGCTCATGTCTGTATTCAGAAGTATTGGTGTAAAACAGCCGAGAGGAGAGGAAAAGTCAAGCCAGCAGGTCAAACGGGCCACAGTGTGTGTGTGTGTGTGTGTGTGTGTGTGTGTGTGTGAGAGAGAGAGAGAGAGAGAGAGAAATGGAGTACTTTCATTCTCTCAATCGCAGTAAATGGGGCATCTGCTGTAAATTTCAGTGAAAGACTGATCCAGCAAACACACACGCAGTGAAATTATGCAGTTTATGTTTTAAGTAGTTGGAGCGTTGTAAATACTCAAGCTCGCTCCCCTCCAGAGAGAGCGTATGTGAGATAAATGATGTCAGTACATAATAACCGATTATGATTATTACTGAACCGATACCTAATTGTCCGCGTGTGCAACATGGTGCATCGAAGAAACAATTAATTTTGACACCCCAATTAAAAACTAGCTAAGAGCTATAAACCAAACTCGGAATTGATTCTAGAGAGAACCGTGCAGGGCCGGAGTGGGACTCCTTTTCAGCCCTGGAGTTTTAAGCCTCAGACCGGCCCACCTCAGTTCACGACTGACTATATTAAAATAAGGACATTTCCAATTCAGTTTCTAATTACACTATCACGTCTTTTATTGAGAAAACAGCTGCTTTAGAACTTCAAATGTTCAACAACCCTAACAGTATTATATGTCTTAACAATAAAAATGAAAAAAAAAAACCTACTCAGACGAGGAACAAACCTGGGTCCGCAGTGTCATAACCTAACATGCTAACCACTGAACCACAACAGCTGTGCATACTAGGGTGGCTCGTCTAAGTTATATCATCATTAACCAGGCTGCGAGAAAAAGATAAAAAGAGCAGAGCTGCGGTAAAATAATCAATAAGAAGACTGTGGTCAAGTAAAAAAAATAATTAATTTAAAAAGTGTGACTGCTGAGAGCAACAGATTCTGGAGCTAGGGACACCGGCCCTCACGGCCAAAAGACGGACCGGCCCACCGGGAATTCTCCCGGTCTTCCCGATTAGCCAGTCCGGGCCTGGAACCGTGATACAGTCAACTACTAGCTACACTAATCATAATCTCTCTTTTTTTTTTCATCTTTTCTAGGAACCGGGTCCTCACCTTTGGTTTGTTGGAGGAAACTGCTCTGGCAGCATTCCTGTCCTACTGCCCAGGCATGGAAGTTGCTGTCAGAATGTATCCACTGAAGTGGGTGGAATCATACTACATTTAATATGTTAATAATGTTAAGCGTTTTTGAATTAATTAATGGTGTTTTCTCTTTCCGTTTAGACCTTTGTGGTGGTTCTGTGCCTTCCCATATTCGCTACTCATTTTCATATATGACGAAGTTAGAAAATATATCCTCAGGCGAAACCCAGGAGGTAAATATCCATTTAAATCTCACATCTAACCTATTCCACATATAAGATCAGTTGAGTTTATTTTGCAATTGTTGTTTCAATTTGAGTCGATGCATTTCCTTTACTTTTGGATGATATAGAAAAAGTAATATCTGTGTTGTTTTGTTTCAGGCTGGGTGGAAAGAGAAACATACTACTAAAGCCAGAAGACGCTCTCTTGGGAACATGTGCAGGGAGAGATTGTATAATTTGTTAAATATCTAAATTAATGTCATTTTAAGATTTTAAATGTGACAGTTTAATAAATGAGAGGAGTTTATTTTTGTGTCTTGAACATTTTTGATTTAAGATAAACAAGGATGCATGTTTTAGCTGCATTTAGCAGCATATGTTAATACATTGTAATAGATATATCTTAAAGGCTGCATTACACTTTCACATTGGGTTGTAAACATTTTTTACAAATTCTTTATTTAAAAAGAAACAACAACAACAACAACATTTTATAGTTTTCGTTTTCATTTTATCCCTTACACACTACAGCTATTAAGCTTTTCTGCCTGCATCTGTCTATTTACTTTGGAAAGTTACAATTTTAGTAGGGGCGAGGCAGTGGCGCAGTAGCTAGTGCTGTCGCCTCACAGCAAGAAGGTCGCTGGGTCACTGGTTCGAACCTCTGCTCAGTTGGCGTTTCTGTGTGGAGTTTGCATGTTCTCCCTGCCTTCGCGTGGGTTTCCTCTGGGTGCTCCGTTTTCCCACACTGTCCAAAGACATGCAGTACAGGTGAATTGGGTAAGCTAAATTGTTCGTAGTGTATGAGTGTGTGTGTGGATGTTTCCCAGAGATGGGTTGCAGCTGGAAGGGCATCCACTGCGTAAAAACTTGCTGGATAAGTTGGCGGTTCATTCCGCTGTGGCGACCCCGGATTAATAAAGGGACTAAGCCGACAAGAAAATGAATGAATGAATGAACAATTTTAGGAGACCTAAAGACAATGTTTACCTCTAAACTATGCATATATTTATTCATATATTTACAGATATTACAAAAAAAAACACATTTAATGTTTCTTTATTTAAATAATGAATTGTGTTTGTAAAACACTTTAAATAGTTAAACAACTTTTATGTAATAATTGGTAAAGCACTAGATTTATATACACAGTTAAACTACCTTGTAAAGTAAATTAGAACAAATTGTTGTAATAATTAAACACCAGAGCAGCACGGTGGCGCGGTGGGTAGCATAATCACCTCACAGCAAGAAATACGCTGGTAAAAGCCTCGGCTGTGTCAGTTGCCGTTTCTGTGTGGAGTCTGCATGTTCTCCCCGTGTTGCTTCGGGTGCTCTGGTTTCCCCCACAGTCCAAAGACATGCAGCACAGGTGAGTTGGGTACGCTAAAATTGACCGTAGTGTATGTGTGTGAATGTATGTATGGATGTTTTCCAGTGATGGGTTGCGGCTGGAAGGGCATCCGCTGAGTAAAACATATGCTGGATAAGTTGGTGGTTCATTCCGCTGTGGCGACCCCAGATTAATAAAGGGACTAAGCCGAAAAGAAAATGAATGAATGAACTAATTAAATACCATGGATAATAATGGAGTAGAAAATGATCACATTATTTTTTAGAAGGATGATGTGATACTGAAGAAGGGAAAATAAATGCTGAAAACTGACAATCTTAAAAATATTCACATATTTATTATTATATATTTTAATGTTTTTCATTGTTTTAAAATGTTAATCACTGTAGGTGAGAAAGCAGGTAGTGCAGTCTTTATCTATTAAAAATACTGTTTTATTATGTTTTATGTTAACTTTAAATCCTTAAAGTTAAATTCTGTAACACATAACGCTGTCAAAGGAACACAAAGCAATGCATATCAATTGAGATAAAGATGTTGATCAATTTAACAGACCTGACAGACACATTCTTTAGCAAATTAATGGAAATATTTTATGAATTTGTACACTTTCTTCTATACATTATTTAACCAAATGGTTCGCACCAGGGGAGTATTTATTTAGAAAAAGGTCATCATGCTTTTTTCAAAAAATAAAAATAATGATATAGTGTTGCTGTTCTTGTCATTGTGACTAATGTTGTTTGTGTAATAATTTTTGGGATCTCTGTTGTTTCTGTTTTGTGATTGGTCTTACCACACATATTGTATATAGTTTGTAGCACATGTAAATAAGTAGGTCTGAACGGTTCTGGTGGTTCTTCCAGGGGGTATTTTGGGTATGTTATAGGTTTTAGTTTTAGACATTTTGGTCTGTGTCAGAATAAAAATTATTCCAGGACCAAGGAACATTATTTTCTTATATGTTCCCAGTTTCTTGTTTTTAGAAATCCTTTTTTTTTTTTTGTTTCTGCAGAGTTCTCTTCTGCTTTAGAGCATATGTGACCACACCAAACAGGTCATACTTTGGTAAGAAAAAAATGTGTGATTAAAAGCTTTAATAATCTAACTCCACAGCACATTTCCCTTTAATATCCCAATACAAATCTGTATATGACATAGTGATATTATTAGAAAGATTAAACAATCATTGCTCATAAAGTTGCACCCTGTTTCCATACCAATATAAATTGTCAAATACATTTTACAAGCATCTTGTCGCTCTTTGGTTTTACCTCTGCTTTTTCTCAATTGGATATCTCCTAATCTGCTTTTCTGCCTGAATAACATGCATTTTAGTAGTTTGTAGATCGCCAATTTCCCATCCAACCTGGTGATTATTTACAAAGATAGAAATATCCTGTGCAAAAAAATAAGTCTTTACTGTTGACCATATGGCTTCTCTACATAAGGGGTGAATGCTAGTACACAACTATTCATTCATTCATTCTCTTTTCAGCCTAGTCAGCTTTATTAATCTGGGGTTGCCACAGCGGAATGAACCACCAACTTATCCAGCACGTTTTTACACAGCAGATGCCCTTCCAGCCGCTACCCATCTCTAGGAAACATCCACACACACTTATACACTACGGACAATTTAGCCTACCCAATTCATCTGTACCGCATGTGTTTGGACTGTAGGGGAAACCAGAGCACCTGGAGGAAACCCATGGCAATACGGGGAGAACATGCAAACTCCACACAGAAATGCAAGCTGACCCAGCCGAGGCTCGAACCATCGACCTTCTTGAGGCGACAGCACTACTTACTACCTAATATCAATGCACTGCCTCATTATGTATTTGCATTTTCTGATTACATTACAATCTAATCTACATCAGTGTTTTTTACTCTAGATATAGGGGGTTTATCTGGGTGTTTAATCTGTGGAGTATAAGGAATAACTTCTCCACCATCAAATGAATTTCAGTTTCATTTAAGTAACAGCAATCTTGATTAAAGTGATACTGAATTATTAATTTATCTATATACCTAACAGATTTTGCCTTTATTTTTTAATTCAGTTTGAAATCTTACAAGGTTAACATTAGGACTAGTAATGTAATGCTTTATTTTAGGTGCTCTTATTACATGTTTTATGTACTTGCATTAAAAGGGTAGTTCACCCAAAAACTGAAAATATACTCATTATTTACAGGGCTCAACAATAAGGACTGCCCGATGACCCGGGGCCAGCGTGTGAGATCATTACTGGCCTGATCGGGCCACTGCTGCCTTGTCTCTATAGTTTAATTTGACTGTGACTGCTTGTCAATTGCTTGCAAATACAGTCTTAGAATTGAGAAACAGTTTGTGTTTTCAAGCCTTCAAATGCAACCTTCTCGGTTCTTCTTATCTGATTGGATGTTGTGAGCATGGTATTTTTTTCCGTATCAACCATTACAGCGAAGAGACAGCAACATGGCGGTAACATCAAATGATTATGCTAAAGGAAAACATTTGTTTCTAACATCTTGGAAGCAGACGTTTACGAGGGTACACCACGACTAAATTTAGTGATGTTTTGTACAGATTGCCGTCAGTTTTGCAGGTCTTTAGTTATCTTTTGTTTCAAAACACTTTGAATTTTGCTTATCGTATATTAAATAACATTTTTTTAAATATTTAAATTCTAGATTTACAAACATTTTGACACATTTCTTTTTTATTTGTTGCTAAGAAATAGCTATTAACATTTTTTTTCATTCTTTTATATCACATTTTACCTGTTTTTATGTTTTTTAATCAGTTTTATTATTATTTTTTTATTTATTTATTTGTTTTACTTGTTTCTTTTATTCTTGTTTATGTAAAGCACTTTGAATTGCCACTGTGTATGAAATGTGCTATATAAATAAATTTGCCTTGCCTTGCCTTGCCTTGGCTGGCAAGTAAAAATCTGAACAACTGCTCTGATTGGGCCGGTAGAAAAAATCCTTAGTGTTGAACCCTGATTTATTCTCCCTGAAGTGTTTCCAAACCTTTAAGAGTTTTTTCTTCTTCATTTCATGTAAACACCTTAGTCATATTATTGTCTTATTCAGATTAAGGGAAATAATTAGTTGACTGATGTCCATGTAAACACTGTCAGTTTCACTATTATCCTGTGTGTTATCACTGTTCCAATAGAAGAGATTTTAAAGAAAGTCCAAAAACCTGTAACCATTGACGTCCATAGCAAAAACACAAATGCTATGGAAATCAATGGTTAAGTTTTCGGCTTTCTTCAAAATATATCCATTTATGTTTAACAGGATAAAGAAACTTGTAAAGATTTGAAATAAGTAAAGGGTGATTAAATGATGACAGAAATTTCATATTCAGGTGAACTATAACTATAATAACTGCTTTATTATGCATAAATACATGCAACTATCTCTAAACCTAACCCACATTCTAAACCTAACCATACAAATACAAACCCTAAATGTAGTTGATTAATATAACTCGGTAGTTAAATTATTAGTTAAACTGTATGAGGTGTAACCCTAGTAAATTCCATCCACAGTTTCTCTTACATCTTTATCTGTCCATGATCTGTGTACATATGTCTTATATTCTGTTTTTGCATTTTTATAAGTGGATATCATTCTGCATTATCTGTTTTAAAGCAGATTGGCGATGTAGATATAGCTGAAAAAAGGGATTACATGTCCTACCTGGTGTTTCTTTCCACTGTGCGCTGCAGCTGATGAGACACTTCCACTCCTACCACAGTCTGCTGGATCTCATGACCTCCAGTCTGTTCTTCAGCCAAAGAGCCGGCTTATCACTCCTCCTGTGGGTGAGGTTAGATGGATATCAGTTAGAGGTGGAGCGGAGACACCGGGAGACTGGTTATTGTATGATGGGGGGTTATTGTGAGCAAACAGGTCATTCTCTACCTCCTTCCCCTTTCTATAACACACAGATTTATTATCACCCTCCTGACTATCTACTTCCAAGCTTCAGTGTCCTATGCTGCTCCTCGAGCACATTTAAAAATAATCTGAATGGATTTTTATCAATGTTCCCCCTTTAGTTTCAGTGTTTTTCAACCTATGCTTACTTTGCAATGGTTCTGTATTGACAGAAATGTTACTCTATTACAGCTCTACCAAATAATGTAGTAGCAGTATGTGTTTTATGCCACAAAGCTGTGCAATATATGTTTTGCCCAACAGGTATTCTGTTCTACCTACTTCAATTCTAACTGTACCATTTGGTAATGAAACAACCCTTACTTATCAACGCTTATATTAAGCACTCAAAAGACCATTTGATCATGCACTAAATTCTGTATCAGGTCAATATTCTTGCTAATAACATGTTCAAATAATAACACTGATTAAAAAAAGCATTTGAAAGTGTGACTGAACTGAACTAAACCTGAGTTACGCATATGTTTATAACATTTAAATTATATTCCTTTAACTGCATGAAGAAAAACAAGCACACAAGAGAAAACAGAAGCGAGTAAAAGCTCTCACTTTTGCTTACATTTTGTAAAAAATTAACCTTGAGATTTACCTGTAAGCTTATTTACCTGACACGCTGTGCTTAGACACAGGTCATAATATTGCAATAAAAAAAAGTGACGGTTCTCCTCTTTTTTGTGACATAGGCGAAGGACATTTCTGATGAAACCGGCCCTCTTTCCGGTGCCCTCGGATGAGTGAAGCTGATGTAGAAACACATGTGAATGTTTAAGGTAGTTTAAAGGACATGTGGGCTGAGGCTCCTTTAACCTCTCAGTGTTTCAGTGTACCGTACATGGTGTTACCGTACTGTAAATGGTACACACTGAGTACTCACTGATACAGAATGCAAAGAGGTTAAACTAATTGTATGGAGAACTTACTTGATGGTGTATTTATATATATATATATATATATATATATATATATATATATATATATATATATATATATATATATATATATATATATATATATATATATATACAGTATATATACACAGTTGAAGTCAGAATTATTAGCCCCCCTGAATTATTAGAGCCCCTGTTTATTTTTTTCCCCCAATTTCTGTTTAATGGAGGGAAGATTGTTTCAGCTCATTTCTAAGCATAATAGTTTTAGAAACTTATTTCTAATAACTGATTTATTTTATCTTTGACATGATGACAGTAAATAATATTTTACTTGATATTTTTTAAGACACTTCTATACAGCTTAAAGTGAAATTTAAAGGCTTAACTAGGTTAATAAGGTGAACTAGGCAGGTTAGGGTAATTAGGCAAGATATTGTATAATGACGGTTTGTTCTGAAGACTATCGGGAAAAAAAATAGCTTAAACGGGCTAATAATTTTGTCCCAAAAATGTTTTTTTTTTTTAAATTAATAACTGCTTTTATTCTAGCCGTAATAAAACAAATAAGATTTTCTCCAGAAGAAAAAAAATATTATCAGACACACTGTGAAAATCTCCTTGCTCTGTTAAACATCATTTGGGAAATATAAAAAAAAATCAAATCAAATCAAAAAGGGGCGAATAATTTTGACTTCAACTGTATGTATATATATATATATATATAATTCATAATTTTCATCTTCATAATTCAAATCTTTTGCCTCAAACCCTGCCTTAACAAAACCATGAGATTTTTTTTTTTTTAAATAAAATGCTCAGATTGCAGTAGAAGATGTAACTGGTGTGAACACACTTTGTTATTAGCCTCAACAAAGAGTGTTTTCATTAAAAGCTAATATGCCTCTTTTCCAAGAAGAAACCTGCGCTGTAAATAACAGTGATGAGTTTCGCTTGACAACGCTGTTTATTAAATATATTTGTTTTATTCATATATTATATTAATACTTTTTAAAAACTTGAATGACAAATATAATGAAGTTGGATTTGTTTTTATAAAATGGAAGCTGGTGAAACACTAACCAAAGCTACTTTAGCCATGCCCAAAAGTAAAGATTATTATACTGTATGTCCAAAAAGCAAGACACAACCCACATATTGAAAAATATTTAAAAGAATTTGATCATTGGGTTGATAAACAAAATCAAACATTTTACTTATGTCATTCAAATATTTCATTGAACCGATCTTTGAATGAATACCGAAGCAGATTATGTATAAGCAAACAAGTAAATCAGTGACACAAGCACAGTTATGCATGATAACCTATTGTCATAGCCTGCTCATCAACTCAACCTTTACAAAAGATCTTTTGTTTGGGGATTTCAGCATAAAATTCTCTGCATTTCTCAACGTGGCGCTTTAACATTCTTGTGTTTTAGACAAGCATAAAAAGAGGCTGCAGGGTCTAAAAGAATGAAATTGTTCAGTATTGAAATGCAAACTTTTCTGCACTGTGAAACACGAGGAGACTGTGAGAGTTCATCAACTTAAAGCAAAGAGTTTTTCTACTTTAACATTCTGAAGGTCTATTCAGTCTAAATTCTAATGTAATGATTAATTCTTACAATCTTCTGGATTGATTAAAATATAGACAAACCCAACCACTATTTAATTTACTTTATTTACAATATTTAATTTTTACTCTACATTAAAGATGGTAATAAAAGATCTGATCTTCCTTTACAAATTTATCTTCTTTTTTTGTATCGGAATTTAGTACAATTACAGATTAAATATTTTCACAATTATTATTGGATTTTCCTGATTTTTCCTGCAGAGTTAGTTTGGTCTCACTCATGTATAAAGGTAGTATATTCTTGTCAAAGCTTTCAATAACACATCCAAAATATAAAGTTCTTATATAAATCAAGACTGTGCCTGTTTTGAACAGCTTTAAAGGCCCAATACTGCCTGCAGAGTATATTTTCTTCAATCTTATTTGTTTCTCTGATTTACTTGGTTTTTGTAAATCATCTAAGAATTTTGTTTGTACTTTAAAGTCTGATGGATTAAACTGAACTATATCATTTCACATAATAATATCGGAACAATTTGCTAAATTGTTGTGGGTCAACTATAGTATTGCAATTAGAAGTTTAAATGTAGGCAACAGCTCATTTGTCTTGTCTAGTTTTTACAGACTTCTGCAGGTCCATGACAGAAAATTAATTCTAGCCATTTGTGACAACCTGGGAAAGCACCTATAGCATATCGCATTGAATACCTGGTCAATGCAATATGCACTGCAAAGAAATGCTTTTCTTAATTATTTTTGAGTCGTCTTTGTCTTGTCTAGTCCTAATACTGTAGGTTAAACATATTAAATCAAAAAGCATTTTCTAGAGTAGCAAAATATACTGTCTTGTTTTCAGAAATGATATGTCAAAATGAGTTTTTCATTAAAACGACCAAAATCTCCAAAATCAGCAAAATATTTTTGTTTAAAACTAAAAATATTTGAAAAAAATTCTTACCCCACTGGCAAATTATTTTGATAGTTAAAAGGAAAAATCACTTAATTTTGATTTATTATTTCAGAGAACGAGACAACATTTTTTACTCGTCTAGAAAACGCTTCTTGGTTGAACGATTTTTAGAAATTTGAAAAGCACTTTTTTTGCAGAGCGGAATGTGTGTATATTTTTATTTATTTATTTTGCCTATTTTTAAATACTGTTTATTTATTTATTTGCGCATTTATTTATATATTCCTTTTTTTATGCAGGAATTTGTGTATATATTTATTTATATGCGTATTTATTTATATATTGTTTTTATGCAGGAATTTGTGTATATTTTTATTTATTTATTTGCCTATTTTTAAATACTGTTTTATTTATGCAGGAATTTGTGTATATGTTTATTTATTTATTTATTTATTTATTTGCGCATTTATTTATATATTGCTTTATTTATGCAGGAATTTGTGTATATATTTATTCATTTATTTGCGCATTTATTTATATATTGCTTTATTTATGCAGAAATTTGTGTGTATATTTATTCATTTATTTGAGCATTTATTTATATATTGCTTTATTTATGCAGAAATTTGTGAGTATATTTATTCATTTATTTGAGCATTTATTTATATATTGTTTTTTTATGCAGGAATTTGTGTATATTTCTATTTATTTTAATTGCCTATTTTTAAATACTGTTTTATTTATGCAGGAATTTGTGTATATATTTATTCATTTATTAGCGTATTTATTTTTATATTGTTTTTTATGCAGGAATTTGTGTATATTTTTATTTATTTGATATTTATTCATTTTATATTTATTAAACGATTTTTTGAAATTTGGACTTGAAATGACAAAAACTCTAAGTAGGAAAAGCACTTTTTAGCAGAGCGCTGTCTGCATATGCACATGATAGCAGTGCTTTCTCAGGCTGTCACAGATAATTAATTTTCTATTTAATAATCCAAGTAAGAAAAGCATTTTTGCAGTGCCCCTAACTTATGCCAGAACATGACAGCTCAGATGTGGCTTGCTCTGAATCAAAAATCGAATGTGCCATCTGATAAATGTGGATTATATTCCCTTAATCGGGGCAATTGCAGATTCCATTCACCAATTTCATACAACTCCAATTGTCTTCTAAGCGAATCCCCAATTTGTTGGTCAACATATCTCAAAGTGACTGACTGACAACTATTAATATGCAAATAGTTAAAAGACCTAAATGGCCCACTTGTAAAAATGATAATGTTAGAGAAATGTTGACACCCGACAAACTCCTCCTCCATTTTCCCAGAACTCAGCTTTAAAACAGGGAAGATGGCAGGGTATAAATCTGGGAGGCTGCTTTGGACACACAGGGACTTCTGAAACTACTGCATTTTGGGTGGATAACACTGAGGATAATGTGGCTTGGAGTAAAAGGACTGAAGCTATACTGCTGGATTTACCATCTAATTTGTTTCCAAATTGTGAATGACTGCTAGGAAAATGATCACATGAAGCTCTGGTAATAAACATGACACTTTGCTATGCCAATTAATAGGTATGTGTTTTGAGAAACTTGTATTAATTTGTGTTTTACTTTATAACTTATAACATGTCTTATTTTGTCTTATTTGCAGAAAAATCTAACTCAATGCTTAAAACAGACCTTAAATGTTGAGGAATAAATTAAGTTAATTAAAATTATTTAAAAGCTGCTATTTTATAGCACAATAAACTCGTTTTTGTTGCTTTTGCTTTCATTTCTTAAGCCTTTTATTAACTTGGCAGTAAATATATATCACTTCATGTCTCATCACCTAAAGTTATTTTAACTGACCACAAACTAACACTGGAAGAGCTTACCAGAGACTTTGGAATTGAACTGACCAAGGTAAATTGAATGAAAATGAAGGTCAAATAAAAACTCACTGCTCTTTACTGATTTACTGCAGGCCTCATCTCAGCTGAGTCCCAAAAGAAGAAGAGCTGCAAATGATGATGATGATGATGAAGAACCTGTTGGCAAAGATGCAAGAATCTACTTTAGACAAGTTATTACAATAACAATTCAGTCACATGTTTTCAGTCACAAAGCCTTATTCTTTGCTTTGGTAAACTGACCAGTACCTGAAATAAAGGAGTGAACCCCAAGAAACCCAAAACACTCTGTACACTGGAAGGACTAAAGTTGTCCTGTTAAATAAAATAAAGATAAAACTATTTAATTTAGACAGAAAAATGGAGGTGCATACTCTTAACATAGTATTAAATATGACTCCAACTGTATGGAGGATGAAACCTGCAATAACAATGAATAAATATGCAAATAAATTCATGAATCCACAAACTCCTGCATAAATAAAACAATAAATAAATATGCAAACATATATATATATATATATATATATATATATATATATATATATATATATATATATATATATATATATATATATATATATATTTTTTTTTTTTTTTTATTTTAATAACAAATATATTTTATAAAATTGTATATATTTTAATGAAAAAATTAATTACAGATTGATAAATAAAAAAATTACACTGATATTGGGAGAATAAGAAAATGCTAAACCGAAAGTAGGTTGTCCCCCTTTTATACCACAATATAAATTATTTATATTTATGCTGGAATTTGTAGATTTATATATGTATTATATAAATTTATTTATTTGCATATTTTTTTATTTATTGTTTTATTTATGCAGGAATTTGTCTATATATTTATTAATTTATTTGCGTATTTACTATAGATTGCTTTATTTGCAGGAATGTGTGTATAAATTTATTTATTTATTTGCGTATTCATTTATATATTGTTTTATTTAATAAGGGAATTTGTGTATATATTTATTCATTTATTTGCAAATTTATTTATATATCATTTTATATAATAAGGGAATTATATTTATTTTTAAGGGAATTGTTATAAAGTTTTGGTTGTAGCTTTAGAAAAATAATAACGTTTATTTCAAGAGGTTAGTGTTTAAATCCATACTGCTTCCCCTTCCCTTTTTTCACATTTCCTGGGTCATCCAGTCATCACTGTCAGCTAATAAAGGTATCTAACGGCCTACTATAATATCCTTATTGCAATTATGTTCAATAATGATGGTCTGGATTTATTAGCTTTTTTACTTGTGTTATTTGCTACTCACTATATGAATGAAACAGGTGTTGTTATGCTTAAAATATCTTAAATGTGCCATTTGTGTCGTTCAGGAAAATTATATATAAAATGTATTTAGCTCCTATTGTCATTTTGTACACACTTTAATTATAAAACATTCAAAGAGCTTTTGAAAGACACAGGAATTGTTGACTAATTTATCGATGCACGAGATGTGTTTAACTAACTGTGTTTTACAGGCTATTTCTTGAAAGAACCAAATCAGTAAAGCAGTTACAAAATGGCAGCAATAACTCATCGTTTCCAGTGAATTCTGTGGAGATAACATATGAAATAATGGTATTTCCCAACCATGATGTATGAAACAGCTGTTTTATGACTAATGAGCTTCCACTGAAAACTAAAACTGAAAGGTCGTTGATTCATACAGCTTATTTAATAAACTCAACTCTCAGTGTGGTTTGGTTTTGTCTTCAGCTGCATCATTTTTTTTTTCTGTCGCTGGTTTCCTGAACACATGATTCACAGATTAACTTCTCTATTTCTTCTGCTTCTGTTCAGCCTACTTATAAGTTTCCAAAGGCGTGTCACAGCTGAAAATGTTTTGTGAGGTAGTGCTTTAATAATTATACAGCATCTGCTGTTGTCAGAACCGCGGTCTTTCCTCTTTTTCTGGGGTGCAGTTTTATGTTCAAAGTCTTTTAAAGTGAATTCAGTCGAGTCTTTCTTACTCATTCAGTTGACTGGCTCTCAATCTTATCAGATATAGTTAGATGATTTAGCAAGTATTAAAAGTAAAAGGTAATATATTTAGGACGATGTCTCAGATAACCTGTTCAAGAAGCTTATCGCCGGCTTAAATTGCATTATGAAACATACCTTTAACAAATCCCTGAGTTAATTGACCTGTACAGTACTTTGGGTTACATGTTCAGCTCACTTATTTCTCTTCAAAAGAATCTGGGAGGCAAAATTATTAACCATCTCTTGAGTTCTTTTGGGCCTTTAGGACTTTGACATTAAATCCTGTGTCGAATGTGTGAAAAGGATTTTCCCAGTAACCTAATATGCAGAGAAAAACATGCTTTCAGTCTTTAGAGGAAGTTAAAGATCTCTTTCTGAATAAAATTTACTGTCTTTAGCATTTATATGAATCTGATATATAACAATATATGCAAATTATATATATATATATATATATATATATATATATATATATATATATATATGTGTGTGTGTGTGTGACAAATTCATATTTGGATTTCACATACAGTATATAAAAATATTGCAAAATTGCCACTTTTTGAAACCATTGGAAATGCATATGTTTAAATTTATTAAATATAATTTTATGTGTTCACATATATCTATATATATGGAGATATATATATATATATATATATATATATATATATATATATATATATATATATATATATATATATATATATATATATATATGTGCACACACACTGGCCACTTTATTAGGTACACCCCTTTTGCTTTCAGAACTGCCTTAATTCTTCGTGGCGTAGATACAACAAGCTACTGGAAATATTCCAAAATAATATTTTGCTCCATATTGACATGAGAGCATCACACAGTTGCTGCAGATTTGTCGGCTGCACATCCATGATGCCAATCTCCTGTTCCACCACATCCCAAAGGTGCCATTTGAGTACAGTGAACTCATTGTCATGTTCGAGAAAGCAGTCTGAGATGATTGAGCTTTATGACATGGTGCGTTATCCTGCTGGAAGTAGCCATCAGAAGATGGAGACACTGTGCTCATAAAGGGATGGACATGGTCAGCAGCAATACTCAGGTAGGCTGTGGTGTTGACATGATGCTCAATTGGTACTAATGGACCCAAAGTGTGCCAAGAAAATCTCCCCCACACCATTACACCACCACCAGCCTGAACCGCTGATACAAGGCAGGATGGATCCATGCTTTCATGTTGTTGAGGCCAAATTCTGACCCGAGCATCTGAATGTGTCAGCAGAAATGGAGACTCATCAGAGCAGCAACATTTCTCCAATCTTCTATTGTCCAGTTTTGGTGAGGCTGTGTGAATTGTAGCCTCAGTTTCCTGTTCTTAGCTGACAGGAGCGGCACCCGGTGTGGTCTTCTGCTGCTGTAGCCCATCCACTTCAAGGTTGGACGTGTTGTGTGTTCAGAGATGCTCTTCTGCAGAGCTCGGTTGTACCGAGTGCTTATTAGAGTTACTGTTGCCTTTATAAGCTGGAACCAGTCTGGCCATTCTCCTCTGACCTCGGGCATCAACAAGGCATTTGCGCCCACAGAACTGCCGCTCACTGGATATTTCCTCTTTTTCAGACCATTCTCTTTAAAACCTACAGATGGTTGTGCGTGAAAATCCCAGTAGATCAGCAGTTTCTGAAATACTCAGACCAGCCCGTCTGGCACCAACAACTTTTCCACGTTCAAAGTCACTTAAATCCCCTTTCTTCTGCATTCTGATGCTCACTTTGAACTGCAGCAGATCGTCTTGACCATGTCTTCATGCCTAAATGCCTAAATGCATTGAGTTGCTGCCATGTGATGGGCTGATTAGAAATGTGCGTTAACAAGCAGTTGGACAGGTGTACCTAATAAAGTGGCCGGTGAGTGTATGTATATATATATATATATATATATATATATATATATATATATATATATGTATAATTCCAGTGGTTGAAAATAAAGTAAACAGTGTTTTTGCAATATTTTGAAACATACTTTTACATATGTGAAATCCAAATATGAATGTGTATGTCATTTGCATTTATTTTAATAGATCAGATTTCTATATTAAAGGCATCTGTGATTAATGTAATGCCACATTAAAGCAAAATGACACTGCATATGTGACCAAGAACTATATGAACTAACGTTATTCACATGCATATAAAAGCAGACATATAATGCTCCTGCTGAAACTTGCCATAGCTGCCTTCAACCAGCATAAACCTGCAAACAAACCCTATCATCTATTTACTCTAGAACTTGAAAGAGCTTTCCACCAATCTCTGTACATCTACTCCTCCTACATAAGTAGTCTTTGCCTTGAGGAAAGTTTTAAAAAGTGAGTTTTAAGTTTTATTCACAGAGCGATGCTTCACTGGACGTAAAGAGAATAAGTGAGTGTCTGTCCTAAAAGAAAGCATGCTTTGACTACAGTGTGTGGTCTCATGCAGTCCGAGTAAACCAGAACAATGCATGTTGGTTTGCCTGCAGTGTCACTTTCTTGATCAAGAGAATTCATAAAGAGTTGAAAAACCTGTTGTAGAAAGACCGCTTGTCATTCTGTAAGAAAGTCTTGTGCTTGTTTTGACAGAAGGACTGTTCATTGATCATGAGAAAAAAGAAACAAGGCAGTGTGTCCTAAATCTCATCATGCTGTACGTTCACGTTTTAGGGTTTGTTTTGCAGGCCAAACTAGGTTTGATTTGATTCCAAATAGGATTAACCTTCATTAAATTCAATACAATTTAGAAAATATTTAAGGGAGAAAAAGAGAGGGGATTGTAGAACTTGTGTAGCAATGTATTTATTTATTTTCCTTCGGCTTGGTCCCTTTATTCATCAAAGGTTACCACACCTGAATGAATATGCTGAAATTATCCAGCATATGCTTTACCAACACAATCTTAAGGCAATTCATAACTTTTTAATTTAGTGGCTAATTTGTATTAATTTGTATGATCTCATTCGTACAATTTAGTTTGATTTGCTTATCACCCAATGATGATTGAAGTTAGGGGTGGGGTTGGGTGCCACGCCTCCTTTTAAAATCGTACAATTCGTTTACTTGCGTTTCCTCGTGAGATCAGTCTGATTTTTCACAGCTGATGCCCTTCCAGCTGCAACGCAGTGCTGGGAAACATACAATTTATTTACGGAGGAAGTACTAGAGACCCAGACTTAAGTAAAAGTATAAGTGCTCTATTAAAAAAGTGACCTGAGTAGAAGTTTAAGGGCTCTTTAAGCACCATACTTAAGCTGCAGTACGAAAGTATTGAACATTTTTTGTACTTATGCATTGCAAGTAGTTTATTCAAACATTTACTACTCAGTTACTGAAAGTAAAAGTACAAGTATTGTGTTATGTAATGTGTAGTAAACGTGAGTAGACAAACCGAAAAAGAAACATGGTTTAGAATTAATATATATATATATATATATATATATATATATATATATATATATATATACATACACACTCACACATATATACACACACACACATATATATATATATATATATATATATATATATATATATATGTGTGTGTGTGTGTGAGTGTGTGTGTGTGTGTATGTATATATATATATATATATATATATATATATATATACATACACACACGCACACATATATATATATATATATATATATATATATATATATATATATATATATATATATATATACATACACACACACACACACACACACACACACACACACATATATATATATATATATATATATATATATATATATATATATATATATATATATATATATATATATATATATATATATATATATATATAAAACATTCAGCGTGACACAGCCTTTAGGCTACCCAGCTAGTAAACATTAGGTGAACATTGCAGCATGTTATGAAACGCGAGTAGCTAGTTAACTTTAGTTAACCTTAGTTAACTTATCAAGCACTTACAGATAGCTCAAACTGCTGTGCTTTGTGTATTATATTATTTTTATCATAACTTGATATGTTTCTTCAAACTCGACTGTGAATTTTTGAAGACCATTATTTCGCAATCTTTCGGGAGGCAGAGTATGCACTTCATTCTATATGAATTGTCTTTCAATCCGACAAATGCGAACATGGACTGTAAAGGGAGGTCTGGGAGGTCTTTTTGAGTTTGTGCGTGCAAAATTCTGTCGTGCGGACCTGCGAAAATGGGCGGGATTAAACAAGATGAGTAGACATTTAAAAAGTGCCGTACGACAGAATTTCGCAAGCTCAAACTCTAGTGTGACCGCAGCTTTATTTCGAGAGGAGCGCGTGCTTATGATTGATAGCAGCTGATCCTTATTAGCTAGCGCATGATTCACCAATCAGACGATTCCTAAATCACTATAAATAAGCAGAGTATCTTACCTTAGCCATCTTCATCTTAAAGGATCCCCCCTTCCACCCCTACTCCTCCCATTTTCTCATCAGGGCAGCACGGCGGCTCAATGGTTAACACTGTTGCCTCACACACCAAGAATGTCACTGGCTCAGATCTTCCCCAGCCAAGTCGGCATTTCTGTGTGGAGTTTGCATGTTCTCACTGTGTGAGCCCGGGTTTTCCCCGGGCTCTCCGGTTTCCTCCCAGAGACCAAAAACATGTAACACAAGTAAACTGACAAAACTAAATTGACATCATAGACAAGCAATGAATCCAGTATTCACACTCTATTCATAATCCACATCTACTACTATCAAGCAGGGGAGTTCTCGAGACCTACCTGACCTCATACTCCCCTCTCACCCTGCAACAGGGGGGAGCCCCAGACTCGAGGATCTCACGAGCTCAGGTCTCTCTCCCAGGACAGCATGTCAAACACGCTTTTTAATCAATCATCAGCTAAGGGCGAACTCTTGAATCTCATTTTTACACTTGTGAACATCCTGCTCGCTCCATGCAGCTGCTTTTAGTGCAAGAATAATTCATGCTTTTTCTTTAAAGGGCCAGGAAACCCCCTTGTTTCAGCAGGGTGTTTTCACACCTCTACTTTGGAAAAAGTCAGAAAAGTGGGCGTGTCCAGCTCTGTTTAGGGGGGAGTGTCGGAGGAGCAAAAGAGGGATGATATGGGAGTGTCGATTTGAGGCACGTGCTGATTTTCAGAGTCAAAACACACACACACACACACCACACACACACACACACACACACACACACACACACACACACACACACACACACACACACACAGGGGAGAAAGGGACTGTGTTTACATGGACATCTGTAGTCGAATTATTAGCCAAATGATTAAATGTTGGACTTTAACTGCAGTTTGGCTCTTTCATTCGGGGAGTTCATTCATGCCCCTTGCGACAAACGAGATATTTGATTTAAGGAACTGCTCTAAGCGTGTATTTTTCATGCAATGTTTGATACCGCATGGCGAATGACACATAAAAAAAACTCAGCATTTGCCGTAAACTTAGATGCACACAGCAGGTAGCATCAGAAAGCCGCGTGTGTCATTCCTTTCACAGAAAGCGGTGAGAAAATCCTACACAACGGTAAGAGTTTGGTTGTGGTGCTTACACGTTTACACTCGGTGTAATAGTTAGTTCGATACTAAATTTGCCATCTGAATAAACAAAGAGCACTGGTCGCTCACTTACCAAATCTGTAGAGACAGGACAATCCCCAGCAACTAGAGCCGCGTCTTTATTAAGAGGAGACGAGCAGCAAATCCGGATCTCACCATTTCCAGATGAGAAAAGCTCTCGGGTAAACAATGATCCTTAGACACGTATTGTTGTCGAGCGTCGCGTGCACTGTTAATCCACACGTGAGTCCAGCAGAGCTCTCATAGAGAGAAAATGACAACAAAACCTTCACTGCATGCTTGTTTTGCCAACACAACGTGGCGTCTCTCTGCCGTCTAAACACTGTAACAGTAATGAATATTAATGAAGATGCACAATAGAGCGCGCTGATTGGTTTGAACCAAGCCTTACTCATGCATTAATGCATCACACTCGGAGACGTAATACGGTACTCCCAGACGTCCAGTCTACATGCTGGAAGACACGCTTAGATCTCATGGCCATGATGCAGGTTTTAGTTTCAAACCGGAAATACGAATTTGCTCAAAATAACGCAAAAACAACCAATTTTCCCTTTTTAGTGAAATATATGTGTCTTAATAGTGTTTTTAACAGTGTGGGACACATATACGACTGTCAAATGCTCTTGAGGTTTTGGTGTTTCATGACCCTTTAAAATCAACACCATATATTTAAACTACATTTCAAGAGTTCACACTTAGATAGTGCTTGACTATTTAAGCTAGTTTGGCATGCTGTCCCGGGAGAGAACCCTGAGCTCGGTGATAGATGAGCCCAAGGCTCCCGCCTGGTCAATAAGCATTAGGAGGGATATGAGATCAGGTAGTTCTCGATAGCTCCCAAAATAAATCGCTATTGCGCTAATTTGTAGTATGTGCTTGTGACTTTAACTTTGCATGGTTTTTTGGGTGTGGGAGGAAACCGGAGTACCCGGAGAAAACCCACGCGAACACGGGGAGAACATGCAAACTCCGCACAGAGAGTATCGGTTGGCTCAGCTAGTGTTGAACCAATGACCTCCTTGCTGTGAGGCAACAGTGCTAGCCACTGAGCCGCCGTGACGCCCGAACTGAGGAGGAGGGAGAAGGGAAGGATGGGGGGGTTTTCCAAAAACGAAGATGAGGAATGGAGTTTAGGTTGGATATTTATATTAAATTTAGAGTGACCCGATTGGCTAGTTAGTGATTAGTGATACGGATCAGCTGTAGTCAATTCTATCACGTGCTCCTCTCGAAATTAGTTTGGGAAACTTCACTTAGTAAATGAATGGTTTATTTTTATGAATTTGTACAGTTTCTTTTGCATGCTTTCGCAACTACATCGGAGGATTTGACCGGTCTTCATGCTTACATTTTCTAAATATTAATAATAAATAAATAATCCACAATTCATACAAACTTGCCGTCTCGTGAAATACTGAGTACTGTTGACTTAAATATAGCATTGTGTTTAATCTCTTATCACCGCTGTGATCTCTAGTGTTGTTCTGCTTGATGTTAGTACACATGTCGTGCAGTGCATATTTGCTAGCACATGTAAACAGTGCGGAGTTTCTTCAGGGGGTTGGTGCCTTTGATTTCAGTTTATCAGCTTTTCATATTTCTTTATCTTTTTGAACATTTTCCCCTGATCAACCCCCTGAAGCTGGTCTGCACTCACTTTTGGTTAAATTGTCTAAGAATTAACCTTGATATTTTTTCCACTGGGAAAGTTTTATTTACCTTTCACCCTGTCCCTATACAGGTCATTATATTACAGGGAAAGTGACGGCTCCGCTCCAGCCCTGATTTACCTTTTATTCTGTTTCGTGACATAGGCGAAGGACATTTTTGATGAAACCGGCCCTCTTTCCGGTGCCCCGGATGAGTGAATCTGCTTTATAAAAACACATATGGATGTTTAAGGTAGTTTGAAGGGCATGTGGGCTGTGAGGCTCTATTAGCGCTCCAGTGTTCTGTACATGATGTTACTGTACGTGTTTCACTCTGAGTGCTTCAGTACAGGGGTTAAACTAATGTATTGGAGATCTTACTTGAAGGTGTGTATTTTTTTTTATCTTTATCTTTATAGGTTAAATCTCTTGCCTCAAACCCTGCCTCAACAAAACCATGAGAAAAACATGTTTAAAAGAAGATGCTCAGCAATAGAAGATGCAACCGTGTGAACACACTTTGTTATTAGCCTCAACAAAGAGTGTTTCCATTAAAAGCTAATACATATGCCTCGTTTCAGAGAAGAAAGTTGTGCTGTAAATCAGTGATGAGTTCTGGTTCAAAGCAGTATTTACTAAATACACATATTTAGTGTAAAAAGGATAAAATCTCACTCTTTTCATGATAAATCTGGAGTGCTTTTTCAATTCAAACCCAAACCAATTTGGCCATGCTTTTAGTTACATATGTTATATACCAAAATCACGATGCAACTGGATGCAGGTGATCAGTAGGAGATGATGGGTATGGGAATTTGGCCAGGACACCCACATAACAAAATACTATAGTAATTTATAGTAAATATACTATAGTGTTTTTGAACCATACTATAGTAAAGTGCATTAAACGGTATATACAGTGCTCAGCATATATAAGTAACCCTTCACAAATCTCTCTTTTAAACTCATTTTAAAGAGGAAACAGTAGATTAGATTAGTCAGTACTGAAGCCAAATCTGGAGCTCATCAAATCAAATAATTTATGATAATGGTCCAAAAACTATAGTACTCCTGAATTTATGTTATAGAAAAATAATAAACACAAATTTAAAAAAAGAGGAAAAATTAGGTTGAGAAAAAAAAAGAAAGTTTAAAAAAAGTTTAATTTTGATTCAAATTTAGTTTTCATTGTAGTTAATTTTGTAGGTTGTAATTTAAATTTTGTAGCAATATTTTGCTTGACTTTAATGATATTATCTTTCAATTTCTAAATATGTTTGGTGTCTAAAATATTATATATAAATCTGTTGTTTCAATGCATCAAAATACATTGCCTATATTCACTGAGAAATAAATTAAAATATTAATTTTTTAAATGGGCTGTACTCAATACTCAGCAAAATTGCCCAAACTCAGCCCATTTTAAAAATGAATATTTTAATTTATTTCTCAGTGAATTTAAGTAATGTATTTTGGTGCATTTTTAATTTTAATATTTATACAGAATATAATATTTATAAAGAGGTCAGTATTATTAGCCCCCCTGTTTATTTTTCCCCCAATTTCTGTTTAGCGGAGAGCAGATTTTTTTCAACACATTTCTAATCATGATAGTTTTAATAACTCATCTCTAATAACTGATTTATTTTATCTTTGCCATGATGACAGTAAATAATATTTGACTAGATACTTTTCAGGACACTACTATACAGCTTAATGTGACATTTAAAGGCTTAACTAGGTTAATTAGGTTAAGGTTAGGTTAGGTGAGGGTAATTAGGCAAGTTATTGTATAACACTGGTTTGTTCTGTAGACTTTCGGAAACAAAATATAGCTTAAAGTGGCTAATTATTTTGTCCCCAAAATGGTTTTTAAAACATTAAAAACTGCTTTTATTCTAGCCGAATAAAAACAAATAAGACTTTTTCCAGAAGAAAAAATATTATCAGACATACTGTGAAAATGTCCTTGCTCTGTTAAACATCATTTGGGAAATATTTAAAAAAGAAGAAAAATCAAAAATCTAAGGAGGGCTAATAGTTCTGACTTCAACTATATATATATATATATATATATATATATATATATATATATATATATATATATATATATATATATATATATATATATATATATATATATCAATCAATGAATGCCAACAGTAGTAAACTGTAATAAATACTGTAGTATAATTCATTTGTACCAGAACAATGTAGTCAATTGTTGTATAACCTTACAGTGGTACAAGTAAACTACAGTGTTTGTGCTACCATAGCAATTCTGACTGCAATAGATTGATTCAAATACTTTACTATGGTATGGTTCAAACACTTGTAGTATTTAAACAACTATAGTATTTATAAATGACTACAGCATTTGTCATGTGTGACCTTGGCTTGTACTCTTTTCCTTCAGTAGGCTGCTTTGACAATCAGCATAGAGCTACATCTAAAAGCTATAACATACAGATGAATTGAATTGTAACCTCTCATCCAACCTCTCACTTTGGTCAAAAACCTTTTGTTTTGGGGATTGTATTTCTCAACATGGATTTTTTGGTGTTTTAAACAAGCCTGGGGATTTTTAAATGATGGATTTGAACTTGAATGACATTTTTCTTACAGTGTTGAAATGCAAAGTGATGCTCTGACGTGTGATGTGGAGTAAACTTTACAGCGCTGTGAAAGACATGGAGGCTGTGAGAGTCTATTGACTGACAACAGAAAGAAAAACTTTTTCAGCATAACAGGGCTCTGTATTCAGTCTGTGTAATGATGTGGGCTGTTTCAAGCAAAATTTGGCTGAAATATGGACAAACCCATCCAATTTAATTCAAACATTTAACCCATACATTGGGTTTGTCCATATTTTGTTCACATTTTTTATTTATTTTTGTCCAAACCTGTGTTTTTTTACAGTAAATAAACAGAAGCAGTTGGATTTATCACATACTAACATAATTTAGTCATCATACTTACCATGTACATGAAAAAGAAATGGTCAACACGAACAAAAACAGGCAGCTAAAATATTTAAGAAAACTGAAAACCAAACAAATGAGGGTAGGAATACACATGAAAGGTCGTCTTTTGATGTGAGTTATTATTAACAAGCCTCAGATCTATTGATAAGACAATAGTTAATAGACCTTTATCTGGGAGTCACAGAAATGACTTACCTGTATAAAAGAAAACGTTCAAGAAATGTTCAGAGTAAATGATACCTGACCAACTCCTCCCTCGTTTCCCAGAACATAGGTGAGATGGGAGGGTATAAATCTGGAAGGCTGCTTTGGACACACTGGCACTTGTCTCCAATCAGCTCCAGCACAGGAGGACTATCCTGACTCCTCAAATCGCTGCATTTTGGATGGGAAATGGGGCTTCTGGTAGGAAGAATGATGCTGCTGGATTCATCATTTAATGTGTTTGATTTATTATTAATCAAACTCTGCATATATTGCATTTATTTAAGCAGATTTGTTATAGGATCTGTTTTATATGTTGTTTTATGTCCGGCAGACAGGGAAAGATGACTATAAAGTGGCGGCGACTTCAGAAGATGGAGTCAAAACGCCTAAAAAAGGGAAAAAGAACAAAAAGGACATGGACGAACTGAAGAAAGAAGTGGAAATGGTATGAAAGTATTCGTGAATAATCTATATATACACAATAAATTAAGCAAACAAGTTTTTTGCTAAAGTATTATATGCATCTTTAAAAATGCCATTAATAGGTGTTTTTTTCATAATAAAAATAATTTATTAATAATTACATTTTCAATTTGTCCTAAAAATGTCAAAGAAGAATAGTGTTAATGGGAGCATAAATCTGCTGAAAATGACTACGAGTGAATATAAACTATTTCATGTTTTCAGATCTTAAATGTTGAGGGATTAAAAAAATATATTTATTTAAACTAAGAAAAGTGTTTTATGAAGGTTTTTCATTGATTAGGATGATCACAAACTAACAATGGAGGAGCTGAGCAGAAAATATGGCACTGATCTGACAAAGGTAGGTCTAATGAAGTAATAATAATGCACTATTCTATGAATGAACGAAAGTGAACTGTGGTGCATAATTATAAAAAGTTAATAGTTAAAAGTTACAACAGAAATACTTTAGATAAAATCCATTTGCCATAAGGCGATGGGTTTACTCACTTTTTAAAGTAACCGTTTGTTTTTACAGTGTACCACTGTTAAAAATGGATCATTGCTAATTGTTGCAAACAATTTATTTAAGCTGAATTTAAACAAACAAATTAAGTGACTAATAAATTGACTTAGTTTTAATTCAGCCCATATAAATTGTTTACAACCGCTTAAAAGTTTTAAAGATCTCACGAGGAAACGTAAGTATTTTACGTTTAGTCAGTTTAGTGGCTTATTCGTACGAATTCGTACAAGTTCAGTCTTATGAAAATGTACGATTTTAAAAAGGAGGCGTGTCCCCCCAACCTCACCCCTAAACCCCACCATCATTGGGTGATGAGCAAATCGTACAAAATTGTACAAATTAGATCGTACAAATTCATACGAATTAGCCACTAAATCAAAGAGTTATGAATTGCCATGAGATTGCGTTGGTAAAACCCAAAAAGTTAAGGTAGCTCAAACCATTTAAGGAAACAGATTGCAACAAACCATTTAAGTTCAAAAACTAATCCTAATGAGTACTGTGAACTTAACCTATTTGAGTTAACGAAGCAATTTGAGCACAGTAAAACCCAATAAATGCCTCATTGGGTGTAAAACCCAGTAAGTTAAGGCATCTCAAACCGTTTGAGGAAACCGATTGTTACAAATCATTTGAGTAAAAAAAAATACTGTGAACTTACTCCATTTAAATTAAAGTAATGAGGTATTTAATTAACTCATTACCTTCAACACTCTTCTCAAAACTCTTTTTAAATGAATGGATTTAACTTTTGAGTAAATTTTGAGTCAACTACACTCATTTCATTTGATAAAGTTTGATAAAGTTGACTGTTTACAGTTTACAGTGAACGAATATTTCTTCAGTGTGCCTGTATTGTTTTGTGAAACAAATCTTTCATTGTGAGGAGAATTACTTAGCTTTTTGTTTATCAAGTTTCATGCTTACCTTTTGTTCATTTAATGCTCCTAGTTAAGAGCATTCAACCTTTTGTAGTGTACAGTATGCCTCTGTTTATCCTCTATCTTTATAACCTGCTGCAGGGCTTGCCTGTTTCTCGAGCGATGGAAGTCTTAATGCGTGATGGACCAAACGCCCTGACTCCACCGGTTATAACTCCAGAATGGGTGAGGTTCTGCCGGCAACTCTTTGGTGGATTTCAGACTCTGCTGTGGATCGGTGCATTTCTCTGCTACTTTGCATTTTCGATCCAGGCTGCAACGGAAGAGCCAGTAAATGACAATGTATGTACAGCATTTTGTCTTTATGTCTAAATTGGCATAGTGTCAACTATATGTCAGTAAAAGTAGTGCCATACTCTATTATAATAAATCTGTTTTGGGAGAAGTTTTGAAGGTCTGTGCTACACCACTGTAATTTTGAGCAAATAAGTTCTTCCATAAACAAGTGTGCTGTAATCTTTGTAATGTGATCAATAACAATCCACATGCATTGTTACAGCTGTATCTAGGAATTGTGCTTACCTTTGTGGTCACAGTCAATGGATGCTTCTCATACTCTCAAGAGGCAAAGAGCTGTAGAATCATGGATTCCTTCAAGAACCTCGTTCCTCAGGTATAAGAAGCTCAAATATTTTTAAAAATAGCTTTCACACAAAGTTAAATGTGTATTTATTCTCGTAATTTATCATCATGCACTGCAGAAAGCCCTGGTTGTGCGTGATGGAGAGAAAAAGATCATTGATGCTGAAGAGGTAGTTGTGGGTGATCTTGTTGAGGTCAAAGGTGGAGACAAAATCCCAGCTGATATTCGCATCGTATCTTCACATGGATGCAAGGTAAAAACTAAAAAAAAATCGCATGCCAAAAATAGTTCGCTTATTGTAGTTTTTATTAAAACATCCCTCCATGCTTTCCCCTGCAGGTGGACAACTCTTCCCTGACTGGAGAATCTGAGCCCCAGATTCGCACTGCAGACATGTCTAGTGAAAACCCACTGGAGACAAGAAACATCGCATTTTTTTCTACCAACTGTATTGATGGTAAAAATTGATGTTGATAGATAAATGATTAAAGTAATAGTTCACCCAAAAAATTCAATTAGCCCATAATATACTTACCCTTACGTCGGACTAGTTTTACATTTTATCCTGGCTCTTCCATGCTGTGTAATAGAGTTGAGTACTGGGCCTTTTTTAAGGCATAAATCCATCATAAACTAACCCATACACCATCAGGGGGTTAACTCAAGTCTAATGAAGCAGATCAATACAAAATAGGCTGATCTCTGACTAGTATGATGCATGACTTAAGAAGCATGTCCCATCATGCAACTGAGTTCAATTATTGAAACTTGCACAATAGATTTTTTTTAAATAATTGAGGTGAACTTTGCATGTTCGAGGAAAGCATGTTAATAATTAGCCTATATTCATGATGTTGCTTTGATTATGTGTGCAATTCAGGGTGCTTTCACACTAGCACTTTTGGTCCGCACCCGGGTTAGTTTGACGTCATAGTACGGTACGTTTAGCTAGTGTGAACGTGTCTTCTGAACTCGGGTGCGCACCCGTGAACCGTACCCGAGTCCGCCTGAAAGAGGTGGTCTGGGGTACGGTTCATGCGAACTCTGGTATGGTTCACTTCTGATGTGAATGCAATCGTACCAAATCACCAAAGTGAAGCGCAAACTGTACAACAAACTTTCGTTTTCATAACGTTCGTTTGTGTTTGTGTGTGTGTCACGTTTTATACCTTGATGACATGCGTGGCACTGAGCCAGGGCAAACACGGTGATACACAGGGATGTCAGCTTGTCTCCTCCAAAACAGCTTCTGCAGACGCTGTGTGATGTTCTGAATGTTGATAATATGTTTGCGGCAGATGGACGCGAGTCCTTTTCTGTATGTCCAAAATCAAAGGCTTCAGTTTAAGCAGAATGACGGCGATGTGCGAAAGTCTTTCCATTTCAGCGCTTGCTTTTGTGACTGTCAACTAGCAAAGGCCGTAAACAAAACAGCAGCTCGATGACGCAAGCACACCGGGGTTCCGAGGAGGTGGCAGGGGGAGACAACTGAACTTGGGTACGGTCCAGGCAAATGAACCAAGTGTGAAAGCACCCTTACATGCGCCAATACTTACTTCCAAGTTTGCTGTGAACCCAACATTAGAGAAGAAGAGCTTTTTTTTTGCACAACCATACTTTTTTGTTTGAACCAGTGCTTAATTTGTGAATTGCGAGGTCCCGGAACAGAGCAGGGTAACAGATCTGGCATGTACCCGAGGATGGAGAGGTGTCCTGCACGAAAGTGTATAGGGGGAGTGATGGGTGTGGTGTCACGGGTGAAAGTGAAGAGGGTTGGGGAGTCGTGGAAGAAAGGGAAAGTGAACAGCGAACAAGGGAGGAGGGCGATTGAGCAGGGAGATCGGTAAAATGAGGTGCTGGATCAGAGTTCAGAGGTGCTGGATCCGATGTGTTCCGACACAAATTAAGCCCTGGTTTGAACTAAATTACATAATCATTATCACCATCGTCATGCATCATGTCCAGTCAGAGATCAGTTGAGCAGTTGTCTAGAAGGAGTAAGGTTTGATGGATTTATGCTCTCGTTCGAAGCTTTGAAAAAGGGCAAATACCCAACAAAATTATACAGCATGAAAGAGCCATGATAAAATTTCTACTCTGAATGTGTTGGCCTGACAGATGAAAGTCGTATACACTTAGGGGGTTGGCTTAAGGGTGAGTAAATTATGGGGTGATGTGGGATGAACAATTCCTTTGAATTCTTTACATGAAATTATGTTAAAACATGACAATATTCAATAGGTGCTGCCAGAGGGATTGTTGTCAACACCGGTGACCGCACTGTCATGGGTCGCATTGCATCACTTGCCTCCAACCTGGAAGGTGGACAAACACCACTTGGCCGAGAAATCGAGCACTTCATCCACATCATCACCGGTGTAGCTGTTTTCTTGGGCACGACCTTCTTAATTATCTCCGTGATGCTTGGCTTTACTTGGCTAGAGGGCATCATTTTTCTTATTGGGCTCATTGTCGCTAATGTACCTGAAGGTCTCCCTTGCACTGTAACTGTGAGTTGGAGAGGTGTTACACTCACTTATAATTGAAGCACATTTCTAAATGTATTAGTTAATGTGTGCTTTCTCTTATAGGTGGCTCTGACTCTCACTGCCAAACATATGGCAAAGAAAAACTGCCTGGTGAAGAATCTTGAAGCTGTGGAGACTCTTGGTTCAACCTCCACCATTTGCTCGGACAAAACTGGAACTTTGACCCAGAACCGGATGACTGTCGCTCACATGTGGTTCGACAACCAGATTCATATAGCCGATACCACAGAGAACCAGACTGGAGCCTCATTTGACAGGAGCTCAGCTACTTGGTCTGCTCTCGCACGTGTTGCTGGCCTTTGCAATCGTGCTGTCTTCCAGTCAAATCAGAGTCATCTTCCAGTGCTTAGGGTATGACATCTTAATTCCTACAGTTTAGAAGTAATGAAAATGTATTTAACACTTTGAATTGTACGAGCTTATGGTATGCAGAGGACCAGTTTTGAGTATGCTGCAATTCATAAGCAAAGTGCAGTAACTACACCTACCTGCTTGCTTACTTACTCCCAGGGCAATTGGTTCGATATTTAGCCACACCATCTTTCGAAACATCTAGTTTTCTTTTGAGGTGGGTTGTTAGCCCAATGCTTATCCCCAAACCATTGAGGACCAGGACATACACACATCAGCTTAAACACAGCTTACCCAATTCAACTACAAGACATCTTTGGACTGTGGGGGAACCGAAGCACCTAGACCAGGGGTGCCCAATCCTGTTCCTGGAGATCTACCTTCCTGCAGAGTTTAGCTCCAACCCTGATCAAAAACAACTAAACTAAGTAGGATATGACGGAGCACTTGGCAAATAAAGACAGGTGTATTTAATCAAGGTTGCAGCTGAACTCTGCATGAAGGTAGATCTCAGGATTGGACACCCCTGACCAAGACAAAACCCAGGCCAACACAGGGAGTACATGCAATCTCTACATAGAAATGCCAACTGACCCAGCTGGTACTCGAACCAGTGACCTTCTTGCTGTGAGGGAACAGCGGTACCCACAACGCCACCTTGTCGTCCCTGCAGTAACCGCACTGTTGGACAAAATTGCATTATCTGCGAGATCCCATTGTGACAAAGGTGTTGGTGTTGTGACCGTCATGTCTGACTGCCTGATGTAAAAACTTTAAAGGTGTTTTAAATCAGTTTTTTAGTGCTTCCAGTTACTGCACTCAGCTTTTGTAGGGCAGTATGGGTAACCATAATTGAGCACTACAGTATGGTTTAGTACAGGTCACCCTGATCAGGCTAGCATTTCCAATATCAATAGTAGCCTTACTTGGTACAGTAGGCGTGGTGTACAATATGCCAGATAGTTGGGATTGACGTCATTCTCACTCAAAGAAAGATGTTCAGGCCATTTATTGTGTCTCGACATGTAAACATCAATGGAGAACATGCAGCAGATCCTATTCTTGCTTGTTTGGCATGTGCTGCTTGTCACATATAGAGTCAGGCATTGTTTGAGCATGGTTCATTGCGGCATGCCGTCATTGTATTATTATGGTGTTTTTAAAAATGGAGCTTCCTGTGTTGTTGTTCCTCTGGCTTGTTGCATGCAGAAGTGACGGTTCTCTGTAAACCAATAGCTTTCAACAGTGAGTCCAAATCTACACTTGTGGTGCCATACTGTTGTGCTTACTCTTGTGCCTAAAAAAGCGCCAAAGTACGGGTGGCTCTTTTGGTTCTTCTAACAGTGGGAATGGAAATAAATGCAGATCATATTGAGATGTCTTAAACTGTACTGCCCAGTGGCAACATGCCAAAGTCACTTCTCTTTTTGTTTTGCAGAGAGAGACAGCTGGTGATGCCTCAGAGTCTGCACTGCTGAAGTGTATTGAGCTGTGCTGCGGTTCAGTCACTGAAATGAGAGAAAACTACCCAAAGGTTGCTGAGATCCCGTTCAACTCCATTAGCAAGTATCAGGTATATTTGCTAAGGTGTACTTTAGAGATTTTCTTAAAGATTTGACTGATTTGCCTGGAGTTTTTAGATTGAGTGGTCACCCTAATACGCCTTTATTTCCCTTGATGTAGCTCTCAATCCATGAGAATCCCAATTCCTCAGAGCCAAAACACCTCCTGGTGATGAAGGGAGCACCTGAGAGAATCTTGGATCGGTGTTCGACCATTTTAATTGAAGGAAAAGAGCATCCTTTAGATGATGAAATGAAAGAGGACTTTCAGAATGCTTATGTTCAACTTGGAGGTCTTGGAGAAAGAGTCCTGGGTAAAAAGTCACCAGTAAAAACACTCAAGTTATGACTGCAGATCTTTAAACCACAGTATTATATATAACTCTGCATTCTCCCTCACAGGTTTCTGCCACTTTGGCCTTCCTGATGATCAGTTTCCTGAGGGTTTTGCATTTGATACTGAAGAAATGAACTTCCCCACTGAGAACCTGTGCTTTGTTGGCCTCATGTCCATGATTGATCCTCCTCGTGCCGCTGTACCAGATGCTGTGGCCAAATGCCGGAGTGCTGGAATCAAGGTGTTTTCTTTATTACAACATCCACTGCTTGAATGAATTACATTAAATGAACCGATTATACATCTGAAACTTCTGTTATAGGTAATCATGGTTACTGGTGACCATCCGATCACAGCAAAGGCTATTGCAAAAGGTGTCGGCATCATCTCAGAAGGCAATGAGACAGTGGATGACATCGCTGCTCGGCTGAAAATCCATATTGATGAGGTGAATCCAAGGTAAACCTATCAACTCAGCCAGCACAAATATAAAATTCAGCTTTCTGTATGTCTACCAACACTAAATGTGACTCTAGAGATGCTAAGGCCTGCGTGATCCATGGAGGAGAACTGAAAAATATGACAGATGAACAGCTGGATGACGTCCTTCAACATCATACAGAAATTGTGTTCGCCAGAACGTCTCCACAACAAAAGCTGATCATTGTGGAAGGATGTCAGCGACAGGTACCATCAGATATATTCAGTAGCTGTTAATAGTGGAGACTTTCATGCGGCAGGTACCAATGTACAATAATTCATTGCTTACTCTTATCAGGGTGCCATTGTAGCCGTAACCGGTGATGGAGTCAATGATTCTCCAGCTCTGAAGAAGGCTGACATTGGTGTGGCTATGGGTATTGCTGGATCTGACGTATCCAAACAGGCTGCTGACATGATCCTTCTGGACGACAACTTTGCCTCAATTGTCACTGGAGTAGAAGAAGGTATGTCATATTTTGGGAACTTCCTTGACTGAATAATTCTGAAGACTCACATCTCAAACATATCTTCCACTTCAGGCCGTCTGATCTTTGACAACTTGAAGAAGTCCATTTGCTACACACTGAGCACCAAGATCCCGGAGATGTCACCCTTCCTCATGTTTGTCCTCGCTGGTATTCCTCTACCTCTGGGCACCGTCACCATTCTCTGCATTGACCTGGGCACTGACATGGTGAGACAAAGTTAATCTACTGTAGTTATATAAATATAGAGAACTTAAAATGGGCATGTTCTCAATTTTATCCACCTGCAACCACAGGTTCCTGCTATCTCCTTTGCCTATGAAAATGCAGAAAGTGACATCATGAAGAGACAACCCAGAAATGCTGCAACTGATAGGCTGGTGAACGAGAGGCTGGTCAGTGTGAGCTATGGTCAAATTGGTAAGTGCATGATTGTCCTGTGTAGTGCACTGTGTGCTTGTGAGTTTCTAACATGTCTTCAAACTGAATTATTAGGTGTGATGAATGCATTTGGCGGGTTCTTTACCTACTTTGTGATTCTTGCTGAGAATGGCTTCTTGCCTTGGGATCTGGTGGGATTACGGATTGGCTGGAATGACAGATATTTCAGTGAAGTGGAAGACAGCTATGGCCAGCAATGGGTAGGTGCCACATATCTACCAAATCTGACAAATGTCAAACCAATATTTCTTTAAAAAATGCCAGTCTCTTTTAAATAACGCTCCTGTGTTTTTATGTCTGATGTAGACCTACGAGCAGAGGAAGGTTCTGGAGTACACATGCCACACCGCCTACTTTACCAGCATTGTGATCATGCAGTGGACTACTTTGCTTGTTTGCAAGTCCAGAAGGCTTTCCCTTGCAAAGCAGGGAATGAAGTATGTTCCCAATAACTCTCATTATTGGCAAATACAGCCCTGATATCCATCAGATTTAATTATATGTTCAGCTTTGGCTTCTAAAAGACCTGTTTGGCCTATTGCAATATTAAAATTTGTACATATTTGCTTCTTTTGTAGAAACCGAGTCCTCACTTTTAGTCTGTTTGAGGAAACTGCAATTGCAGCGTTCCTGTCTTACTGCCCAGGCATGGACATTGCAGTCAGAATGTATCCATTGAAGTGGGTGCAATCATTATATACCTAATATATCTACCTGAATTTCAAGTTAAGCATACATATGGATGAATTAACAATGTTTTCTTCTTTCATTTAGACCTATGTGGTGGTTCTGTGCCTTCCCATATATGATCCTCATTTTCATCTATGATGAAGTTAGAAAACATTTCATTAGGCAAAACCCAGGAGGTAAATATGCATTCATGTCACACATCATCACATTGATTCAGATTGGCTGTTGAACATCCAAATTATTTTTAAAAGAAGTGCACAATTAAAGTAGTTGCGGCAGGTTTTGAATGCATTACAGCTCCATTTCACAGCTATAATAGTCAAAAATCCCATCATGTGTAACGGTGCATTCAATCGGGGATTCAGCGTCAACGTTGACAGAGGGCGTGTCTGAAGTTGGGGCTGGCGCAATCGTCATAGCAGCGTCAACCAATGAAATTAGTCAGCAATCGGCTACTGTCAGAGGCTGAGCTGGTGTATTTGCATACAGCGATCTGATACACTTTTTTTTGAGGAAAAATGTTTCTATGTATGGTTTTTTAATAACAAGTTTAACATTGTTAAGTAAATTACGAAGAAAATTACTTGATTAATTAAAAATATACACAGGATTTGTTGATTTTTGTTCCAAATAGATTCAAGTTAATGTGTTTCTGTTATAAAACCCTAAGTTTCATGTCTATTTATTAACACTCCACTTAGTGCTCTAAATTTTTACATATTATATAAAAAAATTTAGTTTTAAAGTAAAACGAAAATCATCTAAAGGAATATGTTGCTGTTAATTTCATGAGTAAATGAGTAATATAAGTAATTATGTAACTATATATATATATATATATATATATATATATATATATATATATATATATATATGTATATGTATATATATATATATATATATATATATATATATATATATGTATATGTATATATATATATATATATATATATATATATATATATATATATATATATATATATATATGTGTGTGTGTGTGTTTGTGTGTGTGTGTGTGTGTGTGTGTGTGTGTGTGTGTGTGTGTGTGTGGATCTTAGCCTGATTAGGTACTTTTACTTCGACAGAGGAAGTCCTGTTTAAAATTATTTATTTATGTAACATTCAACACAATATTTCAGTGGATTTAGGACTTTTTAAGGCCTAAAATGTTGTGTTAAAAATGTAAGACATTTTAAGTTTTTTAAGACCCTGCAGACACCCTGTATGTTGATCCTGGAACATCATTTTGGTTCGGAAATGTAATCCATATTACTTCCTAACTTATAAATAAAAACTTACATTAAAACGTATCCCTTAATTCTGATTGGCTGATTGGAATGTTAATCCAGGAACATGTCCTACTTGGTGAAATCAGAACACTGCTGAACAGTGACTGCAATTGTGTGAACCAGAGTATAAACTGCATAAATGACTCTGATTCATTCAATTATTAGAGAATAATACACAACTGAGGTCTTTGTGGAAGCATCACCACCTCAGGTGTGCATTACTTTTGTATTAATTAAGCAGTCTATCATCAATAAATCCTTACATATTTAAAATTAAACACAATATACAGGCCCGTAGCCAGCCAGGTGAAAGGGGTGGTTATTTTTTCCTTTTTGTAGTTATTCGTCTTGTTTTCTATTGAATTATGAGGTTTAAATATTGCATTTAAGTAATATTTTAAGCACTATTTTAGCTGGATTAGCTTGTCAGATGGTCATCAACCACACTTATATATAGAATAAACTTATTTTTTAAATACAAATTGTATTAATTGCATCATATATCATTAGAAAAAAGGAGATAAAGTTAACGTTTTAAATGGGAGAAAAAAAACCTGTAGCCTATTGTCATTTATTGGGCAGATAACAAACTGGCCAGCACATTCAACTTTCCTCAGTCAGAATTTGGCCATTTGAAATTCAAAGCACCCGAACCCCCCTGCTGGCTACAGGCCAGATATAGCTCACATTCCCAAGCAGATGATGTAAGCATACTGCAAATGGAAAAGGGTGGATCTACTTCAGAGACCAAGAATGAATTAACATCTGTCATATTTTGTTTCAGGCTGGGTGGAACAAGAAACATACTACTAAAGCCAGAAGACTTTCTGTTGAACATGAGCAAGGAGAGATTGCATCCTTTGGAAAACATCAAAATGAACACCCGTTTAGGTTATTAAATACGTCAGATTACAGGGATATTCACCCAAAAATGAACATTCTGCCATCATTTACTAACCCTTTCACATTTCTTTATTCTATTTAACACAAAAGAAGATGTTTTGTAAGCTGAAACCATTGACTTCTTTTATTTATACTATGGGAGTCAATGGTTATGTTTTCAGCTTACTTTGTAATATCTACTGTGTTCAACAGGATTAAGAAACGTAAAGGTTTAGATTAAAGTGAGGGTGAGTAAATTAACATTTTAAGGAGAACGATCCATTTATAAACAAGAAGCATCCAAGTCATTTGCACACATGCATGCGTAGTTGCTCAGCTTATTATAATAGATTCATTTACATTGAGTGTATTTATGAAAATCCACATTCATGGCATTTAAAAAAAATATAGGTTTCAACCAAGCTGCTAACAAGTTTTAGTTTTAACCTTTAGCACTGTATTTAGCAGTGTATTTCACTATAATCAAACATTACTCTTTTGTTTTTCATGCAATAAAATCCACATGTTGGATTAACGTGAGGTTATGTACAGAACAGAGTACACTGTATTGATGAACAATAAAGACACAATAAAACAAAAACACAATAAAAGCACACGTGTTTGAGTCCATTTTTAAAGACACGATGTTAAAAACAAACCATGCTACCAGAAAAAGAAAATTGCTTTTGCCACCAGTTCAGTCTTTATTAATACTTGGACACTGCAATTGACAGGCTGTCAGACATGCTATCATACAAAATAAAAAAGAAAGAAAAGGAAATAAACCGCCTTCAGTGATTAAATATTCAGTTCAGGCCTGAACAGAAATTCACACACTTGCAAATCATTAAAAAATAATGGCAAAAGCTTTTAACTCTAAACACAATGAACATGAAGTCATACAATAATTTAGCTAAATATATAGAAAACAATCAAAGGCACAATATTGCAGAACACAGCACTGAAATGCATTTTAGTATTCATAAGACACCGAGAGTTTTTCAAGAAGCTCAAGTCTGTTAAGGCTGAACAACAGTGACCCTGAACTTCCTTCATTTATTTGAAACCCCCTTAAGCAGTTGCTAGATTAGTGTTTCCTCACTGCTGACTGTCTTCAAGAAATTCACAGCAAATTGAACACCATTGAGGGATCCATTTTATGCAATTGCTATACTTAGTGCATCTCAGATTAAAAAAAGCACAAATGTTTGCATTTAGCATAACATAAGAAGGAAGTTCACACCATTTCCTTTTTTGTTTGTTTGTTTATTTCTTTTTTTGGTGTGGTAATATAGACCCTCACAGAAAGAGATTTACTGTAGGTACTAAACCAAACCAACATTCAATCATAACCGAATGCCTAAAACATATATATTACATGCTAAGATAAAAAAAAAAACATATAACAAAATATTGAGAAAATCTTTTTAATACAAAGTGATGATATACAATATATATATGCAGAAAAAGAAAATGAAATTACATGACCTGTTATACACTGAGTGAGTTACGAGTAAAAATTAAGGCAGAAGTCAAACAAGAGGGAGAAAGCCAAGAAGTTGACGCCCTGAAATGAGATCATGTTTCTAGAGAGGTTTTCAGTGTCCTTAACTTTCCAGAACATTAAAATTACATAGACAAAATATTTAAAACAATTTATAGAAGGGGCTCACACTGTCTCTGCACAAGCCACATTGACCTACAATGACATTTACCTGTTCATTACATTTGGATTGGTGGTAATATTATTTGGGTGAGTTAGTTTAGGACTAATATAAAAGAGATTTTGCAGATGGCAGTCTGAAAGTATGAGTGAGAATGTGTTCAAGATGATAAGAAATCAGCAAGACTTGCACTTTATGCCAATACATTCCAGCAGAACTGCTTTAGGAATTTGTGTGTTAGAAAGCTGCTACATTCTCAAAGCATTAGCTAATGTTCTGGCGGGGTTCCCACAAAGTTTTGCACAAACATAATACAGTTTTTATTGTGTATGACATGTAAATTTGTTCTGCATTGCATCCTTTTGTAATTGACAAATTACATGCCAATAAAAAAATCATTTATTTTCTTGAAATACAGGCATTTAAAAAAAAAAGATCTTAAATTTTCTCAAAGTTTTACATCAAAAGCATGAGCTATCATAACATTATAATTCATAAATGCTTTTTTTTTTCATCAATTCCTTATCATTAATTGTTCATATTTTTCACAAATGTTAGCAAAATGTTCTTGAAACAGTGGGCCACTGTATAATTTCCAGGTTTTTGCTATTTTTTCAAAGAAAATTAAACATTTTATAAATAAACAGAAACAGAAACTCGTCATCATGACGAATAAAAAATATATTGGCAATAAACCACAATTCTGTTGATTATTGCAGAATTTAAAAATCAATTTGACTATTGATTGTTTTGATTGATTTCTCAGTATTCAGGAATCAGTGCCGCCGTCAACTTTAAACATCTAACTAAAACTTTCTGGCACCGTCTATCTACTAATGTACCTCACCAGTGCTTAACCTGCATTTAATACAAACAGCAAATCGCTATCATTTACAGTTCAAGTGTTGCAGTTTGTATCAAGTGCTATGTGTTGCTTAGTACAAACTATATGTACACCAATATACATTCAAGAGTCAATAGAGTTGACCCTTTATCATGCACATATTCACATTGTCTACACTAGATATGCATTTCCTAACAAGAATAATATTCATTCATTTTCCTTCGGCTTAGTTCCTTATTTATCAGGGGTTGCCACAGAGGAATGACCCGGCAACTATTCCAGCATATGTTTTACCCGGCGGATGCTCTTCCAGCCATAACCCAGTACTGGGAAACACCTTACATTCACACACATACACTAAAGCCAATTTAGTTTATTCAATTCCTCTATAGGGAATGTGTTTAGACTGGAGGAAACCAATGACTGTAAAAAATATGGACGACGCAACAGCCCTTTTTCCCATTGAACGCCTTGAGGGCAAAACGCCTGCTTGACGGGCACAAACTGTCGCAAAAGACTGCTGAAATTGGAGCCAGACATGCGCAGAAGGATTGTCTGATGGAGCCAGAGGAGGAGCCGCGAAAATGAGCGGAGTCGAGCTTCCAACCAAACGCTTTATGTAAAATCAACCACGCCCCCCGAACTTCTCAGCATGCGTTTGCTGTCATATCAACACAAATGGATGTAATAACGTTAACAAATATGAGGGTTTTATATATTCAATCGCGCCAGCTCCAGGCCGCAGCGCATAACTTACTCGCGGCGTCGCGGGCTGATTCCGGCTCGCATGCGGCAGCGCCTGCTCGCTCGGCCGCCGCATCTGGCTCGATTGACTCGGGCTGGAATTGGGTAGTGAGTCCAGGCATCCGGAGTAGGTCCAGCAGAGCTAACATTAGTCAGTCTGAGCTCTAAGAGATAAGTCTCCGGCAGGCGAGAATCTAGCCGGAACTGTGTTTTGCTATCTGGGTGGCTAGGCGTGTATCAGCAAACTAATAAAGCCCGAAAAAAGCCCTGAACTTAGCGAATAAACAGTGTTCCACCAGGATCATGTATGTCAGAAACTATAGTTTACTGCTGAACTCATTTTGTCATGGTAAAATAACACAGAAATCGAATAATAACATTTCAGTCTACTTCAGTCTCCTGCCGAAGCTCAGACGGTTTTCTTTGAGAAACTGTCAATCACAGCTGTCAATCACGATGACACGCCCAGCATTAAATTACTGCTAAAAACAAACTGTTTACAAAAATGAAGATCTGCACCTATTTCAGCACAATAACCAGTGCCTTAATCCACCAGAACTATCTTTCGGGACATTTTATTGCAAGTGTAATATTTTTTTTTATTTGGGCTCAAGTCTCCTTCATTAACACGGAGGAGGCGGGCTTTATGACTTGTACTGCAGCCAGCCCCCAGGGGGCGATCCAATGGCCGAAACCTTCACTCAAACGTAGGCTTGCGGCACACTTGGAGGAAACCCATGCCAACACGGGGAGAACATGCAAACTCCACCGGAAATGCCAACTGGCCCAGTCGGGACTCGAACCAGCGACCTTCTTGCTGTGAGTCCACAGTGCTAACCACTGAGCCACTGTGCCGTCCAAGAAGAAAAACATTTAAAAAAACTACATGTATTCGCATCTTTCTGATCAGAACTCACAGATAACAATTCTTAACCACTGATCTGTTAAGATTGAGTCAATGGTTGTGCATTCTGTAGTGTAGACACTGTGTTGGTGTAACCACAGCATCATTTAATATTAAACATCCTTAAAACAATCAAACAACCAAACTACATAAATACTGGTATATTTACATGAGGTGGGGGTTACTATTCTGATAAAACCATATGATGATCTGGGACACACTAGTTTGCACCCACACCATTCAGATCTGCTTAGTTATGCAGTATGTTGAATGGTGTGACAAAAGCAATACATTAGATGTCAAACATCTGTGTCAAAAGTCTGTGTACTATCATTCAATTTCTCTCCCATGGGACTACTAGGAAGAGTTTCTCTTATATCAGGCTCAAAGATTATGTATATATCCTTACTTTCTTTCATATTTTTGTATATATATACAGTCCCTGACAAAAGTCCTGTCGCTTGTGTACAAATTGACTTGAAGTGTCACTGAAATATATTTCTAATTAAGATTTCTTTACAAGAAATGGCAGATTTTAATCCCAACAGCTTTTGTAATAACGTTTCAGTGCAAAACGAAACTGTCAGAAAGTATTCTAATATTCCCAGCTTTGTAAAGCCCATTGAGTTCATTTTTGCGAAGACATAAGTGTTGTCGCCTTGTCATATGAGCTTCACTTGTGACTAATAATGGATCAATTAGGTCTCAGGTGTGTATAAAAAGAACCCCAGTACACTAGTCCTTCACATCAAATGCAACTAGACCTCTGCAAAAATGCAAAAAAGTTTCACCCTGAGACTAGTCTTGATTATCTAGAGGCTAAAAAACCAGATCCACTGCTGATATGGCAGAAACCTTCGAAGTGTCTCAGAGTCAAGTACAGAGGATAAAAAAAAGACTTGAAGAGACTGGAGATGTTTTTGACAAGCCCAGGTCAGGCAGACCCCGCAAGATAACTGCTCGAGAGGACCGTTTGTTGGCTTGAAAATCTAAGGCCAGCCCATTTTTCACTGCTGCAGAGCTCCACGAGACCTGGTCACCTGAAGTCCCGGTGTCAACCAGAACAGTTTGTTGTATTCTGTCTCGAAATGGCCTCCATGGCCGAATCAGTGCCCAGAAGCCAGCACTAAACAAAAGACAATTGAAAAGCCATGTGGCATTTGCCAAGGCCCACTGCCTGCTAAATGGATGGACACTGGAAAAGTGGCAGAAGGTGGATTTTTCAGATGAATCTTCTGTTGAATTACACCACAGTCGCCGCAAATATTGCAGGAGACCTACTGGAGCCCACATGGATCCAAGATTCACCCAGAAAACAGTGAAGTTTGATGGTGGAAAAATCATGGTCTGGGGTTACATCAAGTATGGGGGTGTGCATGAGATCTGCAGGGTGTAAGGCAACATCAATAGTCTAAAATACCAAGAAATCTTAGCTACCTCTTATATTCCCAACCATAAAAAAGGTCAAATTCTGCAGCAGGATGGTGCTCCATCGCATACTTCCATCTCCACATCAAAGTTCCACAAGGCGAAGGAGATCAAGATGCTCCAGGATTGACCAGCCCAGTCACCAGACATGAACACCATTGAGCACATGTGGGGTAGGATGAAAGAGGAGGCATGGAAAACGAAACCAAAGAATATTGATAAACTCTGGGGGGCATGCAAGACTGCTTTCTTTGCTATTCCTGATGACTTCATCAATAAATTGTATAAATCCTTGCCTAACCGCATGGATGCAGTTCTTCAAGCTCATGGAAGTCATACAAGATATTAAATGTGGATCTCACAGCACCACTACTCAATTTGCTGACATATTATTGTATTTGCAGTAAATTTATTAAATTTTCATATAGGCGACAGAACTTTTGTCTTGCCAAAATTTGACCTTTCTGTTTTGATTAAATGATAAATCTTGTTTTAGTGAAACTAATTTATTTCAGTGCATTAAACATAATTTGGGAGGGTTTTAGCTTTTCATATGAACTCTTCCTAACACCAATGGATTAATTAAAAGTCAGGTTAGTAGCAGGTGTTTCTACAAATTAGATAAGGGACAAGACTTTTGTCAGTGACTGTATATATATATATACACACACACACACACACATTACCACCTTTCTGCCTGATTTTGCTGACTTCTCTGTGAAAAAAATTGGTGTAGACAAACATAGACAAAGCAGATTGCTAATGATTGTATTCAAAGACTTGGGAAAAAACTAAAACATCTGCAGGGTCAGCAAAGCAAAGGACAATATTTAAAAGTTTTAAAACCTGCTCCTTGTTTCTGAAACACAACAATTGTCCACTTGAAAGATGTAAAACCTTACTCCGCGGTTACTCCAACTCCTCCAAAGCCAGAAAGAGATTTTCACAGATGCAGAGTGGTATTTTTTGTTTCTAGGAGGAATAAGAGGAATTCAGATTTAGAGATGCAGAACAGGAACCAGCTACTGAATAACAAAGGGAAAAACAAGGAGATTTCAACACGGTCTTGAATGAAGTTTGATTTTGTCTAAAACAGAGCTCACACTGTGCGGTTTAGGCCACAGATTGGCCATCTGGGATAAATTTTAAAAAATCCAAAAATATTCCTATAAACCAAATGTAAAATCTGTAGTTTTTAATTGTGACATGTTCACTAACAGCAGATTAGAGGCCTTTGTGATTGAATTTTTGCAGTTTTAGAGGATTTGAAACACTTTCCTGCTGTACGACTTTCAAGAAGACTTTTAAGAAGAAGTCTTCTGTTCATAAACTATTCAAATATAAACAGTAGTTTCTTTCCTCACAGCACTTACATTTAAACATGTTTTCATCTTGTTTTACTGACTATTTTCTGATTATAAGCCAAGTATTACAAAGTCGATGCTGTTAAAGGAACCTCATGAAATTGAAAGTAAAGGTGGCTTGAAAATCATTCAATGCATGTTTGTTTGTCAGGGTGCTTTCACACCTAGGCTTTTGTTTGGGAACCTGTCTCGTTTGCCCAGTTAGCGTGGTTCGTTTTTCATGTGTGAAACCAGCAATCGCGCTATGATCCGCGCCAAATCAATCACTCCGAGATCACCTGAATGAGGTGGTCTCGGCTCGATTAAAAAGAACTGTGGAGCGGATCGATTGCAGTGAGAAAGCGATAGGATCCAATCGCGGTTATATCACAGTGTTTTATGGATATGTAATAGGCTTACGGCTATATGAAGAGAGAATTATGAGTAGGGCAAGAAGTTTTGCGAGTCTCCCGGATGCCCGCAAACGAGTGATAATCTCTCTGTAATCTTGCGTCTCCCTACCGGTCCTCAAATACGTCGCCCACCCTTCTCACTCCTCTCCACCACATCTCTCCTCAATCTTCAGACACGTCGCGCGCACCTTGTCAAACTCCACCAAACCACCACCTCTCCTGACAGCTGAGCAGGGCGCTGCAAAATAAACCCTGACACTCTGACCAATGTGAGGAGAGTTTACTCACACGTGACTTGTTTTAGATCTTTTGGTCCGATTATAAACTTTGCAGTGTGAAAGCGAACCGCACCAAGAGCAACAATGTAACAATTTTAATCTCTCTTTCGAAAAAACTGAATCGATTCACAGGTGTGAAAGCACCTTTAGTTGTTTTGCACCTGTCTAGGCAAAAAGTGACCATGAACAAATTTGTAAAGCATTTGAGGCACTACTTATTCTCTATACTTTCATGTCTGACAACCAGCAAACATTTGAAATGTTGTCTACTCAAAATACCTTTATTATTTTGATCACCATTCGAAGTAGAAATGTATTGCATATTCACTGCTAAATGCTTGTTATGATAATCACCAGCATCATAAATACTAGTTCAACAATTAATTAACATTAATTATATCAGAAATAAAAGTTTGTATTTACATGCTATTCTGTATATGTGTACTGTGCATATTTAAACATATATATATATATATATATATATATATATATATATATATATATATATATATATATATATATATATATATATGTGTGTGTGTGTGTGTGTGTGTGTGTGTGTGTGTGTGTGTGTGTGTGTAATTTTATTTTATTAGGTATTAAATGCTTAAGAAAATAGCATCAGAAATCAGAATAAGCAAATATTATGAATATGAATTTCATCATATGCTGTAAAAAAAATCCATAATTTTAAAAATTGTTAAATAACGGCTGTTAAATTACAGTAATAAAACGTAAAATAATGGATATTAAATTACAGAAACTTTCTTAAATTTAAATTTCTGGTAAATTTCTGTAATTTAATGGCTCTTATTTTAGGGTAAATTTCTGTAATTTAACAGACGTTATTTTACAGTCTTTTTCCAGCACCCCAGCAGAAATAAACCAAAAAATCAGGGATTTTATTAAAGTGTACTGTAGTGTTAAATGTGCATTTAGATAATCTATCTGTCTTTTCCCTGTGCCCTTGTTGATACTGGGCTACAGAAAACAGCTTGATTTTGGCTTTGCGGCTTAAGGCTAATGGTTCAGCGGAGCACATTGTTAGCCTTCACATGCACTGGTCCGATAATATAAAATGTTAATGAGCATTTGTCTTACCTATCAGTCATCCTTCAGTGACTCCAATTTATCGTACAGATCTTTAATCCCTGTAGAAAAGAATTATAAACAACAGGGTGTTTTACTTTGTAATTACCAATGTGAACAAGCTTATTTAAAAATTAAACGTATCTTTGTAAATGACTAATAAATAAATGAATATTAATAAATAAATAAAATAATAAATGACCGTCTTCACAGAAACAATTAGTCATATAATGAAATACAGACATAAATTGACTAATTGTTATACAAGAGTAACTATAAAATGTTTATGAAAAAAGGTTAATAGTTGTAATTACAATAACGTTTAAGACAAGCAGTAAAAAATTATAGTTATCTTTTACTAGTAAAACGGCCAAGATAAAAAATGTACATATATAATGTAGAATATACCTTGTGGATCATCATCTTTATCTCCATCTATTAATAAAAAGAAAGGAAATCCAGGTGTTTATCCATTTCATGGAGAATGCTACTATTAACTCATATTAATTATAAAACATAATAGCTTGAAATTGGCTATTACAACTAAGAGAGTGTGATGCACACACTAAGACTCATATTATTAAAAAATATTGAACAGGTGAGGATAAAAAAACAAATCTGAAAAAACAATGAGCATACATGTTAACACAACTATGGATTTACAAATAAAGTTAAAACACCATAAAAATATTTTTTGTCATGACTTATTGTCATATCAATTTCACAGTGTTGCAACTAATAACAATAATAAATTAATAAATAACAGAAACCTCACATTTAATTTGCCTTTAACATTCAACATGGTCTTAACTAACAACTAGGGCTGTAATGATACGTGACATGCAACCGAAATCGCGACACTCAGATCCACGATTCCTGTGCCGCGGTGTGATAAGGGAGAATCACGACACCCCGTGACTACCTTTCCAATAACGTGACGCCTGCCTGCAAAAGTTGAGCTAGTTGAAGAAGAATGTGAGGAAACTGTCACGGTTGTGGATCTATCTGCTCTTCTATGATGTGTCTGCGTGGTGTGATTTGTTTTGTGTTTGCGGTGTGTGTGTGCGCTTGTCTCTGTGTTTGTGTGAGAGTTGCGTGGCTGTCAGTGTTGTTGTTGTTTTCATGTCATCAGCTGGGCGGTCACATGATCATGGTCATCGGTCGCCTAGCACCGCTCAGCTGATTATTGCGATCCAGGTGTACTGAACTGTTGATTTCGCCACTGAGCCGGAGCCCAGACCCATGCAGATGGGAAGATTTCGTCTGTCTTCGGAGGAGAGACGTCGTCGACGTGCTGGGGGGTTGTGTATGTACTGTGGAGTTGGGGGTCATTTTGTGGCTTTATGTCCGGCCAAAAGTAATAAGCCATCTATGGGTAAGAGTTTATTGGTGGGTGAAATTATGCCTAAAAGAAACTCTCCTAATATGACTTCCTTATCCATCAAACTGTGTTTTAATTCCATTTCTCACACATGCCACGCCCTCATCGATTCCGGAGCCGAGGGGAACTTTATTGATGCTAAATTAGCTAACAGTCTGAACATCCCTGTTTCTCCTCTTTCTTCACCTATAGCGGTGCATGCTCTTAGTGGACTGTCCCTTCCTACCATCACACACATTACTGCTCCCATAAAACTCATTACTTCGGGGAATCACACAGAACTCATTACATTTTTTCTCACAGACACCATTGATACTTCTGTCATTCTGGGACATCCATGAATAGTGTTACATAAACCTCACATTAATTGGGGGCATAATGCAGTTTTTTCTTGGAGTGAGAGCTGTCATGAATCTTGTTTATTGTCTGTTTGTTCTAATGTTCCTTGTTCTGTGTTTCAGGAGGAGCAGGTGGATTTATCAAACGTGCCCCGTGAGTACCATGACCTGAAGAGAGTGTTCAGTAAGTCTCGGGCTGCTTCTCTACCTCCTCACCGTCCCTATGACTGTGCTATAGACTTATTGCCAGGTACGTCTCCGCCTAAAGGCAAGTTATATTCGCTGTCTGTTCCAGAGAGGGAGGCTATGGAGAAATATATTTCTGATTCTCTAGCAGCCAAGATCATCTGCCCGTCTTCTTCACCGGCGGGGGCGTGATTTTTTTTTGTGAAAAAGAAGGATGGTTCTCTTCGTCCATGCATTGACTATCGAGGGCTGAACAGTATCACGGTTAAGAATACGTATCCTTTGCCGTTGATGTCTTCAGCCTTCGAGCGCCTGCAGGGGGCGAACTTTTACACAAAATTAGATCTCTGCAATGCTTATCATTTGGTTCGCATAAGACCCGGGGATGAGTGGAAGACCGCATTTAACACCCCTAGAGGGCATTTTGAGTACTGCGTTCTGCCCTTCGGCCTTTCTAACGCTCCGGCGGTTTTCCAGGCACTCGTCAATGATGTGTTGAGAGATATGATAGATCAGTTTATCTATGTCTACCTGGATGACATTCTGATTTTTTCTCACTCTCTCCAGGAAAACGTTCAGCACGTCAGGCGAGTGTTGCAGAGGCTGTTAGAGAATGGGCTTTATGTCAAGGCGGAGAAATGCGTTTTTCATGCACAGTCGGTTCAGTTTTTGGGGCATATCGTGTCGGTCGAGGGGATGCGCATGGATCCAGAGAAGATTCAGGCTGTGGTAAATTGGCCAACCCCAGATTCCCGTAAGGCCCTGCAGAGGTTCCTGGGCTTTGCCAATTTTTACCGGCGTTTTATTCACAATTTCAGCCAGCTCGCCGCACCTTTGACTAATTTGACCTGCTCCAAAACTCCGTTCAGGTGGTCTAACGCAGCCGAAGCTGCATTTTCCAAACTGAAGGGTTGCTTTGTTTCAGCCCCGATTCTCATAGCCCCTGATCCTTCTCGGCAGTTTGTGGTGGAGGTCGATGCGTCCGAGGTCGGGGTCGGAGCCATCCTGTCCCAGCGCTCTGCCTTGGACGGCAAGATTCATCCCTGCGCGTATTTCTCACATCATTTATCTGCTGCTGAAAGAAATTACGACATTGGTAATCGAGAGTTGCTGGCCGTCAAGCTTGTGTTGGAGGAGTGGCGACATTGGTTAGAAGGTTCTGGGGTAGGGCTGCACGATATTGGAAAAAATTGACATTGCGATATTTTTTTCCTCTGCGATATATATTGCGATATTTTATATATATATATATATATATATATTTACTTAAAACTAGGGCTGTGACGTCACCATGACAACTGCGTCACCGCGGTGGTCATTGCCACCTCGGTTGTCCATTGCCACCGGCCGTAGTACGTGACGTCACGCACTTTAAAACACAAATTACTGTTATGTTGCCAAGTATTACATATCTGTTAGAATATAACATTAGGCGCGATTCAGCAAGTTCAACCATGAATCTTGTTAGAAAACGAACTCTTACATCTGGGAACATTTTGGATTCGTGCCGAACTAGAAAGGTGAACGAATCAGTTTGGATTAAGCTTTTTGTATGGGGGTTTTAAGTAAAGTGTGTTTTAATATTCACTGCTGAGTGCTGAGAGTCCAAACACTGAGGAGCAAATCCATCGATACGCAGATCCACGGGTCCCGAACCATGCAAGCTAGTGGCGATTGACGGCGAGGGAAAAAAAGCCATGTAGGCTTAATCAACTCCTGTCTTCTAAACGCAGAAGCCCAGCTCAGCCAGGCATGGCAGAGGCATTTGCAAAAATGGCCAGATACAAAAGAGAAAGTGATAAATGGAAGACATTGACGAGAAATTGAGCATAGGCTATTTGGTAACTACTTAAGAACGCGCCGCTCCGCAGAGTAGAGAAACCTGCGTTGCGAGAAATGCGGGCAGCGGAACAGAAGCAGAAGCCCTCTATCGCATGGTTGTGAAAAAGTAGCCTGTCTGTGCATTTTTCGCTACAAGCACACCGTCTAACAGTGTATTGCTGGAAACATTATAACCCCATTCTTCACTTAAACCGGACAAAGTCAACATGTTAGTTTTTCTGGCAAATAATTTAAAATATGACTACAAAAGGTGGAGAGAAACTACGCTGTTTTTTTAAACATCTGACTTATATTGTTACTAGGTTAACATTTTCTTTTTACGTATAATTATTAATATTTATATTATTATTACACTGATTAGTAAAGTGCCATTTAGAATTTTTGTTAAGTTCTTAAAAATGTAACGTTTAATTGTTATTATTATACAGTTTCAAACAGTTAAAGTAATGTAATATTTAACTACAATATTTATAAACAGTTTTGTGTTATTTTATTAACGAAAGTTCAAAAATAAACATGTACGTTTATACGGATGTTTTATTTATTAACATTAAATTCGGTTATTCCTTAATTTTTACATAAAAGGTAAATTAACTTAAGTAGGCTACATTATTTGTTGATGTAGGCCTACGAGATCGAGGAACATTTTTGCCAGTAAATAATGTTCGCACCACTTAAAAAACAAAACAAATGAATAACTTGCGAAAAGGATGCAATAAAAAATGCAAGCGCTTAATCATTCTTCACAATCGGATTCGTACGTGCAATAAGCGGAGGCTATATTGCGCCGACAAGAACAAGCCCTAAAACTAAGTCTAGAGAGAGAATTAATACTAGTTAATATTAATGATTATAAACATGAACTGCGTTGTATGATAAGCGCATCACAATGATGTCGTGATCTTTGCTGATGAACTGATATGTTATCACCGTCTCCCCAGCCAGGTTTTCATCTGCTTTTTTCCCCTTCTTCTGGATACAAACAATAAAGTATCAGCGCCAGACCAGTGGTTTAAATTATATTTTACTCTCCTGATTTCTTTTCTTTTCATTAAAAAATAAATAAATGTTTAAAGTTTTGTATTGCATAGCCTATATATTTTTAAAGATTATCATTCAGCTTACCTGCAGCGCATGAGGTTGTGTGCTGGGCAAATCCCCTTTACTCATGCTACCCATTTCATTTATGACACTGTAAACTTGACTTGGCAGGCTGATCATCTTTAAACTCAAAAGGTGTTTTTAACTTGAGACTGCATGCTTCTGCATAATGTGATGTTTCTTATTACAACTGTTAGCAGTGTCAAAATGAAAGCAAACATTAAAAAGGGTTTTGTTTTATCAATTGTATAGTTTAGTTTTAATAATAGCTAATGTATATAATAAATTATAATATCGATTATTGTGTAGACGACAATGTTCAACAAAACAATTTTATTAGGTTACTCTAATAGACCAAATCCCTAACTGAAAAAAAAATGTGAAAATGACAGGCAGTTGCGTCTTTGCTAAAATTAATTTAACGATAAATTTCTTTTGCTTTTTTCCCCTTTAGAGATCAAAAGAGCTGTATTTAAAGAATCATTTAACAAAAACATGAATTGAATGCCCAGTTCTTTCCCGTGTGAGTTTAGTGCGCCTCCACCGCGTCTGTGTTTTTAAGGTTAGGTGCACCCTGACCTGACGCGGGGACCAGATCTCTGTATTGCTTTAATTTCTCAATTTTCATAACTGCATTGCATTTTCATATGGTAAAATATCTAAATTTATGTTCTGAAAGTAGTAGGAATGACGGGAGTGTTAGTAAATAACAGAAAGAACTTTCACTTTTGAGTGAACTTCTGTCACGTGTTATTTTAGTATGATAAAATAAACAAAAATAGTAATGCAGAAAATTATTTTTCGCTCTGCCAAGCCTTCTCTGTTGCTGTATAGAGAAGCAGCCTGCTCAGTCTCCTTACCCCGGCCCCACCCCGCCCACCGACTCCTGAACGTCTCACTCACTAACTCACTCACTCACGCGGGCATGCAGTGCGGTCTCATGAGGAAACGCAGCTTTTTGATATAATAAATGTTTTTCTTGTTCCCAAATACAAATAATTTATCAAGTATTGTTTGAAATAAGTATTCATAAAAACAGGCTATTCCTGCTTTTCCGAATACCGTATTCCGGTTCGGCTCCACCCATAATATATATATAATTTTTTATTTTTTTTTTGCATCGCACCCTCCTGCGATGTGACTATCGCGGATGCCCACATCGCGATTTCGATGCTGAAACGATATATCGTGCAGCCCTATTCTGGGGTGCCTTTTATCGTTTGGACCGATCATAAAAATCTTGAGTACATCAAATCTGCCAAAAGACTAAACTCTAGGCAGGCTCGGTGGGCATTATTTTTCGGATGATTTAATTTTTCAATATCGTACAGACCAGGTTCTAAGAACATCAAACCTGATGCGTTATCTCGTCTTTTTGATCGCTCGGATCCTACGTCATCTCCAGATCCGGTGCTTCCGCAGAGGGTTTTTGTGGCGAATATTTCTTGGGAAATCGAGTCGCGGGTTCGCACAGCCCTGGATGGGGTAACACCTCCGATCGGATGCCCGCCGAGTCGATTATTTGTGCCAGAGGATCTACGGTCCGACGTTATCCGGTGGGGTCATTCCTCCAAAGTAGCCTGTCATCCGGGGGTGAGTCGCACATTATTTGTTATCAAACAAAGATTCTGGTGGCCAGTAATGGCTCGTGATGTGCGCGATTTTGTTTTGGCTTGCTCTGTCTGTGCAGCTTCTAAGTCTTCCAATCGCCCGCCTGCTGGACTCCTTCAACCGCTGTCAGTGCCTTCGAGACCCTGGTCACACATCTCGCTAGATTTTGTTACGGGTCTTCCATTCTCTAACGGCAACACGGTGGTTTTAACCGTGGTGGACAGGTTCTCGAAGGCTGCTCATTTTGCCCCTTTGCCCAAATTACCTTCAGCCAGAGAGACAGCAGTTGCGGTCATTGATCACGTCTTTCGCATTCATGGCCTCCCGACAGACGTGGTTTCTGACAGGGGGCCTCAGTTTGTCTCTAAATTCTGGAGAGAATTCTGTCGTTTATTGGGGGCTACTGTTAGTCTTTCTTCTGGGTTTCATCCCCAGAGTAACGGTCAGACCGAGAGAGCCAATCAGGATCTTGAGCGCACATTGCGATGTTTGGTCTCGCAGAATCCATCCTCTTGGAGTCAGCAACTTTCGTGGGTGGAGTACGCACATAATTCGTTACCAGTGTCGGCTACGGGCCTCTCTCCGTTTCAGTGTAGTCTAGGTTACCAGCCACCAGTTTTTCCCAGTCTGGAATCCGAAGTCGCGGTCCCCTCCGTTCACGCCTTTGTCCAGAGGTGCCGCCGCACCTGGAACAGGGCCAGACAGACCCTCCTCCAGGTGGGGGAGCGCATTACTGTGGCTATAAATGTTCAGCGTTCCTGTCTCACCTTGTCAGTTCGTTGTCCTCACTTGTCTCTGTGTCTTTGTCAGGCTCTCCTCGTTGAGTTCGCTGGTTGTTCGCTGGTTGAAGTTTTCTCCGATGAACTTTAGATTCGCTCTGTTGACGGAGATTGAAGTTCTCCCCGATGAACTGTTGATTCGCTCTGTTGACGGAGATTGAAGATCTCCCCGATGAACTTTGTCCGCCCTGCAGACGGAGAACTATTTGTTCCTTCATCTTCCTCTTGTGAACACCTGACTTCCAGCCAGCCAGCTTCTCTTTGTTCTGTGTCCCTCCTAAGTTTAATAAATTGTCGCTTGCATTTGGGTCTCCACGTCTTCTTTGAACTTTGTGACAGAAACATGGCAACCAACCCAGAGTTTGTGGACCCTCCCTCCTCATTTAAGTCAGCAGTAGGTCAACATTTCAGCTACCCGGTGGACAAAGTATGGCAATCGAGTAGTCGACAAGACCCACACAATTTGCCATAAGTCCTTTAAGACGCTTCACTAAGTGACAGGCAACACAACTAACATGCAGATGCAAGGATTTCCACTGCATATACGATGCTTTGCTTACTCTGTTAATCTGGCTGCGCAGAGAGGGATGGGCATTCACCAGATGTCCCGACTCTTGGCAGAGTAAGGAAAGTTGTCACGTTTTTTCACCGCAATGTTGGCATGATGGTGTTTTTGAGGTAGAATTTTCAACTTCCTTAAATCAAACGAGTTTGGTTTTCTTAAAAGAAATAGGTTGTTTATTTGTTTAATGCTCACTTGATTTGTGGTTTGCAGCACAGGCATTAAGCCTCAGTTACCTCAGTGTGAAACAGTAGCCATTTAATTTACACTTTAAATGTAAGAGAACTTGATTGAAGAAGAGTTTTCAACATGCTCGAATCATCTCCACAATGGAGTTTAGTTCTGTTTGTTTTTCAACAGTGTTTTGTTACAACAGAAGTGTTATAGCTTTGGCTATTTATTTATTTTATATATGGCCATTTATATTGTTAATCATTTGCATAGTTAATATTGTTCTTTGGTGTTCAGTTTATAAAGATTTTAAAAAATGTTATTTAAATAAAAAATATAGTTTAAAAAATCTTTTTTTTCACCCCCCACGAAAGAAAATTGTGATACGAACCGAATTGTGGATTTGGTGTATCGTTACAGCCCTACTAACAACTGTCATTATATCAAATATCTGCTGCAAGGCTGTTATAAATGAACTTCAACATGCAACAACTAACTAGTATTTACAGAGAAGAGTCTGAAATTACACAAAATTGTGCTTCATTGTTTAAGAAAATGTTGAAAAATATTATTTTATAATAATGACTTTAATGCAAATGATAATTCAGACAAACTAACAAACAAACTAACAAAAAACATACCTTGACTTTGGTTTTCCAGGACAATTGTGGTATCTGAAGAGAGAAATTTGAGATGAACAAGTTCATTACACGGTGCCAAAAAAAAATTGTCTGTTGTGAAATGTTGTTTAAGAGCTACTAATGGTTTATGAAATAATAACTGGCTTTCAGGAGAAGCAGTGAGAATTATGGTTATTGTCACTAGTAAAACATCCTAGATATTTGTAAAATATTTGTGAGATATACAAGAAATTGCATCTTCTTACCATATCCATCTTCAGCTCCGCCAAAGTTGTTTTTACCTTCATTTTTTAAAAGAAATAAACAAAATACATGATTAGCCATTTCTTGTGGATAAAGTTCATATAAACCACCTTTACATGATTATTTTTTGAGGGAGTTAAAAAAAGTCTGTTGTAAAATGCTGTTTAAGAGCTTCTAATGAAAAATGAGTTTCTAAACAGGTTTCAAAAGCAGTAAGAATTGTGGTTAACTTGACTAGTAAAACGTCCTAGATATTTGCAGAACATTTGAGAAATATATAGGAAATTGCATCTTTCTATCCTGTTCCTTTAGAGAAATTATCCTGTTGACAAAGCAGGGGTCACCAAACTTGTTCCTGGAGGGCCGGTGTCCTGCAGATTTTAGCTTCAACCCTAATCAAACACACCTGAACAAGCTAATCAAGGTCTTACTGGGTATACTTGAAACATCCAGGCAGATGTGTCGAGGCAAGATGGAGCTAAACCCTGCAGGGACACCGGCCCTCCAGGACCGAGATTGGTGACCCCTGCTTTAAAGGCTGATTTATACTTCTGCGTCAAGCGCATGCGCAAGCTGATGCGCACCTCTCAAAAAATGCAACTACACGTCGCAACGGCGCGTAGTCCAAGCTCTGTAATTGGTGGGCTTGGTAGCTCTGACGAGTGTGGGTGGGACCGAGAGCCGCGCGAGCCTGATGGAGCGACTGTTTACAAGTGTGGAGTCCCGTGAAGGAGCTCCGGATGGAAAGTTTTGTTTTGTGTTTACTAAATTTTAAGTTTACTTGGTTTTGTGTTTTACATGTTTAAGCTTGTTGCACGTCTGCCGGCTCCTTCCTCAAAATGAGCGACTTTGAGCCACTTGTACATTAAGGAAGCGTTCAGAAAAAACAAAACACTAGCAAAAAAACTCGACACAGAGGAACATTTACACCTCACTGCCAACTAGCGTTTCGGAAGTGTTATTGCAGACCAACAGAGACAGCGCGCAGAAGTGTAAATGCACAGCTACGCGCGTTGCATGCGCCGTGTGTCACAGCGATCTATTGACGCAGAAGTATAAGCCAGACTTAATAAATTACATTAATTCTAAAATATAATAGCTTGCACAATTTACAATTTTAAGAAATAAATTGACACAGGTTAACACACTGAACTTGAATAAAATCTGTATTTTTAAGCCTTGTAAAGAAATATTGCAAAGGTAAGAATGAAAAATAAATTGGAAACAATACTGCCTACAACTATTGTGGACACCTATTCATTGTATATATCGCTATCAATTTAACATTGTCCTGTTTTTTTGGGAGTATGCTGTTGTATTTGCACTGTCTGTATATTGCACGATCGTTGTATATGCACTGTATGTATTTTGTACCGTCTGGAGCCAGCACCTAAGCTTTTCACTCATCATAGCACACGTGCTGCTGATGATGTGACAATAAACGTGATCCATGAGAAACACCTATTAACATTACGAGATTATTAACAGTACATCACAGAGACCTTACATTTAATTTAACAAGATCACAAAAAATGATCTTTTTTTAACTCCTACTGCAACAATCATAAAATGTCAGAAAAATTGTGTTATTTGTTTTTTTTTCTTGGATTGAACAAATACCAGTATGCTGACAATTGATTCAATCTGCATGATTAATTAAATAATTTCCTCCCATAAATTCTGTGTCTGGGACTAAAACCGCTCATGCAATAAAATCAGCATTTTTGCTAATATTTGTCTTGTAAATCCTGAAAGTAGTTTTAAAAAATTAGGAGGGCTTTTGATGGAATGTGAAGATTGTGAGGAAACATGGCAACCAACCCAGAGTTTGTGGACCCTCCCTCCTCATTTAAGTCAGCAGTATGTCAACATTTCAGCTACCCGGTGGACATAAAGTATGGCAATTTGCCATAAGTCCTTTAAGACGCTTCACCAAGTGACAGGCAACACAACCAACATGCAGATGCATATCCTACAGCACCATCCAGAAATCAATTTAGCTCATATCAAACGTCCCCGTTCCCGTGACAACAGAGCGCGGTTAAGTTGGTCTTGTTTTCGAGATTCCTGACACATTCAGTTATAGAAAAATCTCTTACATAACAAAATCTAAAGTGTGTTTCCTACAAGAAAACAAAGCTGGTTATGTTTCACAGCTGTCTTTTTCTTTTTTTTCGCTCGACATTACGAGCACTGCCCTGTTTAAGCCCTCACATTATGCGTTTAGCCGGGAGGGCTCGCGCTGAGCGGACCGTCTGAATGTGTCAGGAATTGAAAACAAAACCAACTTATCCACGCTTGACAACAGACAACGGCAGAAACATTGCCAATGCTGTCAAAGCGGAAGGATTTCCACTGCATATACGATGCTTTGCTTACTCTGTTAATCTGGCTGCGCAGAGAGGGATGGGCATTCACCAGATGTCCCGACTCTTGGCAGAGTAAGGAAAGTTGTCACGTTTTTTCACCGCAATGTTGGCATGATGGTGTTTTTGAGGTAGAACTTTCAACTTCCTTAAATCAAACGAGTTTGGTTTTCTTAAAAGAAATAGGTTGTTTATTTGTTTAATGCTCACTTGATTTGTGGTTTGCAGCACAGGCATTAAGCCTCAGTTACCTCAGTGTGAAACAGTAGCCATTTAATTTACACTTTAAATGTAAGAGAACTTGATTGAAGAAGAATTTTCAACATGCTCGAATCATCTCCACAATGGAGTTTAGTTACAACAGAAGTGTTATAGCTTTGGCTATTTATTTATTTTATATATGGCGATTTATATTGTGAATCATTTGCATAGTTAATATTGTTCTTTGGTGTTCAGTTTATAAAGATCTTAAAAAATGTTATTTAAATAAAAAAATTGTTTTAAAAATCTTTTTTTTCACCCCCCACAAAAGACAATTGTGATACGAACCGAATTGTGGGTTTGGTGTATCGTTACAGCCCTACTAACAACTGTCATTATATCAAATATCTGCTGCAAGGCTGTTATAAATGAACTTCAACATGAAACAACTAACTAGTATTTACAGAGAAGAGTCTGAAATTACACAAAATTGTGCTTCATTGTTTAAGAAAATGTTGAAAAATATTATTTTATAATAATGACTTTAATGCAAATGATAATTCAGACAAACAAACAATAAAAAAAAACATACCTTGAGTTTGGTTTCCCTGGAGAGTTGAGTTTGCTAAAGAGAGAAATTTGAGATAAAGGGGTTTACTACACTGCTTAAAAACAAAGTCTGCTGTAAAATGTTGTTTAAGAGCTACTAATGGTTTATGAAAGCAGTGAGAATTATGGTTAACGTCACTAGTAAAACATCCTAGATATTTGTAAAATATTTGTGAGATATATAAGAAATAGCATCTTCCTACCATGGTCATTTTCACCTCCGCCAGCGTTGTTTTCACCTTCATTTTTTAAAAGAAATAAACAAAATACATGACTTTGTCAATTTCTTTTGGATAAAGTTAATATAAACCACGTTTACATGATTAGTTTATGAGGGATTTTTAAAACAATTCAGACAAACTAACAAAAAAACAAACAAACAAACCATACCTTGAGTGTGGTTTTTCAGTTCAGATATATTAACTGAAGAGAGAAATTTGAGATGAACAAGTTCATTACACAGTGCCAAAAAAAATTGTCTGTTGTGAAATGTTGTTTAAGAGCTACTAATGGTTTATGAAATAATAACTGGCTTTCAGGAGAAGCAGTGAAAAATATGGTTAACGTCACTAGTAAAACATCCTAGATATTTGTAAAATATTTGTCAGATATATAAGAAATTGCATCTTCCTACCATATCCATCTTCAGCTCCGCCAGCGTTGTTTTCACCTTTATTTTTTAAAAGAAATAAACAAAATACATGAATATCCATTTCTTGTGGATAAAGATAATATAAACCACCTTTACATGATTATCTTTTGAGGGAGTTAAAAAAAAAGTCTGTTGTAAAATGCTGTTTAAGAGCTTCTAATGAAAAATTAGTTTCTAAATGGGTTTCAAAAGCAGTAAGAATTGTGGTTAACTTGACTAGTAAAACGTCCTAGATATTTGCAGAACATTTGAGAAATATATAGGAAATTGCATCTTTCTATCCTGTTCCTTTAGAGAAATTATCCTGTTGACAAAGCAGGGGTCACCAAACTTGTTCCTGGAGGGCCGGTGTCCTGCAGATTTTAGCTCTAGCCCTAATCAAACACACCTGAACAAGCTAATCAAGGTCTTACTGGGTATACTTGAAACATCCAGGCAGATGTGTCGAGGCAAGATGGAGCTAAACCCTGCAGGGACACCGGCCCTCCAGGACCGAGATTGGTGACCCCTGCTTTAAAGGCTGATTTATACTTCTGCGTCAAGCGCATGCGCAAGCTGATGCGCACCTCTCAAAAAATGCAACTACACATCGCAACGGCGCGTAGTCCAAGCTCTGTAATTGGTGGGCTTGGTAGCTCTGACGAGTGTGGGTGGGACCGAGAGCCGCGCGAGCCTGATGGAGCGACTGTTTACAAGTGTGGAGTCCCGTGAAGGAGCTCCGGATGGAAAGTTTTGTTTTGTGTTTACTAAATTTTAAGTTTACTTGGTTTTGTGTTTTACATGTTTAAGCTTGTTGCACGTCTGCCGGCTCCTTCCTCAAAATGAGCGACTTTGAGCCACTTGTACATTAAGGAAGCGTTCAGAAAAAACAAAACACTAGCAAAAAAACTCGACACAGAGGAACATTTACACCTCACTGCCAACTAGCGTTTCGGAAGTGTTATTGCAGACCAACAGAGACAGCGCGCAGAAGTGTAAATGCACAGCTACGCGCGTTGCATGCGCCGTGGGTCACAGCGATCTATTGACGCAGAAGTATAAGCCAGACTTAATAAATTACATTAATTCTAAAATATAATAGCTTGCACAATTTACCATTTTAAGAAATAAATTGACACAGGTTAACACACTGAACTTGAATAAAATCTGTATTTTTTAGCATTGTAAAGAAATATTGCAAAGGTAAGAAAGAATGAAAAATAAATTGGAAACAATACTGCCTACAACTATTGTGGACACCTATTCATTGTATATATCGCTATCAACTTAACATTGTCCTGTTTTTTTGGGAGTATGCTGTTGTACTTTGCACTGTCGTTGTATTTGCACTGTCGTTGTATTTGCGATGTGTGTATTTTGTACTGTCTGGAGCCAGCACCTAAGCTTTTCACTCATTATAGCACACGTGCTGCTGATGATGTGACAATTAACGTGATTTGATTTGATTTCTATCATGAGAAACACCTATTAACATTACGAGATTATTAACAGTACATCACAGAGACCTTACATTTAATTTAACAAGATCACAAAAAATGATCTTTTTTTAACTCCTACTACAACAATCACAAAATGTCAGAAAAATTGTGTTATTTGTTTTTTTTTCTTGGATTGAACAAATACCAGTATGCTGACAATTGATTCAATCTGCATGATTAATTAAATAATTTCCTCCCATAAATTCTGTGTCTGGGACTAAAACCGCTCATGCAATAAAATCAGCATTTTTGCTAATATTTGTCTTGTAAATCCTGAAAGTAGTTTTAAAAAATTAGGAGGGCTTTTGATGGAATGTGAAGATTGTGAGGAAACATGGCAACCAACCCAGAGTTTGTGGACCCTCCCTCCTCATTTAAGTCAGCAGTATGTCAACATTTCAGCTACCCGGTGGACATAAAGTATGGCAATTTGCCATAAGTCCTTTAAGACGCTTCACCAAGTGACAGGCAACACAACCAACATGCAGATGCATATCCTACAGCACCATCCAGAAATCAATTTAGCTCATATCAAACGTCCCCGTTCCCGTGACAACAGAGCGCGGTTAAGTTGGTCTTGTTTTCGAGATTCCTGACACATTCAGTTATAGAAAAATCTCTTACCCTAAAAAAATCTAAAGTGTGTTTCCTTTTTTTTTTACTTGACATTACGAGCATTATGCGTTTAGCCGGGAGGGCTCGCGCTGAGCGGACCGTCTGAATGTGTCAGGAATTGAAAACAAAACCAACTTATCCACGCTTGACAACAGACAACGGCAGAAACATTGCCAATGCTGTCAAAGTGGAAAGATTTTCACTGCATATACGATGCTTTGCTTACTCTGTTAATCTGGCTGCGCAGAGAGGGATGGGCATTCACCAGATGTCCCGACTCCTCGGCAGAGTAAGGAAAGTTGTCACGTTTTTTCACCGCAATGTTGGCATGATGGTGTTTCTGAGGTAGAATTTTCAACTTCCTTAAATCAAACGAGTTTGGTTTTCTTAAAAGAAATAGGTTGTTTATTTGTTTAATGCTCACTTGATTTGTGGTTTGCAGCACAGGCATTAAGCCTCAGTTACCTCAGTGTGAAACAGTAGCCATTTAATTTACACTTTAAATGTAAGAGAACTTGATTGAAGAAGAGTTTTCAACATGCTCGAATCATCTCCACAATGGAGTTTAGTTCTGTTTGTTTTTCAACAGTGTTTTGTTACAACAGAAGTGTTATAGCTTTGGCTATTTATTTATTTTATATATGGCCATTTATATTGTTAATCATTTGCATAGTTAATATTGTTCTTTGGTGTTCAGTTTATAAAGATTTTAAAAAATGTTATTTAATTAAAAATTATAGTTTTAAAAATCTTTTTTTTCACCCCCCACGAAAGAAAATTGTGATACGAACCGAATTGTGGGTTTGGTGTATCGTTACAGCCCTACTAACAACTGTCATTATATCAAATATCTGCTGCAAGGCTGTTATAAATGAACTTCAACATGCAACAACTAACTAGTATTTACAGAGAAGAGTCTGAAATTACACAAAATTGTGCTTCATCGTTTAAGAACATGTTGAAAAATATTATTTTACAATATTGACTTTTATGCAAATGATAATTCAGACAAACAAACAATAAAAAAAAAACATACCTTGAGTTTGGTTTCCCTGGAGAGTTGAGTTTGCTAAAGAGAGAAATTTGAGATAAAGGGGTTTACTACACTGCTTAAAAACAAAGTCTGCTGCAAAATGTTGTTTAAGTGCTACTAATGGTTTATGAAATAATAACTGGCTTTCAGGAGAAGCAGTGAAAAATATGGTTGACTTTACTTGTAAAACATCCTAGATATTTGTAAAATACTTGTGAGATATACAAGAAATAGCATCTTCCTACAAGGGTCATTTCCCGCTGCTTCAACATCTTTTTTACCTTCATCTTTTAAAAGAAATAAACAAAATACATGACTTTGTCAATTTCTTGTGGATAAAGTTCATATAAACCACCTTTACATAATTAGTTTATGAGGGATTTTTAAAACAATTCAAGGCAAGGCAAGGCAAGTTTATTTATATAGCACATTTCATACACAGTGGCAATTCAAAGTGCTTTACATAAACAGGAATAAAAAAGACAAGTTTAGGAAAATAAAATGCAGACAATAAAAAATATTAAAAACAGATAAAAACAAATTAAAATGAGTTAAAATAGGTTATAAAAGAATGAAAAAGAAAACGAAAAACATAATAGTGCGATCTGTCGGACGCAGCACAGTGCTCATTCAGTAAAGGCACAGCTAAACAGATGTGTTTTCAGTCTTGATTTGAATGTGCCTAATGTTGGAGCACATCTGATCATTTCTGGAAGCTGATTCCAGCAGCGAGGGGCATAGTGGCTGAAGGCAGATTCACCCTGCTTAGACTGAATTCAGACAAACAAACAAACAAACAAACAAAACAAACAAACCATACCTTGAGTTTGGTTTTTCAGGGGAGTTGAGCTCGCTAAAGAGAGAAATTTGAGATGAACAAGTTCATGACACGGTGCCAAAAAAAAATAGTCTGTTGTGAAATGTTGTTTAAGAGCTACTAATGGTTTATGAAATAATAACTGGCTTTCAGGAGAAGCAGTGAAAAATATGGTTAACGTCACTAGTAAAACATCCTAGATATTTGTAAAATATTTGTGAGATATACAAGAAATTGCATCTTCCTACCAGGGTCATTTCCCGCTGATTCACCATCTTTTTTACCTTGATCTTTTAAAAGAAATAAACAAAATACATGATTAGCCATTTCTTGTGGATAAAGTTCATATAAACCACCTTTACATAATTAGCTTTTGAGGAAGTCAAAAGAAAGTCTGTTGTAATACTCTGTTTAAGAGCTTCTAATGAAAAATGAGTTTCTAAATGGGTTTCAGGAGAAGCAGTGAGAATTACGGTTAACATGACTAGTAAAACATCCTAGATATTTGCAGAACATTTGAGAAATATATAGGAAATTTTCATCTTTCTATCGTGTTGCTTTACATTTTCTTTATCAAAATCTTCACCTCCTTTAAAAAAATGTATCCATTTCATGTGGAATGGTTCAGTGTCACTTACTTATACTTCTAATAAATCACATTAATTCTAAAATATAATAGCTTGTACAATTTACAATTATAAGAAATAAATTGACAGTTTAACACACTGAACTTGAATAAAATCTGTATTTTTAAGCCTTGTAAAGAAATATTGCACAGGTAAGAATGAAAAACAGATTTCTATTATGAAAACACTTATTAACATTAAGAGATTAATAACAGCACATCACAGAAACATTACATTTATTTTTAACAAGATCATACATTTTATTTGGGGTTTTTACAGCATAAAATTGCCTGGCAATATGCGATTGCCTTTCCAATTCAACATGGTCTTAACTAATAAAGACTTTCATTTATTTTAGCCACAGTGCAAACGAAACATGTCTCATATATGCCTATACACAGGCTGTATTTTTTCTGACAAACTGTTTCAACCGAAATTGGACATGCTACTCTGAGAGATTAAAGAACTGGCCGGGATCATATACTTTTACATTTAGCTGTTTATACTGCAGTTAGTTTTCAGGGCATATTATTCACAGACTATATTATCCTGTATAACGATAGACTGCGTTAAAGCGGGGAAAAAACACAAGCATTACCGGCCTTATCATGATGGAATCATTTAGTAGCGAACTTGCGTTTATGTGACTTAGGGCGTACTCACACTATGCCATCCATACCGTGCCCAGGCCCGTTTCCCGGATTGTTTGAGAAGTGTGAGTGCTCTGAATCGGGCTCAAGTACGGTTCACTTGGCCGGCCCTGGCCCGGTTGGAAGAGGTGTGCCAGAGCGCGGATCACTTGGGCTTTAGCACGGTACGCTTGTGTGTGAGTGCAAAACGCGGCAAAGCCCGAAACTGAAAGTGACTTTTAAGGGACTGTTTCATATGGATTTATTAATTAATCTACTGTTCAGTGAACGCAAACTGCCGTAGTTTATTAAAGATGCAAACCCCTCACTGCACCACAGCTGCACCTTCAGCAGACCTCCTCATTCCTGCAGCACTTTATGATTGTTTATGATTGTTTATGATTGTTTATGAGCGGCAAAAGTGGCAGATCTGTTTGGCGAAATATCTGACTGCGTGTCACTGCATATCAAACCGACTGAAGCGATATAACTAGAGAAATCTCCACTGTGCTGCTGAGTGAGAGAGCGCTTCTCACTGAACAGCACAGCAGCGATGACGTAAGCGTGCCGAGGCTCGATTGTGGTGTGAGCGCGGGCCGTAGGGGGAGACGGGAGGGGGGACATACCTAGTGTGAGTACGGCCTTACACTTGTTGTTGAAAAAACCTAATGACTATCTTTTCTTTTCTTTTTTTTTTTGCTGCCACCATCCTCGCTTGTGTGTCACCCAACACACCTTATTCTTGCACGTGGAAAAAACAATCCATTTGGCGCAACTTGTATCTAAACGCAGCCACACTCCCTCACATGCAAGCAGGGAAAGGCACAGCTAATTAAAATGTCCATATATGTTTTGGGGGCGGGAGGACTCAAGAAGAGAATGTCATTTAACCCTTTCTGCATGTCTAAGTTAACGTTGACAGCGCGATTATTTTTTAAGTGGATTAAATTATTAGTAGGGACATTTCAATGGTTGGTGGATATTGGTGGGGACGCGTCCACCCTAAATCTATGCCCCTGACAGTATATAATAAATATTGTACAGTGTTACTGACATTACATTAATTTTTGCAGGAAACATCAATCCAATAAACACAAACATACCTTTTTTACATGGAACATGTTCATCAACAAACTCTGATGGAAAAAAACAAACAAACAAGGAATTAAAACTGGTCAAATGATTGGACTAAAAAAATAATTGTTGTTGATTGTACATGTTGTAATAATTCTTAGCATTAAATGGAGCAGTAGATCCCAACTCCATTACTCTGCACAGTTTGTGCAGATTAGCAGAGGTCCGTGTGACAGACATAGCCCTATAGTGAAATTACCGGTTTGTAAACATTCACGATGTGCACACAGAAAAGTTAGCCTTTTACAAGTAGAATAGAATAAAAGAATTTATTAAAAAGATGAATGCGATTTTATATTTAAAAGATTTAAAATGTTATATTAAAAATTTAGACTTTATTATTGCAAATCTGAGGTTATATCTCACAATAATGATGAGGAAAAACAACTTGTTATTCTCTCTCTCTGTTTCCCCTTAGCTCAGAATATATGTTCCAGGGTTTTTTTTAACTATTAACATTGTGAACTGTAATAGGACTAGGTTTAAATTATGTGTTTAATGCTGTAATTGTAGGGCTAAAATAAATTGCCTGCAAACAACATATATAATTATTTTGTAGACCTACTGTATTTAGTCTATATATTAAAGTAATTATTTTTTATATTTCCACAGCAATACTATATCGACACTTAGGCGCCCACATTGATATATCCCGAATGTTTTTTTTTTTTAATATTTGGTTGAAAATTTAAATATATATATTTGCAGTCTACTAAATAGTGTTATCGCAGAAAATTGCATAAAGCATTTATGACAGGTTTTCAATAAAGTTTTGTTCAGTTTGTCTGCTTGATGAGACTACTTTGCACTGCACAACATTTAAATCAATAATATTGTATCATGATAATATTGTATAGTGGTGATTCCCACCCCTACTCTAAACGGAGGCTATTAATTCTGACTTTAACTGTATATAAAGCAGCACTACCGCTTTCAACAAATGCTTCAAGTTAAGCAAATTATTACATTAGTTAAGAAGGATCATGTGACACTGAATACTGCAGTACAGTAATGATGCAGAAAATTCAGCTTTGATTCACATTACACTTGAAAATACACTCGTATTAAAACAACATTAAAAACAGTTCATGTAAACTGAAATAATATTTTCAATGATAATATTACAGTTTATAAATTAATGCAGCCTTTGTGCAGTCTCTATGTGAGTGGTTGAAAGAGTCAAAGAGAATGTACTTAACACTTAAATTAAATGATAAAAGACATTTAATAGACTTACTCTTGACACTCCCGTTTTTGCAATATAGACCAAAGCAGGCCCCAATACCACCAAGGATGAGGAAAGGAAAAATGATCCACCAAGGTCCGCTGCTTGATTCCTCTGAAAAAAGAACATTACCGTTTTTACTGTATGAAACATAACAGATTACCTTGTTAAAATCTCTAAACTCTTGTCTTTGTTGTTCTTTCAAGCTTGTAATGAGTTTTGATTCAATTACTGATGCAACTTCAACACAAACAGAAAATGTATATTCCCACCATTTATTTTTTTTTATTTAACATTAATTTTGAACATCTAAAAAATTTTTTAGACAATATTTGCCTTTGTGTTTTATATATCTTGCAAGGACCCATAAGTCAATTTCAGTTTTAGGTTTACACCATGTTGCGCACCACTACTTCATTTGTGCAACACCTGGAAGATAACTTCCTTTAACCAGATGGTTTTATTAAACAGAGCTAAGGTGATATTAGTTTTCAGTTGACTAGTTAATTAATAGAGTTGAAATCAAATGTTTTTTTAAAAACAAATAATATTAATTAAGATGTAATTAATATTACATAAATGTAGCTGTAAATAATTAATTAACAATTTGTCACATGCAATATAAACAAAAACATCAAGCAACATAACACCAGAGAGGTACAAGAATTATTAATTTTAAATAAATAGTAAGTTGTTACATTTCTGTACATTGCTGTGTTGCGTGATTACTATTAGTTTTTTTTCCGCTAGTCTCTCCCTCTTTTTTCTCTCTCTCTCTCACTCGCTCGCTCTTCTCCCGCTTCCACCCATACAGTAGCTACGATTGGCTACCACTGCCCAGCTGTTTGCCGTGTTCCCCCCTGAGGTTACCACACAGTCTCCAATCCAGCCGCTGCTACCATGGCATAAAAGTGGTGACAAGATGCTACATGCAACGCCCTGGGATGGGACACTTGAATTTCTGTGTTGTGTTGTGTGTCAGTGAAATTGCAAATCCGTTTTCAGTGTGTTACAATTAGGTAAATGTCTGTTGTTTTTTGTCTGTTCTCCATTTGTCTACCATCAGTTATTTGTTGAAAATTTATTAAAAATAAAAAAGCTGAAAAATCTTTTTGTCAACTTTGTTGATGCACCTTTGGCAGCGATTACAGCCTCAAGTCTTTCTGAATATGATGCCACAAGCTTGGCACACCTGTCTTTGGGAATTTTTGCCCATTCCTCTTTGCAGTACCTCTCAAGCTCTGTCAGGATGCTGGATGGGAAGTAACAGTGTACAGCCATTTTCAGATCTCTCCAGAGATGGTTGTTGTGAAGCCACTCCATTGATATTTTGACAGTGTGCTTTGGGTCATTGTCCTGCTGGAAGATGAACCGTCTCCCCAGTCTGAGGTCAAAATCACTCTGAAGCAGGTCTACATTCAGGATGTCTCTGTACATTGCTGCATTCATCTTTCCCTCTATCCTGACTAGTCTTCCAGTTCCTGCTGCTGAAAAGCATCCCCACAGCATGATGCCAACACCACCATGCTTCACTGTAGGGATGCTGTTAGCCTGGTGATGAGCTCTGCCTGCTTTTCTCTAAATGTAACGCCTGGCGTTCACTCTAAAGAGTTCAATTTTAGTCTCATCAGAGCAAAGAGTTTAGTTTCTTATGGTCTGAGAGTCCTTCAGATGCCTTCTGGCAAATTCCAGGTGGAGAGTGGCTTCAGTCTGGCCACTCTACCATACTGGCCTGACTGGTGGATTCCACTGTACCAAAGCCAATTTAGAGCTTCGCGCCAAAGGCTGTGAATACTGATGTACATGTGATTTGAGTTTTTTTTTTTTTTTTTTAATAAATTTTCAACAATTTCAAAAACTCTTGGTTCACATTGTCATTATGGGGTATTGTGTGTAGAATGTTGATGAAATAAAAGAATTTAATTCATTTTGGAATAAGGCTGTGACAAAGATATGTGGAAAAAGTGAAGCGCTATTAATACTTTTCGAATGCACTATATATAACTCCTATTCAACATAATGTGTATATATATATATATATATATATATATATATATATATATATATATATATATATATATATAGTTGAAGTCAGAATTATTAGCCCCCTTTTGATTCTTATTTTCTTTTTCAAATATTTCTGTTTAACAGAGCATGTTTAACAGAGCAAGGACATTTTCACAGTTTGTCTGTGTTTTTTCTTCTGGAGAAAGTCTTATTTGTTTTATTTCGGCTAGAATAAAAGCAGTTATTAATTTTTTTTAAAACCATTTATGGGACAAAATTATCAGCCCCTTTAAGCTAATATTTTTTTGATAATCTACAGAACAAACCATCATTATACAATGACTTGCCTAATTACCCTAACCTGCCTAGTTCACCTTATTAACCTAGTGAAGCCTTTAAATGTCACTTTAAGCTGTATAGAAGTGTCTTGAAGAATATCTAGTCTAATATTATTTACTGTTATTACTATAATTTACAATTAATTATAAATATTGTGTTTGCTCCCCCTTACTTATATATTTTTGTGTAAATAAAAAAATATGTAAATGAATATATTGCTATGTTATTATCATGAGGAATTGTGTAATTGTTTGTAGTTTTCTCTCCCTGATTAGGCAATTTAATTTGGAGTATTAACAGCTGTTGTGAATTGGATCTGAGATGGACCGAGATGAATTATTGGAGATTGGACAGGCCAACTGGGTAGATTTACATGGACAAAGGAAAATTAAGACCTGTTAAAAATGATTTAATACCTACTTCTACTAACATTTTAAAGGGTCACGAAACACCAAAACACATTTTTTGAGCTGTTGACAGTGGTATATGTGTCCCACACTGCTAAAAACACTATTAGGACACCTATATTTCACTAAAAAGTGTAAATTGGTTGTTTTTGCGTTATTTTAAGCAAATTCGTACTTCCTGTTTGAAATGAATTTTTGAAGCTGCTCATGACATAATAGTGTGTATTCCAGCGTGCAGACTGGGCGTCTGTGCCAGAGTGTGTCTTATTACGTCTTACAATGTGTTGCATTAATGCATGAGTAAGGCTTGGGTCAAACCAATCAGCGCACTCTATTGTGCAACTTCATTAATATTCATTACTATCACCGTGTTTTCAGGACAGAGACGCCACGTTGTGTTGGCAAAACAAGCGTGAAGTGTTGCTTTTATAGTTTGCTGCAGTGAAGTTTCGTTTTCATTTTCTCTCTGTGAGAGCTCAGACTCACGTGTGGATTAACAGTGTACGCGACGCTCCACAACAATAACTTGCGTGTCTAAGGAGGATTATTGTTTACCTGAGAGCTGTTCTCATCTGCAAACGCTGAGATCTGGATTCGCTTGTAGTATTCTCTTAATAAAGACGCGGCTCTAGTTGCTGGTGATTGTCTCTACAGATTTGGTAAGTGAGCGACCAGTGCTCTTTGTTTATTCAGTTTGTTTGTATCTAACAAACTATTGCACAGAGTGTAAACACGTTAGCACCACAACCAAACTTTACCCTCGTGTAGGGTTTTTACCGCATTTAGTGACCGGAATAACACGCGCGGCTTTCTGACACTACCTGTCGTGTGCATCTAAGTTTCTGGGAAATGCAGAGGGTTTTTTTCTCTCATTCGCCGTGCGGTATCAAACATTGCATGAAAAATACACGCTTAGAGCAGATCCTCAAATCAAATATCTCGTGTGTCGCGAGGGGCATGAATGAATTCCCTGAATGAAAGAGCCAAACTGCAGTTAAAGTCCACCATTTAATCATTTGGCAAATAATTCGACTACAGATGTCCATGTAGGTTAAACACCATCACATTCTCCTGTATGTATGTGTGTGTGTGTGTGTATTTTGACTCTGAAACTCGCGCGTGCCCAAATCGACACTCCCACAACCTCCCACTTTAGTTCCTCCGACACTCCCCCCTAAACAGAGCTGGACACGCCCACTTTTCTGACTTTTTCCAAAGAAGAGGTGTGAAAACACCCTGCTGAAACGAGGGGGTTTCATGGCCCTTTAAGACTTTTTAAAGACATTTTAAGACTCCGCAGACACGCTGTAAGACTATTTTAGCTGTCTGTAGTATGAAACAGGATAAGCATTTTATTACAGCTCTTTTTTATGTGCAACTTCTGAATTGAAAGGAGCATCTCAGCATCAGTCCAATGTGAAAATGAATCTAGCTTTTGTAGTGAATTGCTGTCTCACCTTCAAACAGCTGTTCCTCAGTGACTGGATCACTGGTTGCACGACTTGCGATGTTATCTAGTGTGCATGTGTAGTAGTTCTTTGGATTTCCAGTGCTGTGGACTGTGATGGACTGACTTCGCTCATTACTCGTCAAGGTCTTAATTTCTCCAGTAGAATTCTTCCAAATGATTGATAACTCCATGGTGACGCTTTCATCATACTTGCATGTCAAATATGCAGCTTTTGAGTCGGCAGATTTCTCTATTGTTATCGTAGGTTTGGGCACCCGCTCTGGTAAACATAAACAAATTAATTTAAATTTTAAATAATTAAAAAACATCTAGTCCACAGGGTAAACATTTGAAATGATAAAGGCAAAGGCTAATACCATAGTACTTATGTGTAAACCATAACAAAAAAAGTACTACCATAGTATTAAAATTAAGCATGGGCTGGTATAAGATTCCGATGGTATGATAACCTTGGATAAAAATATTACAGTTTTGCAGTATTGTAGTTATTTGTTCATTCATTCATTTTCTTGTCGGCTTAGTCCCTTTATTAATCCGGGGTCGCCACAACCCATCTCTGGCAAATATTCACACACACACTCATACACTACGGACAATTTAGCCTACCCAATTCATCTGTACCGCATGTTTTTGAACTGTGGGGGAAACCGGAGCACCCGGAGGAAACGCACGTGAATGCAGGGAGAACATGCAAACTCCACACAGAAACACCAACTGAGCCGAGGATCAAACCAGCGACCTTCTTGCTGTGAGGCGACAGCACTACCTACTGCGCCACTGCTTCGCCAGTATTGTGGTTACTGCTCTGAAATTCTGATGTTCTGAGATTCTTTTTACATGTCTGTGTAAAAAACTAAAACTTTTTACCCTTTTAAACACAATATATTTTATTTTGAGAAACTTTTAAAATATTTTGGAGCAGTAAACAGGCTGAATAATTCAAAATGAATTCGAATAAATCATTGACTTCGGCTGTCTTCATTAGTATCTAAAACATAGATTTCAATACAATTTAAAATGATATATTTGGAGATAATTTTAGCTGGAAATACCGTTGTAATAAAAAACTTAAAACAAACATAAAAAAAAAGTTTTACATATACAGTGAGAACGGTGGTATACCTTGAAAACAGTTATCATCCCATGCTTAATTAAAATGTTTATTTTTTATTTCAGTTGTTCGCTGTAAACTCTAAACTCTATGGTGAATGATTTTCACTATTAGTAAATATGACAGTACCATTGTAGGTCAATTACAACATGACACAAGCACTGAAAACACTACTATAGGAGATGATAAAGAGAAACATGTACCAGGACATTTCTAAGACATACATAGTACTGCAAAGTCCAAAACACATAAAAAAACATCAATGTTCGTAAGCGTAACAACAATTACTGCTAAACTCAATTTAATTGTAAAAGTAGTTTGCTATGAAACAGGCACAGTGTTAAACTGTGAAGCTCAGTGTTTAAAACAAATAAATAAAAACATGATGATTTTAATAGTGTAATTATAATAATCTGAATACAATCAATATAGACTCACCTTTAACAGTCAGGCTGAATCTTTGTGTCTGCTCTTTGCTGTTGATGTCAATGGTGTAAACTCCAGTGTGGAAAAAAGTTAAGTTTTTTATAGTGATTTTTCCAGTCTTCTCATCAAGACTTGTGATGCCGAGGAAGTTATTATTCCAGATATTTACACCATCTTCATCATATTCAATCGCCTTGGTAACAGCTCCACTAGTGCTTATGTGTTTCCATATAATGCTGGCTCCTTTAGTGATAGGACTGGCTGGAGTAAAAGAAACTTCATCACCCACTGCTTTCACCTCTTTGCCTAATGAATAAAACATGAGAGAGTATTTTAGTCAACAATCAAATCTCTGTACTGCTTACTTCTATAGAAAATTACAATTGTACAAGGACATAACAATGTTACGTTAATATAAGCTCCAAGCTACATTCCTCAGTATCTATGGTGTTGAATTGTCAAAAACACATTAAAATAGATGATTATTCAAGTCACTGATTGTAAAATGGGTAATATTAATGTACAGTGGTCATAATCCAGAGCTCCCACTTCTAGCCAAAATCTCTGACTTGTACTGAATAAAACACAGAATTTCTAAATTAGAATTAACTTGATTGTTTTAATATTAAAATTATTTGAACTTGAATATACATTTTCATGAATCTAACGGCCATTATTGGATAAAAATATTATGCAAAACAAATATATAATAATTTAAGTCAGATTTTGAAAAATAAACTAAATTACAGCACACAGTCTAACATCCAGGGTTCATTAAATGAAAACTAAAACGTAATGTGACAAACAAAAAGTCCCCGATATTCCACGACTTGAACAAAAACTATATTGAACTCCACGAGTTTCAATAGCTTTAATTGACCTTTTAAATAGTCAAGACATTGCAGACATATCAAGACCCGCACTAGGAACCCCGATAAACATTATATTATCATGTTCTACCGAGTTTACATATTTTGTGTACAGTAGGCCCAATAACCTAGATGCTAGCTTATAGCTAATCTAGCGATAGCTAATCTAGCACTAATGTAGATCACCACAAAGACTATCGTGAACACAACCGCAAACATAATCCAATCACTTGACAAAGATAACCCGCGTTACAACGTTATAATAACGTTATAATAACTATATATGTATAATAACTACATATATTTGCGGTAGAATTTAATTACCGTTAGCATGGTGCTATGCTCAGATGAGATGTTAAGGAACACAATAATAAGTTACCTGAAACTGCTCCTAAGGCGAACACGAAGCATAGGGCGGCAGCCGAGTATCTTAGAAGGAACATTTTCATACAATTTGTACTTTATGAAGCTATTTCTCTATACTATTAGCCAAAAATAGCCGCGCAGGGGAAACACACCCTACGACGAATGTCGGCGGACATAGGAAGCAATGAAACGAAACCGAAACCAATGGGCGAGGGGCGCTGTTTAGTGGAAAGCTTCAGGGGTTATTGCGGCCATCTTGTGGCGAGATTTGGTATAGCGCCTGCTGAAGGCCCCATATAGGGGCTGGTTGGCTGGTTTTAGCTGGTCGACCAGGCTGCTTTAGACGGATTTTGGCCATTTCCAGCCTGGCCTTCGCTGGTCAAGTTGCTCACGAGTTTATTTGTCTGTGATATTGAAGTTTTTTGACTCCTCCACCACAGTCAATAATATCCAGCTGCAGGCCCGCAGAACCACACACGTTCTAGGCGCACACAATCTAGGACACACGATTTAGGCTAACCATATGGTTACGACTGATGTTAATGTTATTAACGTCTTTTTGAACATCGTCATCGATATATTTTGATATATATGGTTAATAAATATTGTACACAATAAACAATAGTGTTTACTTTACTTTATTTCACAAATATTGCGATCGAGACGGGTGAATGGGGAGCGTTGTTTCCGATCGCCATTCAATATAATATACTAAACAGTTTTTAATCAGTCATTATAGCTGATCAGTCATTATTATCTGACAATAATACGGCAGATACTCGTTTGCTGGCCTTGCTGAACGATCTAATTTGGACAGGTTTGATTTATATAATAGATTAATTTTTGATGAAGGAAATAATAGCAAGTTAATAAAGGCAATAATACATTATATGTAATAAAAATCGTTTTACATGTAACAAATGTATAACATTATATAACATATATATAGTATAATATTAATATTTTACTCAAGCGATTTGATAGTGTTTATTAGCTTAATTTTCTAATAATCTTTTAATTAATGATTTCCCACATTTAATACTGTAGTAATTTATAGTAGGCAATAAATTCTTTATAAACCAAAATTTAGCAATAGGAACAAATTAACTATTCATAAAAATAAAAAAAAAACTAACAGCTGTGACAGTTTAGTAAAAGATAGTTTATATATAAACTTTTAATTATAATCAGATTATCAGTTAAGATAATCAGTTTATAGCTTTGTATATTGTTTAAATTATTAACTAGTAGGCTTATTTATTTTAAAGTGACATATTATTGTTTGCTTTTTATATTTTACAACAAAGTGATTTTAACCAAGTATGATAATATTAAGATCTTGAATTAGTTTATTACACTTAATCCAGCAATTAGACGGTCTATAATGTTTTCATTGTGTATATGAACAAAGTTGAGGAAAGTCATAAGTGTCTTTAACCAATTATTTTTATTTACATAATTTCAGTTCAGAAACTGAAAATTCAATAAAATTCAATAGGTGGCGATAATGCTAAAGAGTTAGTCACCATATATGGTTTGCCTAAATCGTGTGTCCTAGATTGTGTTTGCCTAAAACGTGTGTGGTTCTGCGGGCCTTACAGTCAACATCAAATTATATTTACTTCATTATTACACCATTTTATTGTGAATCATTAATGATTGTATGCTTTAGACCAGGGGTGTCCACACTCGGTCCTGGAGGGCTGGTGTCCTGGAGAGTTTAGCTCCAACCCTAATCATGACTAATGATAACAAGCATTAATTTTATTTGAATAATTCTATGCATTAGAAATGGAAAATGTTGACCTATGACTAATAAATGCTGTTCCAGTATTGTTCATTATTAATTCACTTTAGTGAATATTTACTTAATTGTAAAGTGTGACCCATAAGCGTTGAAATTACGGCTACTTATTGATGCACAATTACCCCAAAACTCTCTGCTTGATGGCAATAAGAGATTCTATAGGAGACATAATATTATTCCTCGTCTTTATTTGCATACATTACAGCAGATTCAGAGAAAAACACCAACATGTTCCACAACAAAAATACCAAATGACAACAGTCAGAAGTAAAGGTAGTTGAAAGATATTTGAAAGCTCCAGTTGATTTAGTCAAGCTGAGATCTAAGGCACAGGGAAATAAGTGGAAAAGAGTTTGCATCTGTAATGAACATCCGCAGCTTCATTCATTCATGCCCTCCTCCTACAGAAAGCAGCACAGACACCTTCAAGAACAAAAACAGAAAAATGATCAATGCTTTAAAATTATAAATCGAGCACACGCTATTCAAACACACTCCAAGTACTACTGCATTTTATATATATATATATATATAAATATATATATATACATATATACAACAGTTCTGTCTAGTTCTCGAATCTGATTGGCTGATAGCCGTGATATATTCAAGTAATATCAGCACCCGTACAGCCTCTTTACCCTTTATGTATTACTCCGCAAAACATTCAGCCAGCAAAAAGCAGACACTACAGATCTAAAGTGTAAAAGATGCACGCTCAGCTGTGTAACTGTCAGCTTATGATTTCAATCCAAGGCGGAAGAAGTAGTTCCTCATACAAAAGGGTTTTTTGAGACTCTCCATGTTTATTTTTGTTTTTATATACACAAGTATGCCGTCAAACTGTTGTATAAACGCAATATTACACTCATAGCAGTGCAATATGGTTGTATATTGGCACTGGTGGGGGCACCAAGGCACATCGCACGCTCCCCACCAGTGCCGATATACAGCCATATCGCACTGTTTCACATGTGATATTGCTCATATATCACATAAAAGTCTTTCTAGAATTTAAAGTTAAATGCCATTTTTCACAACTCAGTGAATTCCTGAGTGAAATTTTTGCTTAAAATACCTCGCACAATCGCAAATTGGACAAAAAATCATTCTGAAATGCTATATTCTCCTTGAAGTCTGAAGTTTAAGAGGCGTCAAAGATTGTATTTGGAAGGTTTTGAAGGTCATACAGTCTATTAGATATAGTTTTTTTTAGTTATTAACATATTTTACATGTTACATGTTTACATGTTCTAACAAATTGCAAGTAAATATAAATGTACATCTCACACGAAAAGGATAATTTCTGTATGAGTCAAAGGTCCAAATGTTTAACAAAATGAAACAAAAATTAAACACAATATAATCTTACCACAAATCAGACAGATGACAACTATAACAGTCGAAAGAATGGCAATTAATGGTCCGTTTGTACCTAAAGAAAAAACAAACAAACAATACAGTTTTATTTTTTGATCATTTGCTTTACGAGATGTTCATAACAATCAGAAAAGTAATTTTCGCTATCTGTGTTTCATGGCAAATTTTATTAGATTATTAAGGTTAAAAGTTAATGGGTAAATTGAGTTATAAAAGAGTACATTGGATTATAAATTTAGTTATTAAATTGCAACCTCAGTAAACAACAGATGTGGCCACAAGTACACAAATGTAAATGTACTGTAAACATCCTATGATGTATTTGGGTGATACATTTTTGGTGTGAGAGGCATACCGTACAACTGTTCACAAAATGTGTTTTCATGTATTAAAATAAGCATTAAACAGTCTGATTATATATATAAAAAAAAAGCTCCTTAATATTATCCATGGGCAAATTAATAACTAATACTTACTTTTACCGACCTATTGTGAGCTACAATATAAATAATTGTATTTATTGTATAAAAACGCAGTGATCTATTCACATCTTTAACATCGGAAAAACTACATTACCCATGAGGCTGTACAGAAATCAGCTAATCTGTGTCTACACTGTAATAAATGCATTCCACACAATGGGGTATATGCCGAGCTAGTGCTGTTCCCATGCTGATAAACTTCCGGTGACCTGTTATTGTGAACTTTTTTCCATTTTATATGGTTCCTTTTACAGCATCAATGTTGTAATGTTATTAAAATACATTCAGTTAAATAAACTTTGGCATTTATTTAATTGCTCAATCGTGAAACGAGACAAAAAGCCGTTTACTCGCACGCGCCCGTCAGAATCCGCAGGCTAGAGCAGAAGCTCCATTGAATATACTGGGGTAAAATAAAAGCTCATATTATAAAGATATGGTGGCGGAAAATGTAATTTAATGCAGTTCTTCTTGTACAATCTGAGGCCCACTTTAAATCGGACATCACTCAGCTAGTGGAGATCGCTGATTTTTAAAGAAAACAGACCTTAAACGCACCGGTTTTTGCATTGGCATTCCATTCGCCGGAAGCGCTTAACCCAGGTTACTGGCAAATTAAAAGTCCTACTAGCATTCTTTGTTGCTGGATTGACAACAAAAGCAGGAGCGAGTGCCTGGAGAGCCTTACAATGTAAGCTGCTCTGTTTTTTATAATATTGTTTGTAATATTAATACTTTTTGCTAATTTGAACGCACTTCGAGTGTATTTTTATAATTCTAAATCTGCGTCTCATTTCAGAGTCTGCTGCTGTCCTGCAGAGGTCTTTTTCTGGCTGCTATCAAATACACTGAGACAGCCTTCATGACTGAAATGCCAAGCCAACCTATGGTGCTGAAATATAATTGGTTAAACTGGCAGTGGGCGGAGTTACAGATATCAAAACAAAGACAGACATTTTGACACTGAACACACCTTAAATAACTGATGTCAGTATTTGTTTCTCAGATAAACAAGTATGTTTACTTAGCATGTTTCTTAATTATTTTTCTGCCTTAAAACATACAGCTTACCATAAAACAGCTTCTTCTCATAGACTGGATCACTGGTCTCCATGCTGACTGCGTTTTTCAGTGTACAGGTGTAAAACTCCTCAGGGTTACTGCTGTTGGTCACTTTGATGGTCCTCATATTAGGATCTCTGCTGTTTAGCGTCTGTCCGGCTGAGTTCTGCCAGATTACTGTACTCTTAGAGGAAGCTTCGCCCTCACAATTCAGAGAACAGACAGGAATGTTTTCCAGATCACAGTTTGTTTTTATATCAGGTTTGCTGACACGATCTGTAAATTATAATAGAAAAAAAAAATAGAGAGCAACATACTTAGATTCTGGTCCAAATGTTCTTTACAACACTCTCAAAAATACTAGACAAAATCTGTCACTGGTTTGGGCCTTTTTTGTTTCTAACAGGTCCTTAAATGGTATATTAATATCATATTAATTCCATATTATTTACCTAAAAAGTACGAATGTGTACCTCAGAGTACTTTAAATGTTTTTATAGTTTAATAATTTAACTAATTTAACTTAATAGTTAATTTAGTTTAATTTAACTAATTTAACGTAATAGTTTAACTAAATGTACTACTGTCCACCTATATAGTACAAAAGTGTACCTATTGAAAAGGTGGCATCCCAGTGACACATTTTGCACCTTTATTTCTGAGAGTGAAAGCAATATTGACCGCAAAAATATTGATAAAAGTTGTGTAATTTATTATTATTCATTTCATAAAGCCAATTTTACTTTTATTAGCAACATTAAAAGTATTTGTTAACCAATGTGCTAAACAATTTGACCAATACGGTCAATAAATTGGTTTTAAATTATTAATTTGACTATTGATTTTTATCTATTGGTGTTCTAATTTCTGTCATTTCTAATACTATACATATATATATATACACATACATTCAGTGCATCCGCAAAGTATTCATAGCGCTTTACTTTTTTCCACATTTTTTTATGTTTTATAATTTTTTATGATTTTAAATTGTATTAAATTTTAATTCTTTATTCAATTAATTCATTTCCTCAACATTCCACACACAATCCCCCATAAAGACAATGTGGGAAAAAAGTGTTTGAAATTGTGGGAAAAAAGTGTTTGAAATTGTGGGAAAAAAGTGTTTGAAATTGTTGCAAATTTATTAAAAATAAAGAAGCTGTAAAATCAGATGTACATCAGTATTCACAGCCTTTGGCATGAAGCTGTAAATTGAGCTCAGGTACATTCTGTCTCCACTGATCATTCTTGAGATGTTTCAGCAGCTAATTAGAGTTCACCTGTGCTCAATTCAGTTGATTAGACATGCATACACCTGTCTATAAGGGCCCAGGGTTGACAGTGCATGTCAAAGCACAAACCAAGCATGAAGACAAAGGAATTGTCTGTAGACCTCAGAGACAGGATTGTCTCGAGGCACAAAGAAAACATTCTGCTGGTCTGAAAGTTCCAATGAGCACAGCGGCCTCCATCATCTGTAAGTGGAAGATGTTTGAAACCATCAGGACTCTTCCTAGAACTGGCCAGCCATCTAAGCTGAGTGATCAGGGGAGAAGGGGCTTAGTTAGCGAGGTGATCAATAACCCGATGGTCACTTTGTCTGAGCTCCAGCGTTCTTCTACAGAGAGAGGAGAACTTTACAGAAGGACAACCATCTGTGCAGCAATCCACCAATCAGGCCTGTATATTAGAGCGGCCAGACTGAAGACACTCCCTGCCTGGAATTTGCCAAAAGGCATCTGAAGGACTCTCAGACCATAAGAAACTAAACTCTCTGCTCTGATGAGACTCAAATTGACCTTATTAAAGTGAATGCCAGTTATTAAGTTTGGAGAAAACCCAGGCGCCCCTCATTACCAGGCTAATAGCATTCCTACAGTGAAGCATGGTGGTGGCAGCATCATGTTGTTGGGATGTTTTTCAGCAGCAGGAACTGGAAGACTAGTCAGGATAGAGGGAAAGATGAATGCAGCGATGTACAGAGACATCCTGAATGAAGACCTGCTTCAGAGTGCTCTTGACAGGAGCGACAGTTCATCTTCCAGCAGGACAATGATCCAAAGCACACCGCCAAAATATCAATGAAGTGGCTTCACAACAACTCGGTGAACATCCCTGAGTGGCCCAGCCAGAGCCCAGACCTAAATCCTATTAAACATTTCTGAAGTGATCTGTACATCGTCGCTTTCCATCCACCCTGATAGAGCTTGTGGCATCATATTCAACAAGACTTGAGGCTGTAATCGCTGCCAAAGGTGCAACAAAAAAGTATTAAGCAAAGGAGTACTGATGTACATCTGATTTTTCAGCTTTTTATGTTTTTAATAAATTTGCAACAATTTCAAAACTCTTTGTCATTGTCGCATTGTCATTGTGGGGTACTGTGTGTAGAATGTTGAAGAAATAAATTAATTGAATCCATTTAAGAATAAGGCTGTGACAAATAAATACTGTATCAATACTTTCCAGATATATATATATATATATATATATATATATATATATATATATATATATATATATATATATATATATATATATATATATATATATATATATCAAAAAGATAACTAACAACTAGATAACGAGTTGTTGTTGTTTTTTTTTACATTATTTTTATTATCAGTATTTGTCCCAGCTCAAATGCATTGGCTTTGGATTCTGAATTATTATTATAATATTAAAATAACTTTTGTTACATACACTTGACTTAAATACAACACATTAGTTTCCAAATTTTGTCTGTCCAGGCTTTGTATTTGTACATTTTTATATATGCTTCTAATATTTTCATACTGATTTTATTTTTGTTGTGTATTTTTGGTCATTTTAGTTCATGTTAAACTTAATAGAAATTAAACACACTTCCTTGGACTCTGAATAAAATAAACATTTTGCAATAAGCATTTAAATATTTATTAAATGAATAAATACATAAAAATAAGCATAAAGAAAATTATATATTTTATTCCAAATATAGATAACATTTGCTGCAGTTTCTCTCACCCATAACAGTCAGGCGGAAGTGCTTTCTCTGCTCTTTACTGTTGATGTCAATAGTGTAAACGCCAGTGTGTTTGAGCTGTAAATTTGTCAGAGTGAGCTCTCCAGTGTGTTTGTTCAGACTAGCGTGGGCTCTGAAGTTGTGGTTGGGAATTTCAGTTCTGCCATCATCCTGGTCCCATTCAATGACTTTCACAACAACTCCAGCATTGTTTCTGTGCTTCCATATAATGCTGCTGGTGCTAGGAGGCGGAACAATCGGAGTGAAAGTAACATCAGTTGTCACAGCATTCGTCACATCATCACCTGTAAATCAGACAATCACGGTGATGAGAAATTACACTGTATTAGAAATGATACTCATTAGAGAACTATATCTGAGCTCAATCTCTATTTATCATTATTTAAACCAAACCAAAGCTGTCACAATGCAGTCTATTCTTCATTTATATGATATTTAATTAAACAGAGTGATCAAAATATACATTTAAGTCTGTTTACTGTCATTTTAAAACACTTTTATTCTGTTTAAGCACTTTATTAAACATAAAACCATTCAATTTAATTAGATTTTAATAGAAACACATTTTATTTTAGTGTTTTACTTTAATTAAATCTTATGGATGACTTATCCTTCAGCAAAATTGCATGTTTTATTAAATATAATCCTATTTATTTGTATTTGTTTTACCATTACCTTCAAAGCAAAGCCTGTTTAGCCATTTTTTGTCAAATAATCATTCAGTTCCAGCTTTCATCCCCATTACAGCACTTTGTATACGCATCTAAACACAAAACTGAACATTTACCTGAAGCAGATCGCCAGAATATCAACATCCAGAGAATATTGGTCCCCCTGAAGAACATCTTCACACTGTTTGTCCTCCTCTGGATCGATCTCCTGTGTTTTCTGTAAATATGTAATGTATTCCTGCATCTGTGAGTCTTTTGAGCGCGTATAACAGAGCGCTTTTTGTTTGCCTGAGTCTGTAGGATCAGGAGATCACTGACTGTGTTGTTTACTGCCTCTTGTGGTAGTAAAGCTGTGTTAATGTGACACAAAAGAAAAACGAGAGAAAAAAAACTCAAAATAAACGTTGGGAAAAAGGAATATATTGTTTATTATTTTTGTCTCTTTTTCTTTTCATTAAAGAATTATTTGTACTGCTTTAATTAAAGGTTATAAATTACTGAAATTCTGTATGAGTGTGATATGCTGTGCATACTAATGAAGCTTTTATGCAGAAGTAGATAAACACTTGTCCAAAATTAACTTAAGAAGAAACTGTGGGCACAGCATTTGCAAGTCTTGTGCTTTTTAATGTTGTGCAAAGAATTTATAGAAAAAGAGGACGTATGTCTGGCCAATGGAGGACTGGAGAATGATTGACAAGTGACGAATTTTACTAAAATCCACCTGTTATTATCAGCTGCCTAAAAACACAGGGTTAAAAACTACCCAAATTGGTTTGTTTTTAACCCTACTGCTGGGTAAATATGGTACAGAACACATCAGGGGTTAAAATAACCTAATTGGGTTATTATTTTTACCCTATATTGGTTTTCTACCCAATAATTGGTCATTTTTACTTAAATATTAGGTTCATTTAATCCAAAAAGGCCAGCGAAAGATGACCCAACAATTGTACTGTTTTGACTCGGCATCACTGTAGTACGTGGGGGATGTGCAGCTTTGATTACAGGTGTACTTTTTTGTATAGTATAGACTATAGACTATATTTAAGTATAGACTATTCAGTTCATAAGAGCAGTTCAATATTTTATGAGGGTTGCTGTATACAAAAATAACATTTTGAAATATTTATAATTATCAGCCAATATATATCGGCTTTCGGCCTTCAAGTCTGAAGAATTATCGGTTATCGGTATCGGCCGAAAAATCCATATCGGTGCATCCCTAATAAATACTTAATTTTTGTTTCCCTTATCATCGGTTGTGTGTTCTCATTTTCATCCAACATCATTAAAGACTCACTGAATGTTACGTCTCATCTAATTTAATAACTTAATAACTTAAACACGTAACACCTGTTTCAACTCATTTTTCATTCATTCATTTTCTTGTTGTCTTAGTCCCTTTATTAATCTGGGGTCGCCACAGCGGAATGAACCACCAACTTATTCAGCAAGTTTTTACGCAGCGGATGCCCTTCCAGCCGCAACCCATCTTTGGGAAACATCCACACACACATTCAGACACACACAATCATACACTACGGACAATTTAGCCTACCCAATTCACCTGTACCGCATGTCTTTGGACTGTGGGGGAAACCGGAGCACCCAGAGGAAACCCACACGAACGCAGGGAGAACATGCAAACTCCACACAGAAACGCCAACTGAGCCGAGGTTTGAACCAGCGACCTTCTTGCAGTGAGGCGACAGCACTACCTACTGCACCACTGCCTCGCCACATATTTATATTTTAATATTTTTAAATTATTTTAATTAATTTTACTTTCTTGTTTTTGCTATTCTTGTTTAAGTTAGAACATGCAAACTCCACAAAGAAATAACAACTGGCTAGCAGGGAATTGAAACACTGGCTGCGTCCGATACCGCTTACTACTTACTAGGTACTGCATTCGAATTTAAACGTACTACTCGACCAATAGAAAAGTGAGTTCTATACAATATGAATGTGAAAAGTATGAATGGAGTTCAGACGTACTACATCCACCATTTTGTCATGGTCAGGTGACCCACCTGCGTCAGGTGAGTCGCTTCAGTCCCATTCATGAATTCTCTCGCAGGCCATCATGGGATAGCGCAGCGTGCATGCAATGCGCATTTCAAAATCCACCGGAAGCAGTCATCCAGGTACTTCTCGCATACTGATTTTCGAATTTTATGAAGTCGGACATACTACTCGGCTCGCATACTGATTTTAGCATACTATATAGTATGGAAGTATGCAGTTTCGGACGCAGCCAATGATCTTCTTGCTGTAAGGCAACAGTCCTAACCACTAAGCCACCGTGCCACCCCAACTTCCAAATCATTTTCCCAAAATACCTGTCAAAGTAAGGTTTGTCACAAAACATCCTTCCATTTGCTGAATCTCAGAGGACGTTGAAAACATCTTCAACAGGTGTAGAATGGCCCTCCTATGCAATGAGATGTCTGTCACTGCAATGCAATGCCTCCTACGCTCCTGGGAGTAATCTAGAATGATCAGCGATGACGTCAATGTGTTACGATTACCACGTTTTTCCCCTGTTTTATTTACAGTGATATGACAGGATGTATTCATTACAGCTGCCACTCTTGCACACTGGTGACTCTGCACTGCACGCCTCCAGCCGCATGTATTGTTCCGGAGAGAATCGGAAAGCAACTTCATCTCAAACATATTAAAATACATTTTTGGGGAAATGATGGATGCGATAGTACTCTAATATCACTCAAGACTAATATGAGATTGTATACAGTGAGCATGTTACATCCCTTTATAGGAATATGTCCTATAAAACACTAGAAAGTAACCATTAAAACGTACCCACTTTCATTTTACATCAGTGACGTCAGCTAGAGGTTTACCTGCAGTCTGGGCATGGAAAGAAAAGGAAACCATCACCAACTTTATGATCACAAACAGGAAACTCTTTCTTTTCTTTAGTCGATTATCAAAAGGTTTGAGTATTTGCTGTATTCAGTAGAGCAATGAGCTGCCAACACAATCTCTTGCTTTTATTCCTCTGTGACTTCGCCGCGCTCACTGGTAGGTTCTGATTTCTCTTAATATAGACGTGTGAACAGACTGTTGGGGTTAAATTTTAATTAGAATAAATTATTATTATTAATAAATTATAATAAATAATTAAAATATAAGAACGTTTATTAATTAAGAATAAATTGAAATTAAAATATAAGAACGTTTATTAATTATTAATTTTGGTCTGGGCATATTGGCATGCCCAGACTAAAAGGTTCTAATTCAGCACGTTGTGTTCATAATCCAGGCTCATTTGCTTTCCAGCTGGTTATACAGTGCTCAACATATATGCGTACACCTCTCACAAATCTGTCTTGAAAATTCATAATTATAATAGGAAGCTCTACAACATTATATTTGTATACATACATTAGTTTAGTTAGTACTGAAGCCAAATCTGGAGCTTATCTACTAAATAACTTATGATAACAGTCCAAAAACTAGAACAGCCAAATTTATGTTTTAGAAAAATATTAAAATTATTATTTATTTTTAAATATTATATAATATTAAAAATATAAAATGTAATCAGCAGGAAAAATCAAGAGAAGCAAAAAAAAAATAGTTGAAATTTTGTAGGTTGTAATTTATTTCTGCAATATTTCACTTATATTTCACCTGAATTGTATTATCTTTCAATTTCTAAATATGTTTGGTGATTAAAATATTATTTTAATAAATATATCTATTTAACAAATCTAGGCTAATCATTTTGCTTCAACCATATTTATTCCTGAATGTTGTGAGTTTGTGTTATTATTATTCACAATTGACTTGGTTAGATTTTAAATACCTACAAACATTTGTTTTTGAATGATCCAGTTGTGTTGAAAAGAAACTTCTCTTCATTAAACACTTGAGAAATAGGTTTAAAATCATTTAAATTTCACAGGAAGGCTAATCTTTTTGCTTCAGCTGTATATACAATATAAACCTAAAATCATTTGATTACAGTCTCAGCACAGACATGTGGAGAACAAGTGCTAGAAGGAACATCCTGCAGCATTTATGGAAAAACAAGAAACAATGAAAAAGCTGCAGATATCAGATGGGCCTTTACCTCCAGTAATGGAAACTCAGCTGAATGGAAAAAAGGATCCAGGAGAAAACCTCCAGCAGGATTAACAATAGAAGAAGACGGATCTTTACGATTTATAAGTGTTGATCAGAGTAACACCGGCACATATAAATACAAAGCTTTTAATGCCAATGGCCAACAGATTGGGGATGAAACTGTGGAACTGAAAGTTTATGGTGAGAAGACAAATTTTTAAAGCCTTCCAACATAATAACTACAATCTTCTCTGCAATATTTTTACTATATAACACTGTACATTTCTGTAGGAGTTTGTGAATCTGCAAATAACATCATGTTTCTGTTACAGCGAAGACTCCTAAACCTACTGTGAAGCGTGAATGCACAACTAATAGCGTAATACTCATCTGTGACACTGCAAACTATAAAGATCTGAATATATTCTGGTATGAAGATGACAAGATCCTGAAGGATGAAACAAAACCTTATCTTACGTTAATGCGGTCTAAAATGAAGAAGAACAAAGGGTACTCATGCAGTGTAAGTAATCCTGCCAGCTATAAAGAGACAAAACCTGCAAAAATTAAATTAATTAATTAATAAATGCACACATTATAGACAGGATGGATGGATGGATGGATGGATGGATGGATGGATGGATGGATGGATGGATGGATGGGTGGATGGGTGGATGGGTGCTGTAGGTAGGTAGGTAAACAGATAGATAGATAGATAGATAGATAGATAGATAGATAGATAGATAGATAGATAGATAGATAGATAGATAGATAGATAGATAGATAGATAGATAGATAGATAGATAGATAGATAGATAGATAGATAGATGGATGGATGGATGGATGGATGGATGGATGGATGGATGGATGATTGATGGACGGACGGACGGACGGACGGACGGACGGACGGACGGACGGACGGACGGACGGACGGACGGACGGACGGACGGACGGACCGACGGACCGACGGACCGACGGACGGACGGACGGACGGACGGACAGACGGACAGACAGATAGACAGATAGACAGATAGATAGATAGATAGATAGATAGATAGATAGATAGATAGATAGATAGATAGATAGATAGATAGATAGATAGATAGATAGATAGACGGACCGACGGATTAATGGATGGATGGATGGATGGATGGATGGATGGATGGATGGATGGATGGATGGATGGATGGATGGATGGATGGATGGATGGATGGATGGATGGATGGACGGGTGGATGGGTGGATAGATTGATGGATGGATAGATAGATAGGTAACTGAAGGAAAAACTGATGTAACAATAGAAAAATAAATACAAGTAATACATGATTTAATACAACAGGATTAAACTCAATAAAATAATTGAAATATCTAGGTCAATAAATTAATTATTTGTAATTATTATGTTTTTAATCCATATTTTATTATTTAAACTGTAATTTTTATTTGTTTTTCTATTTATTTAAGCATTTATTGTTATATTGATTTCTGTTTTTCTATTTACTTATTACCGTATTGATTTATTTACTTATTTATTTGTATGTTAATTTATTTTAGCTTGGTTAGGATTAAATATAATTCAAAATAAAATTTATCTGTAATATATTATATGTGTATATTATGTATTATATATAGGTGCAGTCCTCTCCAGTCAGCAGAGAACATAGCAACAGAATTACAGTCTCAAGTAAGTAAAGTTTACTGCATATGCTTCTCACTCCTGAAATGTACTGACTAGGTGTTTTGTAAATTTTAAATGTATTAAATATATTTAATTCAAATGTACTTGTTTGTTATTGATTGCATGATTACATCTGTTCTTATCCTACAGGTAGCAGTCCAGGCCTTTGCTTAGATTTCTGGGTTATGCTGAGCATTTTAGCAGGTGGAGGAGCTCTTCTGCTTCTCCTATTATCTGTTCTCATCTGCTGTGCATGTCGAAGTTATGGTCAACACAAGAAGAACCAACCAAGCAAGTACATTTTTAAGATATACAGTAAAGAAAAATGATTAGCTCTCATTTTAATTTTTATTCTTTTTCAAATGTTTCCCAAATGATGTTAAACAGAGCAAGGAAATTTTTACAGTATGTCTAATAATATTTTTTCTTCTGGAGAAAGTCTTATTTGTTTTATTTCGGCTAGAATAAAAGCAGTTTTTAATTTTTTAAACACCATTTTAAGGTCAATATTATCAGCCCCTTTAAGCTATATTTTTTCGATAGTCTACAGAACAAACCATCATTATACAATGACTTGCTTTATTACCCTAACTAATAACCTAGTTAAGCATTAAAATGTCACTTTAAGCTGAATAATAGTCTCTTGAAGAATATCTAGTCTAATATTATTTACTGTCATCATGGCAAAGAGGAAATAAATCAGTTATTAGAGATGAGAAACTATTATGTTTATAACTAGTTATTAGAAACTATTATGTTTATAAAGCTGTTGAAATAATCTGCTCTTCCTTAAACAAAAATGGGGGAAAAATATACAGGAGGGCTAATAATTCTGACACACTGAGCAATTATCAGTATTTTGCATTAGATTAAAAATGTTAAGTTGTGTAATGTGTAATAGTTTTTCCGGGTTTTGAAACTAAAGAAGAAAAAAGTTGCACCTTTAAAACAAATAAAATCAACTGTTTGATTGCTTCTCTGGGATAAATTCAGATTTTGGATGTTAAACCAATAACATTAGGATTAATTTTGTGTTCTCTATTTTATCACAGGTTTTGAGACCCACTTTGTCTACAGAAATGATGAAGAAACAGACTATGAAACCGTTAATGTTACGAAACATAAGAAAGCAACAGCCTGCAACATCTCATAGACATGATTTTACATAATAAATTACATTTTTATTCATCATAACCATCCTTTTTCTTGTATCTTTTATGTACATCAGAAAATTCACTCACTTTCCTTTGGCTTAGTCCCTGATTAATCAGTGGGTGCCACAGTGCAATGATCCACCAATTACTCTGACATATGTTTTGTACAGCAGATGCCCTTCCAGCTATAATCCAGCACTATAGGAATTAGGGCTGAAACTTAAAATCGAATAAAATAATCAAGTCAATTTGTAGTAATCGAGCTTTGTGTAAAAATATTTTAATCAATTTAATGCAAAACATTACTATGTTGGTGCAGTGGAAACGCCAACAGGAGAACATGCAAACTCCACACAGAAATGCCAACTGACCCAGTCAGGGCTCAAACCAGCAACCTTCTTACTGTGAGGCGACAGTGCTAACCACCTACCATAATAAACAATAACCTGCAATGTCTCTTAGGCATGTTCTTACATGGCAAATTAATACATCATAACCAACATTCCTTACCTGTATATTTATATGCTTCAGAAAATATATTCTCTGTAATGATTTCTTCAAATCGCAAGTGTGAAAACCAAATAGAAAACAACTCTTGTCTGAATATAAATGCCATGACTTGGGTTGAAATATTCTAAAATATCCATTTATATTTTTATTATTTCGCTTGTAACATATTGATCTCATTGTTTAAAGGATAAGACTGTTGTTTGTCATGCATGTAATGCACTATATTGTACACAAACTCTTGTTTTTCTGTGCTCGACTGGAGGGAGTTCCTCCTCCTGGCTCTGATTAAAGCATTTTCAAAAGTATTGTCTTGAGTCTCATCTAGTTATTGCTGCAGAATAGTGGAATACTGGAGATCTTATTTCCCAAGCCTTATTTCAAAAGGGCAGAGACACACTGAGGTTAAATTTATTCACAAGCATGAGGGGTATTTTGACTTGAGAATCCCTAAAAAGTTCCACTAAGAGATTCCTACCAAATCTAAAAGCACCAAAACAAACACATCTTAACCCTATAAATCCATGCCCCTTTTTTACCCCTTACAGCTGCCACACTGTGGTCAATAGCATCATTCCAAAATCATGTCTTTAAGGGGATAGTCTACCTAACAATGTGAATTATTTTACTATTTACTCACCCTTTACTTAGTTTTACTACAGAGTTTTTTATTAGGAGCTTTCTGCAGAAAACTTTCTATAAAACAGATTCTCTAATACAGTGGTTCTCAAACTGTGGTACCTGTACCACTAGTGATACGCAGGCTGACTTCTAGTGGTACGCAAAATAATCCAATATGTCACATGTACATGCAACATATGTTTCAAAACTTATCAAAAATGGTTTATAAATTAATATGATGAAATATAGCCTATATTTATAGGGGCCAAGCAAGATTTCCAGGTTTTTATGACTAGGGTACTACTGATGAACACTTAACATAAGTACAGCTGTTTTTTTTTTTTTTTTTTTTTTTTTAAGAACAGTAAACTACCATTTTTTACTTTTACAAGCTCATTTTAATTTAAAGGTTGACACTTTATTTTGTTTGTATGTTTGTTTTTTCACATATAAGCACGGTACAGTGTTAATGTTTAAACTATTTATAGTATTTAAAGTGGCTGATAAAAATAAATACTTCTAATAATAGCAGTTAATCTGCCACGTTTTTTAACTGTGCAGAGCTGTAGTTGCTTTACTGGGCCTACTACGCTGCTGTATTTCAATACTGCTCATTATGGTGGTACTTGGAGGGACAGTTTTTTTCTGAGGTGGTACTTGATTAAAAAAGTTTGAGGACCACTGCTCTAATACACATGCAAAAAAAGAATGCATTTCTGATCTATCCCACAAGATGGCAGCATTACACTGAATAAAATGTATTTGCCTGTAATTCCACTAGGTCACTGGTCTACAGATGACCCATTTTGGGTTTGCAACCACTGTCCTAAATGATCAGGTGTGAGACAAAAAAAATTACATTAAGCACAGGCATTTCAAACTTTATATAACAAGTACACAAAATCAACTATCGCTAACACTCATTAACATAAACCAAATACCCATACATGCTTAAAAATGTCTGAAAATGCTTCAATTTTAGTAACGGATCCAAACTTTGCAAATGCTTCAAGAGCATCAAAACAAACATATTCTTTATAACAAACACAAATTAATAATGTAAAAAAAAAAAAAAACATACACACATATTAATCAACAACTACAGCATGAATCATTAAGCAGTTTTCAGCTGCAATGTTTGGAATAGAGTCATTAAAAAATATCTAATACTACAACATTATTAGCTTTAATTGATGTCCTGATCAAACAGACTGTTTGCTGTCGATTAAATTAATATTCATTGTCGATTATTATTGTAAATAATGTTGCTCAGTGTGTCATCAGGAGCCCCGGATATTGATTTGGACTCGTTTTATTGTTAGTTTACAAAACCTGTCACCATTCCCTGCCATTATATGAATCTACAAGGACCACACATTCAGCCTAGAATCTTCTTTAATGTTCTGCTGAAGGAAAACAAAAATCTCCTACATCTTGGATAACCTGTGGTGGTGTAAATGAAGAGGTAATTTTTAATTCTGGGTGAACTATCCCTTTAAAATGAAGTAATCTTAAAGGGGTAGTCTAATGCTATGAACTCTGAGCTGTTTACACAGTTAAAGAGGAATCTCATACCTAAGCATGAGTTTTAAAACACTATTAGAACATAACACAGAGTATTAATTCTGCAAAGATCTTATTTCCGGGTGGTGACTAATTTGTTTTTGTTTTTCTCCCCTGCTCTTGGTTATTAAAAGAAAAGCAGAACGTTTTTTATAGGTGCTAAATTACTTGATCAGACACCTCTTCATGAGTTATTTACAACTAGATCTGCAGAATATATCACGCAGCATCAACATTGCAATGTTACAAATGCATCTGCAGTAGTCACATCACAGGATATGTGTAATATGTCCTAATTACAGTCAAATGTGGAGTTACTGCAAAGTTTAATCATAATAAAATGAAAATTATCATTTGCATGCATCTCTAGGTCTGTGAGTGTGCATTTCAAGCTAATTTAAAGCATTCATGTGCAAAATATTATAATAAATGACATGGGTAAGACTGATCGCAATGCTCTAATTATGTCAAAGGGTTATTTTGATTACTAAGTTGTTCCCCTGTTTTATTTTCAGATATGACAGGATGTATTCAGTAAAGTTGCACACTGTTGACTAATGGTTCACCCATGGCACTCACTTTCTTTCGGCGAGTATTGGAAAGTTGTACCTTTGTCTTAAAATGTAAAGATTTTTTAGATGAAAGATGGATGCAGTAATAATCTATTGGCATTTAAGATTAATATGAGCATGTGAGGATGTTAAATCCCTTTATAGGAATATGTCCCATAACAGACTAGAAAGTGACCATTTAAATGTACAGTTTAATGGTTAGAATTTGACAATTTGTTTATGCTTTTAATAGATTTTAACCATTAGAACTTCAGATATGGTTTCTGTTTTCTTTACACAGCATATACATTATGGTCTTCATGACATACGGTGGTTTTGTGCGTGCATGCACAGTGTGACAAATCTTTCATGCATTCATGTCAGTGATGTTCTGCTAGTGCTTGCAGTCTGTGCATGGAAAAAAAGGAAACCATCACCAACCTTTGATCACAAACAGGAAACTATCTTTTCTTGATACGATTGTCATAGGTTTCTAGAGTTTTTGCTGTATTCTGAAGAGCAATGAGCTGTCAGCACAATCTCTTGATTTTATTCCTCTGTTGCGTCGCTGCGCTCACTGGTAGGTTCTGATTTCTTTCATATACATGCGTGAACAGACTGTTCTAAATAAAATTAGTATGAATTGATAACACTTTACAATAAGGTTGTAGTAGCTAATGTTAATGCATTTACTAACATGAACAAACAATGAACAATACATTTATTACAGTACTTAAACATGTTAAAGTTAAAGAACATACAGTTGTTCATTGTTAGTTCATGCTACCTCGCGGTGCATAAACTACTGTTAACAAGCAGGAGTTTAAATGATAACAATGCATTAGTAAATGTTGAACTATTATTAATAAATGTTTATTATTAGTTCATGTTCATTATTAGTTCATTGCAAAGTGGGACCATAAATTGTAATTATGTAAATAGTTGTTGATTGATTTTAAGTCAACTCACTATGATAGTTCATTGTAGTTAATTAAGTTTCATATGTAACAAAAGAAGCACTGTATAGATAATGTTTTGTAGCATGTCAAGTAACATATCTAGAAAAATCTACTTCCAATAGAGGATTTTTAAAATCATATCATAATTTACGGCACTCTAATGCACACAAGAAACCAATCACATGGCCTTGTTTGATATGATTTTGTCATAATTTAATTTATCCAGACATAATCAGATTACAGATACACACTCATAAAGGTATAAAATCTGTCACTGGGCTGGTACCTTTTTCATTTTTGTACAGGTGGACATTAGTACTTTTATGGTTCACTTCTGTACCTTTAAGACACCATGAGGTCCACTTTTGTGCTTTTTAGGTATTAATATGTACCTTTAAACATTTGTTAGGAACCAAAAAAATGTACCTTAGATATTGTACCTTTATTCCCGAGAGTGTATTCTGGACTCATCTGCCTTACAGTGGGCTACGTAGACTATTACTTATTAGTAAATAGTAAATATACACCGTTAAAAAGAAATCTCTTAATTTAAAATAGTGAATTGCATTATGGGATGTTGATCTTGGCTTTGTCAACATTGAATGGTGAAAAATCGACTCGGCAATTCAACAAAGTGACTTATTGACAATATAATAATATAACATATATGCAATAATAGAGAGAGAAATTAGACTGTAAAATAACAGAAAATATGCTGCAGTTTATTACAAGGTTTTTGTAGTTACAACGCAGACACTATAGCACTGCAAACTATTAAAAATGTTCATAAAAGTCATTTTTTCTAACTTTTCATGGTTAAAAGTTGTTGGAAGAAAGATCAAGATCCTCTAATGCAATTTAAAAGAATATATAAACAGGGACTATAAATTAAAATAACAATCAAAAATTGTTCCAAATACTATGAAAAACTGCTACATTACAAATATTTTTAAGTGTATTTCTGCACCATTTGGTCTGAAATTGAAATGTGAAGCTTCACACAGACAGATCAGAAATGACACTTTATGTTGTGTGATTGCTTTAAAAATAATAATACGATTTCACAACTAGTCAAACTGCTCTGAAAATAATACAATATTTTATTATTATTATTATTATATTATAGGCTATCGCAATCTGTGTGTTGACACGTCTTTATCAGTTCAGTTTAGGTCAATCACAGTAACAAGGAAACTATACTTGTTATACTTTTTTATATCTTGCAAGTCTCGCAACTTTTTTTCCTTAGAACTGCATTTTGCAATTGTGACTTGATTTCTCAGAACTGCAAGATAGAAAGTCGCAATTCTGATTTCATAGCTTGTAGTTGGGAACTTTTTATTTCAGAATTATGACTTTTTTTCCCAGGATTGTGATTATTTTTTCCTGTGATTGCTTCTTGGACACTGTAATGTTTAAGATTTAGTGTCAGAATGTTAAATTAACAAATTCTACTGTCCATAATGGTTTTGTTACCTTTTTGCCCTTTTAATAATTTACCCGTTTAATGATAAACAAATAATTTTTTAAAGGTCAGACTATGTAATGCAGATCCCTATTTGTGAAATGTTGTCTGATCCAGTTTGTTAAATACAATTAAACGAAAATTAGTTAAATATAATCAAAGAATTTAAAGTATTGTAATTAAAGTTTTCGTTAAAATCCTTTTATTGATTACAGTCTCAGCACAGACATGTGGAGAACAAGTGCTAGAGGGAACATCCTGCAGCATTAATGGGGAAACAACAAACAATGAAAAAGCTGCTGAAATCAGATGGGCCTTTACCTCCAGTGATGGAACCACAGCTGAATGGAAAAAAGGATCCAGGAGAAAACCTCCAGCAGGATTAACAATAGAAGAAGACGGATCTTTACGATTAGAAAGTGTTCGTCAGAATAACACCGGCACATATAAATACACTGCTTTTAATGCCAATGGCCAACAGATTGGGACTGAAACTGTGGAACTGAAAGTTTATGGTAAGAACACAAATATTTACATCCTTCCAATAAAACAAACTAAGATCTCATATTTCAGGTGGATATCTGCTAATAACCATCATGTTTCTGTTACAGCGAAGGTTAATAAACCTAATGTGAAGATTGAATGCAAACCTGATGGGACTGTTACACTCCTCTGTGACACTGGAAACTATAAAGATCTGAAAATATCCTGGTATGAAGACGACAAGATCATGCAGGATGAAAAAACTACTCATCTGACCCTAAAATCGACTAAAATAAACGAGAACACACAGTACGCATGCAGTGTAAGCAATCCTGCCAGCAGTGAACAAAGTGACAGAATTACAGTGCCATGTAAGTCTCTTCTCATTCCTGAATGTTGTGAGTTTGTGTTATTATTATGCACAATTCATTTGTTCAGATTTTAAATACCTACATATGCTTTTATATGATCCAGTTGTTTATTGTTGATTTTATTATATCATTTCCTTACAGGTAGTGGCCCAGATCAAGGTAAACTTATTATTATTATTAGTAGTAGTAGTATTAATATTATTAGGTTAGTGAGGCTAAGAGAAAAAACTAATATATGTAAACTGTAGCTATAAAGCGTGATGGTTTTACAGTATTAATATTAATGAATATTAATGAACTCAACTATTTAGTCTCCACTTCACTTCCTAAGCTGCAATTGCCTCTTTGAATATCACACTAATTGTACAAAAAAAAAAAAAAAAAAAAAACTACTAACACTTCCCTTCTTAGACTTTACAGACCTGAAACTTGCCTTTAGTACTTATTCATTGTTGCTCTTAGTTGTGTAAATTGCTTCCTTGTCCTCATTTGTAAGTCGCTTTGGATAAAAGCGTCTGCTAAATGACTAAATGTAAATGTAAATGTGAATATTATATCAACTCAGAATCAACATTGAAGATAAATCGTTGCTCCCGCTCTTTACTGTTGACGTCTAAAGATATTTTTTGGGTCATTCTCAGGTTAACTGTCCCTAGGATTAGGCAATATAAACAAAATCATATCGAATCGCAATACAATTTATGTGCATATATGCTCTGGACATTTTACTCTACATTGATCTAAGAGCAAATCACACAGCAGAAATGTGCACCAACGGGAATCTGGAAGTGTGTTGATATTAGAGATACACCAAATTTACGGCCACTGAAAATAGGTTAAGCTATTTAACCGACCATCTAAACGTTATTGTTTAATATGGAATAATATTATTTGAGATTGCATATCTTTTGCCATATCGCCCAGCCCTAACTGTGCCTAAATATTTCAATACATTTTGGTGATATGGCCCACTGACAACCGCTTTTACTGTTTTGGTCACACTTTACAAAAGGTTTCCTTATGTGTATTCACTAACATGAACTAATAACAAACAATATTTGTACAAATATTGAACAATAAAGTACATTTATTAATCATAGTTCAACATTTACTAATGTATTATTAACACTCAATTCACGCTTGATAACATTAGTTAATGCCCCGTTAGTTAACATGAATTAACAACGAATAACTGCATTTTAACAGTTACTGACGTTAACTAACATGAGCAATACTGTAATAAATGTTTTGTTCATTGTTAGTTAAATGCATTACCTAATATTATCTTCTGCAACCTTAAGTGTTACACATGTTTCTGTTACAGCGAAGGCAACCAAATCAACTGTGAGGCTCAACAGTACAGCTAAAGGGACGGTTAAACTCATCTGTGACGCTGGAAATGCTAAAGATCAGACTATATCCTGTTATGAAGACCACATGAAGGATGAAACGAAAACGAATCTGACCTTAACATCGTCTAAAGTGGAGGGTAAACGGTACTCATGCAGTGAACAAACCAGCAGTAAACTCTCATGTGAGTCATTTTTATTGCACGTCATGATTCTCACTCCTGAAATGCACTGACTTTGTGTTTAGATTTCTCAATGAATTATATGTACGCTCACTATTTCGCTTGCTTAAATGTCGCGTGTACATGTCTTATAATGTCGCGCAAATTTAAGATTTGATTTCTTTAAAAATCACTGATCTTGCCTGATTGATATACAATACATCGTGGGTCTCAGACCGGACAAAAACCACTGCATTAAATGATTTCTCCACACTATGTCTTTAAAATATGGAAATTTATTATACCCAAGTATTTTCAATGGACTTTCTGTGCTAGCCTGCAGTTCTTGATGGCGCTTTTGTAGTCTTTCATCTTGTTTTACACTTGAACAACTACACAAATGCTGAAGTCTATTTAACCGATTGTATTTTAATTACATTACAACATCGATTCTGTATAAGAAACCTTACGAAATTGAAACCTTCAACAGGACATTTAGTGTTGGCTGAAAGCATTATAGTAGCCCACTGCATTAAAGCGATTTGTTTAAAGAAGTCCACTTGTTTGTTTCTGATTGCATGACGTCTGTTCTTGTCCTGCAGGTAGCAGTCCAAATCTCTGCCTAAATTACTATGCCGTGCTGGGCGTTTTAGCAGGCGGAGGAGTTCTTCTGTTTCTGCTTATTTGTGTTTTCATCTGGTGTGCGTGTCAAAGCTGTCGCAAGAAGAATCGACTACTGTAGGTAAGACATAAAGATAACTCTAACATGCTGAGAAATGCTATTTGTCAACCAAACTGCATTTCGTAATCTCACTCAATATCTCAATATATGTGTACATTAGCAGTTTTACATATTTTGTGATTCATGTTTTTATTTTCCCTCATTTATTTCTGCTTTTGAATTGCATGATGAGTTCCTGATCTTTCTTCCAACACCGTTTAACCTTAAAAAAGTTGGGAAAAGTGACTTTTATTTACGTTTTTAATAGTTTGCAGTGCTATATTGTCTGTGATTGTGTTGTATATTACAGTACAAAAACCTTGTAATGAACCCTTTGCTAAGCCCTGCCCTCCTTAGTTACTGTTGCTACGCCTGTCAAGCTTTCGTGCCTGGCACGGCTTTTTTAATGTGTATGTGCCGGTGTCAGACATTGCCAGGAATATAATGTCATTTTTGGCGAACAGATGAGATATCCGAGAAAGCCAAACAAAAAAGGACTGCAGTCTGCATTACAGAATATACCCCACATAATAGGCAACCGATTAGAGAATAAATAAATCAAAATTGAAGCTAGCTTAGCCTAGCCTCCTCATATGCTAACCATTCAACAGCTTAGCTCGTGCTCAGCAGGAGAGGTGACATTTAAAAATAATCTAAATATAATAAATGAAACCGTGATTTCTCTATTAACCGTGCAATGAAATATAGCGTTACTAACCAACGAGGAAACACGCATGACAGTGCTTTTACATAGTTCATTCATAGATAGAACAGCCAGAAAGGGGAAACTGATGGATTTGTGCTGAATATTAGCATCATTGAACCATAACAATGTACAGTAAGTTACCTATTACTTTCAGTGTGTTTGTGTGCTCTTTATAAATGACTGAAAAACAGCTGCTGGTGAAGTATATTGATCGCAAGTGCACAGTTTGTGATCTCATCTCGGTTTTGTTCTGTACATTTGTAATTTCAAATATTCGTAGCCTGAAACAGATGGAAATATGAAGTTCAGTAAAGTTAGCAACAGATTCGCAGATTCACATTTTCCAGATCAATAACTCATGTCATTATGATCTATTTGCTATAACTTCGTTACTAACGTTATGGTGAAGGCTTAAACGGAGCATTACTCATAATATCAAGTGAAAAAAAGGAATAAGACCGCTGTGAAACAGAATCAGCTTTGTGTTTTTGTAGGAAACACAGTTTACATCTGTTTAGGGTGAGAGGTGTGTCAGTTATTGTTATCGGTCTATCACTGAATGTATCAGGAATATCAAAACAAAACCAACTTAGCTCCACTCCTTTAGCGCCCCTCACACCGCTTGATCCACGCTGGCATGTCTCCTCTTGGGTTTTAGGTCTTAAAAATGGAAAAAAAATCCACCATCCCGTCCAAACTTTTAAGGAGACCGGGTATCAGATTTGCACAATCCATATGCACTCGCTCGAAAGCTTGACATAGCCCCTGCACGTAGCTACAGTTGCTAAGCCACAATTGGTGGGTGGCAGTTTTCGGGCATGGCTTAGCGAAGGGTTAATGCTGCCAGTACATTTTCTGTTATTTTCGGACTTATTTCTCTATATATTGTTATCTCAAACTACTAAAATGTCAGTAAAAGTCACTTTGTTAAACTGTAGAGTTGAATTATCAAAAACAAAAGTCAACAGAGAAGATCAACATCCCATAATGCAATTCACAACCATAAATAAAAGTCAATTCAGAAAATGATTTTGTTTTCAGTGTATTGCATGTTAAATCCACAGTATTAGGGTTAACTTCAGTCTTCTCTGTTTTATCACAGGTTTGGGGACTAATTTTGTCTAATGATGAAGATATTATGAAGCTTATCCATAAAGCAAAAAATAATAATAATAAAATAAAAAATTATGTGTGTGTGTGTGTGTGTGTGTGTGTGTGTGTGTGTGTGTGTGTGTAAAACAATAACCTGCAATGTCTCTTACGCTTCAGAAAATATATTCTCTGTAACAATTGATTCAACTCGTGTGTGTGAAAACCCAAGAGAAATCAGCTCTTGTCTAAATATAAACATCATGACCTGGGTTGATATATTTTAATTATTTTTTTTTTCACTTGTAACATATTGATCTCACTGTTTAAAGAATAAGACTGATGTTTGTCATGTCCTGTAAAGCACTATATTGTACACAAACTCTGTTTTTCTGTGCTCTGCTGGAGAGAGTTCCTTCTCCTGGCTCTGATTAAAGCATTTTTACAAGTATTGTCTTGAGTCTCATCTAGTTATTGCTGCAGAAAACAGTGGCACACTAGAGATCTTACTTCCCAAGCCCAAGTGTTCAAACTGTCCGAGTCCAAATCTGTTAATAGTAGACATGCTGAGGTTAAATTTATACACAAGAGTCCACTGAAGGTAACTTCGACTTGAGATTCTCTCAAAGGTGCACTAAGAGATTTTTACCAAATCTGAAAGCACCAAAACAAACACACCTTATAACCCAATAAAACCATGCCCCTTTTTACATCTCCACTTTGTTGTTGTTGTAGACAACACAGCCCTTACTGCTGATTGGCTGCCACACTGAGGTCAATAGTCTTCAGAAATCTTTTAGTGTGTCTTTAAAGGGATTGTTCACTCAAAAATGCTAATTCTGTCATCATTTACTCACTCTTTACTTGTTTTAAACCTTAAAGAGAGGTTTTTTTTTCTCTTGAACACAAAATAAGATTATAGAGTAACATTGGAAACCTGTAACCATTGACTTCAACAGTATTTGTTTTTCCTACTATGGAAGGTATTGGTTACAGGTTTATAGCTTTCTTTATAATATCATCTTTTGTGTTCAACATAATATTTGAAGGAGAGTAAATAATGAGTACATTTTCTTTTTTGGGGGTGAACTATCTATTTAAGACACTATACAGGTCGGATAGTTTGTTTCTTCTGATGAACAGAAAAAAATAGATATTTAGAAGAAGGTTGGAAACTGGTAGCAATTGACTAGGACAGATTTTTTTCCAATACAAACTAGGAGAAACAGAAAAAAAAGAAGAAAGATTTTACAGATGAAATGAACTGGTAATTAGAAATAGAAATAAAGTAATTAGGTACCTTGTGAGAAATAAAAATAAAAATGCTAATTTTATTCTAGCACACAAGACGACAGCATCATATAGAATAAAATGTATTTGCCTCTATTTGTATATTTAAGCCACCAGGTCTCTGGTCTAGACATCAAACCAATTTTGGGTTTGGAACCACCATCCTAGATGATCAGGTGTGAGAAAATAAAAATGGCTATAAATCATGGTTTTTAAGGTTAGAATTTGACATTTTGCAATGCTTTTAAAGGTTTTTAGCAATTCAAACTTGATGATGGTTCCTTTTTTCAGCACGGATAACTTCACACAGCCTATACAGTATATGCAACATAACATATTGTGTGCTTATGCAGGCATGCTCAGTATGCAACGTATGACCAGATTCATTTCACATCAGTGACGTCAACTAGAGCTTCAGTCTGCTCATAGAAAGAAAATGAAACCATCACCAACTTTTTGATCACAGACAGGCACGTTTTCTTTTTCTCAGACAATTGTCAAAGGTTTCTTGAGTATTTGCTGTATTCAGTAGAGCAATGAGCTGTCAGCACAATCTCTTTTATTCCTATAGCCTCGCTGCACTCACTAGTGCTTTTGATTGCATTTATAGATGTGTGAACAGACTGTTGTGATTACAATATAATTAATATAAATTGCAATTAAAATATAAGAGTTGTTATGCAGATTGAATATAACTTTAACTCCATATGAGTTTATGATAGATAATCAAGTTTTGTAAGTAACCAAAGAAGCACTGTATGGATAATGTTTAGAATGTTTTGTGTTGATGTCAAGTAACAAAAATGCACTGAGCTGTCACAGATCCAGATTTTTTTATCGTACTGTAATTAATTACACCCTGGTGCACATCATTTGATTCATCCAGACCCGATCAGATTATGTGCATGTGTAGACTATAGGGGCAGTATTTGATGACACACTGTGGTCAATGGCATCTTTCAATAACCATTTAGTGTATCTTTAAAGGAACAGTTCACCCAAAAATGTAAGTTCTGTCATCCTTTACTCACCCTTTACTTGTTTCAAACCTTTAAGAGTTGATTATGTTGAACATAATAGCAGATATTTAGAAAAATGTTGGAAACCTGTAACCATTGACTTTCATAGTATTTGCTTTTTCTTCCTTAGGAAGTCAATAGTTACAGGTTTCCAGCTCTCTTCAAAATATCTTCTTTAAGACAATGTACAACACAGTTTGGGATAGTTTTTTTCTTCTGATGAACAGAAAAATCATATTTAGAAGAATGTAGGAAACTGAAAGCAACTGACTAGGACATAAATGTTTTAGGAGGAACAGAAGGAAGAAATAGAAAATCTTACAGCTGAGCAAAGGCCTAGATTGCTCATTTTTAAACATGGTAAAAAAACTAGTAATAAAGTAATGCATGTTTTTTTACCACATTCTAATGCAGAGCAGTGGTTCTCAACTAGTTTGGCAATGTGACCCACATTTTACCAAAGTCATTAATCCTGTCAAACCTTTATACGTTTCTTTCTTCTGTTACAATTTTCTTTCTTCAATCTATCTTCATTTGTTTTCAACCAAAGAAGAAAATGCATAAAGGTTTGGAAAAACCTGAGGTAGAATAAATAGTGCTGCCAACACAATCTCTTACTTGTATTCCTCTGTGGCCTTGCTTTTCTCATTGGTAGGTTTTGATTGTATTTTGCATTAATAGACTGAAATAAAAAAAACTGTTACTGTTAAGAAGAATACTAGTCCATATCAATGTTTGATATTAAGCACACTGCATTATGTGTGTCTGTAGTTGATCGATGTTTGGTCAGGTAAACTAAACATTTGCCTAATGTGAGAACATCTAAAGTAACTATTTTATAGTCGGATCAGGTAGAAAATAAGTAACAAATGCACTTTTTTCACTTGTAAAAAATACACACAAGTCAGGCATTCATTTTCCTTCTGCTTAGTCTCTAATTATCAGAAGCTGCCACAGCGGAATGAACCGCCAACCTTTATAGCATATGTTTTTTTATGCAGTGGGAGCCCTTCTAGCTGCAACTCAGTAGGAAACACCCTTACACACTCATTCACACACATACACTACGGCCAATTTAGTTCATCAATTCCCCTATAGTGCATGTGTTTGGACTGTGAGGGAAACCGGAGCATCCGGAGGAAACCCACGCCAACACGGGGAGAACATGCAAACTCCACACAAAAATGCCAACTGACCCAGCTGGGCCTCAAACCAGAGACCTTCTCACTGTGAGGCCATAGTGCTAACCACTGAGCCACAGTACTGCCCGAATCAAACAATATTTTACTCAAAAACTGCAGAAAACTTTCTTTACAACAGACTAACTCTCTTTAATGCACTTGCAACAAAAACAAAGCATTTCTGATCTGACCCACAAGATGGCAGCATTACACTGAATAAAATGTATTTGTCTCTAATTTTGTATTTAAGCCACCAGGTCACTGGTCTAGACGTCAAACCCATTTTGGGTTTTGAAACACCATCCTAAACTATCAGGTGTGAGATATTAAAATTACATAAAGCACAAGCATTTCAAACTTTATATCCACCAATTATACAAAGTAACACTGGCTGACATGAACTAAATACTCACACAGCATGCATTCATCTTCATTTCAACATTTACTATTTTGTATAATCTGACCAAAAAGGAGAAGCTAACACATCTCTAAAAATGCTTAGGTTTTATTGAAATATCCAATTTTTGCAAATGCTTTAAGACCATCAAAATAAACCTGTTTTTACAACTATTCTTCATAACAAACACACATCGAAAATGTAAATAAACACATGCACACCTACAAATCAATAACTGCCGTATAAACCATTGAACATTTTTAGCTGCACATTTTTAGGGTCGAGTTACTTTAAAGAATCTAAAATTACCATTATTCCAATGAGATGATATGATTAAGTTGATTCTAAATACCACAATAATCCACTAATGGCTATTTTTATGTGATCATATGTATAATATTTCTAAAAACACTTAACATGAGAGTTAAATAAAACATTCATAGCTCCATATACATATAATCAACACCAGAGAGCAAGACATTTTCCTAAACAGCACACATATTTCCAATGCATCATGAACGTTAATAGCTTATCACTCTCTGTTTCTGTTTCTGTTCCTGATGGCTAATATTAACAAATGAGATGCTATGATAACGCCCTAATATTTTTAAAATCAGTGCATTACAACCACAAGCTCAAGATAAAAACAGCATCACAAAATAATCAGATATCGTCTATATTTTGCACACAGAAACACCTGTGTTAGATGGCACACGTGCACACCTGTGTTAAAGTAATGCTATAACTGACATCTTCAGTTCTTTCTACACCACCGCCCCGCTCTAACAGGAAACTCTCTGTGTTTCCTTCTGCCGATTGAGAAAACTTTCTGGAACAATTGTTGCGTTCAGAAGAGCAATGAGCTGCCAAAACAATCTCTTGTTTTTATTCCTCTGTGGCTTCGCTGCGCTCACTGGTAAGTTCTGATTTTATTTAATATAGATGTGTGAACAGACTAAAGATAAAAATCGCTTTCGCGTTTAATTCAGTGATTTTAGTGAGAAAATCTGATGTTGAGATCAAAAGTTACAATGTGATTTGAATGTATTTAGTATTGTGGTTCATATTAATGTGTGGATGCTGTAAATATTGCAGTGTTTTATTGTAATAGTAAGCTCCTGTGTGTAATTAACAATTTTGCTGTAACACTTTAGATTAATGGTCGATTACTTAATGTATTTATTAACATGATTATTAAGTATAAATATTGTTGTATTAATTATTAATCATAGTTCAACATTTACTAATGCATTATTAAAATACACAGTTGTGCTTGTTAATGTTAATTATTTTAATGATTGTTCAAGTGAGTTACACTCAAACAAAAGACTTTTGTTGCTTGTTAAACTATTTAAAATGAGTTGAAACAACCTAATTATTTTTCGGAGATTAGGGACAAGTTATTTACGTTCAAATCAACTTAAATTTGTAAAAACAATTAAGTTAGCGTAATCGGTTTGTGTTGAAACAACATGAAGGAATTGTGTGAAACCTAAACATGAACTAACATTATTAAAATTAAATATCCTTAACTAACATGAACAAATATGAACAAATACCGTAATAAATGTATTACTAATTGTTTGTTCGTCCTAATAAATATATTAACTGACATAGTTTTAACCATTTCGCTAATTAAAAATTTTGCTACTTTTTTATGATCACCAAAGATTCAATCAAAGACTAATGAGAAATAAATATTTAAAAAATGTTTGCACACTGTAAAAATTTTATTTAGTCATGGAAACATTTGCTTTTAGGTAATTATTATAAATTATTACACTGCGTTAATAGTATTACAACTTAATATTTTAGTTTATACATGCTGTTTTGAGTCTGTTTAATGTAATTCAAGTGAAACTGATTGAGTAACGTTATTTAAGTCAACTTAAATTTAAGACAACCATGTAATTTTTTACTATAGCCACTTTTACTTAGTTTTTAAGAAGAATTTGTAGTGTCGCTTACATGCAAACTGATGGACTAAAAGTCGGCTTGTGTCTACCTATTATAAAAAAATAACAATAATTTATAGTCTATTTGCAAAAACAGATGAAACATGATTTATAAAAGTATGTGTGCACTCAAAAAAAAATGACGCTTGCTATTTGCTGAAACTGCTTATTTTAAATGAGCTGAAACAACACAATTCTTGACTTTTTTGGTGAACAATTGAATTCTGTTATTGTTTTCAATCCACTTAAATTGGTAAAAACTAAGTTAACTTAATTCCCTCATGTTGCGAATTGTGTGGAATCCAGCATTTTTATAGTGTGCTTGAGTTTAAATGGTTTGATAGTTGGTCGTAGGTTTGAATACCGGCACCGGCTCTATTGGGTGTGTGTTCACGATGTGTGCTTGTGTGTTTACCACTTTGCTTGTGTGTGGATGAGTTTAATGCAGAGCACAAATTGCACGTAAGAGTCACAATATTCTTGGCCATATGACACAACCTTCTCCTTTCCTATTTAAAATCTGAGTTCCCAATTTTTGCAAATGAGCTCATTAGATATACACTGCTCTGATGCTTTCATAAAGACGCTTTAACCACATTTTTGAGTTCACACTTTAAAATGGAATGCACATGATGTATAGTTTGTCAAGATACATTCAGATTTAGACAAAAATAACTATAAATGGAGAGCACAGAGAAAATATACATGATTATATATGTTGTTTTTCTTCTTTCCTTGTTCCTTTTGTATTTTTATTTTGTATATTTTTATTTTTTTCCACTGCTGTACCCATTGCATCTGTGTATTTATATATTTTTCTGTATTGCTGTATGGCCCAATATGCATTTTATTTATTGTGTTACTTTATTTATTTTATTATTATATATTTTTACTTGTATTTTGGCCTAAACATTGTTCTTGATGCAATAATATATAACTGTTCTACTTGATTCAGAGGAAGAAAATGAGAACTAATTTAGTTTTCTCCTGATTGGTACTAGTGATGTCTTGTGATTCTAATGAGCATCAATAAAACAATATTAAACTATTAAAATATATAACATATGTACTGAATAACCACCAAAACATCCTAAAACAATTACATTACACAAAAAAGTACTTTTAAAAGAAACAAGGATCTTAAGATTATTATGTTTCTCACAGTCACAAGTTTTTTTCTATTAAGAACTGATAACTGATCTACTAGCATTACTGTGAAAACGCTTTTGTTAACACGGTCTGAAAGAAAAATCTGAATTTTAGAATAAGTTTGAGACAAAAGTCTTTTTTTAACAAAAGCTTATATATTAAAATTTAATAATAATTTAATTCATTTACTCCAGTATCGTCTTAATTGTGTAGAACACTGACAATATGTTTATTTATAGCATGTTGGTTCAAATAGGTTTAAAGGTAAACATACAGTGTGTGTGTGTGTGTATGTGTGTCTGTGTGTGTGTGTGTGTGTGTGTGTGTGTGTGTGTGTGTGTGTGTGTGTGTGTGTGTGTGTGTGTGTGTGTGTGTTATTTTTTGTCGTTTCCTAACATTGAACATAATTTCGCTGTTTAAATTGGGGTGTTTTTTTAGAAATTCCCCATTGTGAAAATGTATAGCTTCTGTTTAACTGCACACCCTGTACATGTTAAGTAAGTCCTCTTAATATTGTTTATAACCAGTAATGAAAGGAATAGAATTTAAAAATGTAATTGAACTAAAAAATTAATTCAAAGTATTTTAAAAAAGCCAACCCGAAAAATCCACTTCATGCTAATTCCTCATATTATTTAGCAGACACTTTTAGAAATGTGGATAATACTGTAGAAGCACTTCAAATCCGAAAAGCATGTGGATGGAGAAGTGTTGGTCAGCTTTAATTTTGTGCTTCTTTTATCCAAAAGAAATGAACAGATACTGTTGGTTTCCAATAAAATAGACAACGCTATTTGCTTTTTAAATTTAAAGGGGTAGTTCACCCTATCGTTTCTTTCACTCGTGAACTCAAAGGAAAAAAAACTGGAAGAATGTCAAACCAAACAGATCTCGCAAACCCAATAGTGTAGATTTGTGAGGACCTAATTTAACCCTTTAACTGGGTTAATGTTTATAAATTTAACAAAGAGTTCATGTGCATAATTGCTTAGCATCTGAACACATTTTTGCAGGAATACAGCTATTTGTGCATGCACCTTAAGCTAAAAGATGACTTTACATGTCACTGATCTGTTTCGTCTCAGAGCATGAAAACTGAACAGCACAAGATCTATTTGCATTCTTAAAACATTAATAAATAAAATACAATTACTAATATTGATATAACAAATAATATTGATAAATCAAATGCATCTCATGCTGCAAAAGTAAATTTACATGTTTTTACTTCGCAGATGAATGACTTCTGGAAAGGTGCAGGCATGTGGCGCAATAACAATTTTATCTCAATTGTTGTTTATTCGTAATCATTGTTGAGGCCAACATTTTGTTTAGTTTAGTTTTAGTTTAAACTTGATTGTCCGTTCTGCTTGGCACAGAAAATAAATTTGTCTTTACATTGGATTTAAGACAACAATTGCATAAATACAACAATCCCACCATAACAACACTCATCAAGACAACAACATATGTTTAAAATTTAAAAAACAAATTAGCCCCATACATATTACTGCACATCATTCTTGACAACCACCTCATTCGCTTCAAGCAGTGATCCGATTTAAAACAACAACTGCAATTAGGATAAATGACTTTTTATAGGCGACTAAATTTTTGTGTAAGTCAAAACTAAATTTTAATTAATTACACAGCCATACTAGCTGTTATGGTGGACTCGTAGCAAACTTGACTTCAAGTGACTTCAAACTCCAAATGTGCAGATCTAACCTAACAACATTTCCTTGTACTGTAGTTTTGGCGACGTGAACATCCAAACATACTATAGCAGCCGCTCCCTTTGTAACGTTTCCTTCTGCTCTCTTTATAAATGCTGGGATGCCAGACAGAATCTTACTGTCAAATAAGTCAAACAAAAAAATAACAATATAATAAGCAGGAAACCTTACAAAGTTATGATCATTGGGAATAAACTCTCCAAAATACCATCATTTCCCACCCTCAATCGTGTTTGGAAATTAAATCAGGAATCAAACAACTAAGAAAACTCCATTGCGAACATCAAACAAATACACACTCATATAACATTTCAAGTAGGAATCAATTTGAAACAAACACAACAAATCAGTCAAGCAACAAAAGCTCATCCAGTCTTTGCATCATCACAAAAATAGTTGAATAACACAAGCATCAATAGTATGTCCATATGTGTTGGTAAAACTTGAGGAGAGAATGATAAAGTTTGACAGAGCATTCATTTTTTTTGGAGGTAATTACAGTCAATTATTGGAGGGGACATTTTTAAAAAAAAAGACACGTCCACTCCGTCCATGCTAATTCTCTGCCCTTGAGCTATTCATTTACTCCAATAGTTAGCATAATAAGCAAATGAGCCTCAGTATCTTTTTTGGTTATTGACATTCTTCTAAATACTTTACAAAAAGGTCTTAACAGGATTGGACCAACCTGAGATTCAGTAAATGGCGACAGAGTTTTCATTTTTGAGTGAACTATCCCCTTTAATGATTTGGCATGTGCTTTTATTTGGTTAGATTTACAAACTTGAGGGCAACAGAAGAAACTAAACCACCATAGTGAGCAGTAGTAGATCACATGCACTCAAAAACACATAAATGTTTTGCTTTTTTAAACTATTTGTGTAAAATAAGCTTAAACAACACAATTCTTGAGATTTTAGGTTTAATCTACTTAAATTTGTTAGCCCATGTCCTAACAAAATGCAACGTGCCAAGATTCTAGAGACATGCAATTTGTCTGTCTGAACCCAATATGATGCAACAGAAACATTTATAATACCAGCCTTTCATTTAATACAAGCCACCGCACTCCCAATGAAATGGTAAAGGCTTTTAATGTAATTAATACATATTAAACCTCTTTAACATTATTAATAGACTTCTAAATGACTGATGTCGTTGGTTAGCACAGTTCTGCCTTTCATTCTCAAACCCTTTGCTAGTTACTTCATTTTCAAGACCTAAGGGGAGCTATCTGAAACTGTTTTCAGTAGTATGGCAATAAAATTCACATACAATTGTATTAAAACTCACATTGGGAGCATTTAATACTGAATTAAGCACATAATCAGTACCTGAGGTGATCATTATTTTAGTAATACCCTCAAAAACAACTTTAGCTGCTTGTTTAAAATACATTAAAACAAAACAATTCTTAAGGTTTTTTTCAGGGATAACTTAATTGTTTTATCATCAATGCATATTAATCTGTAAAAACAATTAAGTTAAATTGGTAATTGATTTGTGTTGGGACAACATGATGGAATTGTGGAACCCAGCATTTTCTACAGTGTATATTATACTGTTGTTCTGCCGTTAAATGGAAAAGATACCTTTTATCGCACATTGTGGTGCCGTGTCGGATGTAGTAAGGACACAGTGTTAACTTAACCTTTTTGTTTTGGAGCAACTTGAATGATTTGTGTGAAACCCATACATGTTTTACAGTGTATGAGCCTTTAAAGCCTGTTGAGTTCTATCAAATGCTAATATCATTTTACTGATTACAGACTCAGCACAGACACGTACAGAACATTTACTAGAAGGAAAACCCTACAGCATTAATGGGAAAACAACAAACAATGAAAAACCTGCTGATATCAGATGGGCCTTTACCTACAGTGATGGAAACACAACTGAATGGAAAAAAGGATCCAAGAAAAAACCTCCAGCAGGATTAACAATAGAAGAAGACGGATCTTTACGATTTAAAAGTGTTCATCTGAGTAACACCGGCACATATAGATACAGTGCTTTTAATAAAGGTGGCACACAGATTGGTGATGAAACAGTGGAACTTAAAGTTTATGGTAAAATATTCACATCCTTCCAAAACATAACAAAATAAGACACTGCATGTTTCTGTAGGAGTTCCTTAAGCTGCAAATAACCATCATGTTTCTATTACAGTGAAGGCTCCTAAACCTACTGTGGAGATCAACTGTACTGCATCTCAAGGAAATGTAATACTCCACTGTAAACACCTTGGAAACAATAAAGATCTGACGATATTCTGGTATGAAGACGGCACGAAGAAGCTAGATGAAAAAAAATCTGATCTGACCTTAAAATTGTCTGACGTGAAGAATAAAGAGTACGCATGCAATCTGACCAATCCTGTAAGCAGTGCACTAAGTGACAAAGTTTCAGCCTCATGTAAGTCATATTTATTGCACATTCTTATTCCTGATAAATCAATTTATAATCTTTATTACAAATATAACTTCTTAATAAATGCTCTTGTTGACCACAGAAAACACCTATTTTTAGGCTTATTAACAGCCCTGCTTTTAGTTACTCAGTTTCATACTCACCCTTAAACCTGTTTAAGTCAATTTTGGGTGAACTATCCCTTTAACTGCACACGTTCTCTGGTAGAATTGATGGTTTACCAATCGACTGAGCAGATCTGTTCATGATTTCACTTTTGTTTTATTGCACTGGTTTTTGGTCTGGCCTTTTCCTATTTTCGCAGCTATAGCTGACGTACAATCACAAAACACTGACAGTAAAGCAAGAGTATTTTTTAAGTTCAAGCTGACTCTCCAAAAACTGTGTACAACCTGTAGAAACTTTCATTATGAGTCAAAAAGCAACTAATTAGTTTAGTTTTTTAGCATATATGGATTTCTTTGGTTGTTACCAACGTCCCAAAATTTCAAGTCAAGAGAATCTTTAGAAATATGCTTTTTGGGGAAATGATAAAAAGTTTAATACTTATTTCCCCATCTTTTCTATGAGAAAAAACTTGGATTATTCAAATTATGTGCAGCTTTTCCTCCATCTAATTAGTAAACCATCTGCATTTTGTATATTATTGTAGATATATGCTGATTGTTTTAAATTAATACAATATTGGCCAGTAAATATCTGGGGCTGATATATGTATATATGTATTATAGTTTTCACTGATGCACTATTTCTTACTGACTTCATGACAACTGTCCTATCTTACAGGTAGTTCCTTTCCTCCTACACTTTTTGGATTTGATTTTTGGATCATGATTGGGATTTTAGCAGGTGGAGGAGCTCTTTTGCTTCTGCTGCTTACAGTTCTCATCTGCTGTGCATGTCGAAGCTGTAGACGCAAGAAGCACCGACTAGGTATGTTTTCATCATCTTTAAAATAATGAGATAAGAATGTGGAGTTTTAGCAGTTGTTGTCGTCAAACATGAAAAATTTACAGAATATTCCTTCAATGTACTAATGTGCACCTTTTATTGTAAAAATTATTGTGAAAAGAGCTATACAAATAAACTTGAATTGAATTGAATTCTTGACTGCCAAATCTCAAATATACTTGTATAAATACAACAATGCATTTTAAATGTACCTATAAAAGTTTGTTTTCTCTCTCAAAAACTGGGTAATAGTTTTAATGATCTATTTTTAATACAGGAACACAAAGTCTTTACTGCAGTTTGATATGTATTAGATACAATATGTTGACGGAGTCAGGTTCTGAAAATAAACCTAAACTCTAAAATATGTAATGATTAACATTTGCATGTGATGAATTTGTTTAGGTTTTCTATAAGAATGCATTTGCCAAATCTCTTTGTTTAGACGGCACCAGATCTTGAAGACAGATCTAACCAGTATCCTGTATGCAAATGTCTTTATGTGGCTTTCTGAGACATTAAGCAGAACTGTCAGCATTAAAAACGGAATTTCTAAGAACTAACAGCCGCGACTATTAAAAATAATCAAATCTGACAACAGAAGCATGAATAACGGCATTGTGAGAAAGTTGCAATCTTGAAAGTGCAATGTTTGCATATTAACATTTTTATTTAGCAAAATTAGCATTTTTATGTTGCACCTGTAATCAATAGTTTTTAAAAAGCATTTTACATTTTATATTATATGTATTTTATATATATTATTATATATTTATACTTTACTATATTGAGATTACTTATAGTGATATATTTATTATATGAGATCACTTATATCGTTAAATATATTGTTATCATATAATGGACTACTTTAATTGTGATATATATCGTAATTATATAAGATTACTTGACATCATGACATTAATATCATTCCCATATGAGATTACTTGTATCGTGATACATATCGTTATCATGAGATTACTTAAATTGTGACATACTGTTGTCATACGATGGTACTTATAACGTGATATATATTATTATCATATTAGATTACTTATTTCGTTTGAGATTACTTTCACTGTGATATATATTGTTATCATATAAGATTACTTATGATATATATGGTTATCATAAGAGATTTCTTGTATTGTGATATATATCGTTATCATATGAGATTACTTATATTGTGATATTTATCGCTATCATAAGAAATTACCTATATAGTGATATATATCATTTTCATATTAGATTACTTATATCGTGATACAAGATTTCTGTCATATCGACCAGCCCTAGAGTACTTGTATTACTTGTAACATCTGAAACATCTTGTCTTTGCTACCTTTTAGATGTGGAAGAGTTCAGATTGACAGAGCTTCAACCTCCATATAGCAATGGTACAAACAGATCCAAACAAACTGCAAGAGGTCAACCGGCGCCCCCTATCCCACAAGAAGAGTCCATGCACTGTAACCCGTCTCCACAATCAACGCCACAGACACAACCTCAACCCAAAGCTCAGATCCGCGCTCGACCTCCACCACCGCCTCAGGACGAGGATGAGGAAGACCCACCGCCCTTACCTCGCCCGAGGAATAAACAACACCGGAAGAAACACCAGGAGCCCTACCGTCCAATGGAATGAGATGCCTGCGTGTTTACTGAACAATAGCAATATGAGAATTTCCTGCAATTACTTTTGTAAACTAACAGCGTTACTATATGGTAAGAGCTCCGTTTAATACATAGTTAGCTTACAATAAAAATCTTTTTTTTTTTATTTTACCCAACAAAGTTTAAGAACTTACAATGCCAAAACTGTTCACATAGAAAAGTAGATGGCGATTTATATTGAAAGCTATGACTGCACAATTTATCAAATTTTTTTAATCGCTATAATAGTATTTGCAATATCTGCATCGCAGAGAGGTGCTATAAATTACATTTATTCCATGCTGCATGCATAGACTGTTTTATTTACATTTGACCAATCAGATAGGGCCTTATTATCGTTAGACTTACCTCCACAGTAGTGCCGTTCTGCTATTGGCTGAAGTGGCTCATCGATGAACCTAGAGCTGAAAATTAAATAAATAAAAAATAGTCGAAATGAGAGAGGAAATTTACAACAGCAAATAAGAATCTGAATATCTGCCAAAGTTTTAATAATTCAGTGTTTTAAAGACTAAATGTTTGCACCTTGCTTGAGTTTGATTTGATAATATCAGAAAAATATCAGTTTATTTTAGTATGATCATTACATAAATAAATTACTTAAAAAAATAGCAAATAAAAAAACATTTCTTGAATTTTGTTACTGCAGTATTTAATATTGCATATCACATTTTTTCCAAGTATTGTGGCCCTACTTAAAAACTCCATAATTATGAGCACCTGCAACTTGTGCGCTATATTTGTCATAATTTACAATGCAAATTTAGCAAAGACCAAACTCTTTTATTCACTAAAATCAAAACAATTTCCATAAAGTACACATAAAACCATTTCCCAAACTGTGTTTTTGCTTTATGCCGTGGTCACACTAGAGTTTGAACATGCGTGATTCTGTCATATAGAGCTGTGAAAAGGGGCGGGAATAAACAAAACGATTAGACCAAAAAAAAGTGAGCGATTGGTCCATATTTTAAATTTCTGTCCAGAGAGGTGATGTTTTGGTCTTTGATTGGTCTCACGCAGTCACATGATGCGACTTTGCAGGGTTAACCAAGCTTGAACTTTGCAATGCAGCAAACTTGTAGCATGAGCTTGTGTTTCCGGTCTGACGCATTCACGTGCATATAAATGGAAGTCTATAGGGTGCAAAGTCCAGTGTGACCGTGACTTTACTCTAAATCACAGGTGTTAAACTCAGTTCCTGGAGGGCCGCAGCTCTGCACGGTTTAGTTCAAACCCTAATTGAACACACCTGATCAAACTAACTGAGACCAACAGGTTTGTTTGAAACCTACAAGTGAGTGTGTTGAAGCAGGGTCGGAACTAAACTGTGCAGGGATGTGGCCCTCCAGGAGTTTGGCACGCCTGCAACACAATGCTATGCAATGCTTTTTTTTTTTTTTGCCACCTTAATCTAAAAGAAACATCATATCTAATGTATTTAACATATTTGTAAAAACAATTACCTTTAAAACACGATGAATGGAAAACAGTTTGCAAGCAAAAGTGACAGCATTCATTATCATAACTATAGTCATAACTATTGTTTCTATTGTTTCTAATAGCATCACAACTATTGCTAACTATTGTTTCTAATAGCATCACATTTTCTGGAAACTCGCTATGAAAACAATCACTCAGTCCCAGTTCAGAGGCTGCATGCATCCTTTGAAGGATGTCCGTAGGATGTACCTAGGAAAGTTTTGTCAAAATAATGTCTCAAAATTAGAGGATATAACACAAGGATTCTTCAAGTCCTGGACTATGCCAAGCTATATTATATCAGTCAGCTATATTGTAGGCACAATATGTAAACAATGGCACTGAACCAAATGAGATTCACATATTTTGCTAGGTTATGAGCTGTAAAGAACAAATATTATTGTCTTAAAATTTTCTGTTAAATAAGTGAAATATTAGTCTTATTAATTAGTTAGTTTGGTTAGTGTGATTTCACCAAATAGGACTTTTTGCTAGTGTAACATCTATGATGATCCTGGAACAACATTCCAATCAGAATTCTCTGCTGAAATATCCAGCCTAAGCTGGTTGGCTGGTTTTAGCTTGTCGACCAGGCTGGTTTTAGAGAGGTTTTGGTCATTTCCAGGCTGGTTTCTAGCAATTTCCAGCCTGTTCTTAGCTGGTCAGGCTTGAAAATGACCAGCTAAATCCAGCTAAAACTAGCTTGTTTTAAGCTGGTTTTAGCTGGTCATCTCCCAGCCTGACCAGCTAAGACCAGGCTGGAAATGGCTGGAAACCAGCCTGGAAGTGGCAAAAACCCCTCTAAATCCAGCCTGGTCGACCAGCTAAGACCAGCCGGCTGGTTTAAGCTGTTTCTTCAGTAGGGTTAATGGATATGTTTACCGTTTATGTTAAGTTTAGACCTATGGTTAGGGTTATGCACTTGATTGTTCTCCACCTTTTACTCCCCCTTTTATTTATGGTTGAGTTCAAGGGTAGGGAATAGGTCTGGAATGCATTTTCCAAGAAAAATTATGTTCCAGGATCAACATAATGTCAGATGTTAATCCAGGATAACATTGTACTTGGCAAAATCATGGCCACCAATATCTTAATTAACACTGTATATTTTACCACCTATTGAATTTAGTTTGCCAAAATAATCCAGTTTTCTGCTAAATTAAAAACTTTTTAACATGTTCATACATAAATGGGGCAAGGTGACCATATTAAAGGCAGGTTGTAAACTTTGATTGGATTTCAGACAATACCCTGTCACTTTAAATATCAGTCAGCCTCTCACTAAGATTAAATAGCCTCTGAATTGCGACACAGGTAAAGTTTACTAGTCTATTTATATCTTAGTCAAGTTAGGCCTATATTATGCAATTAACGTTAACAGTTAACCAGTCCAGTGTCAGCTTTCCTAACTTTTGTAACGTAAATTATTAACGTCAAAAATCCATTTTAAACAACAACATAGTATCAGCTGCTTACCTGTTTATTGGATGTATTTTTCGTATATCCATCTTTTGATATTGGGATACTTTAAAAGTTGTTTTAGTGACATTTAAACACTGAGGAGATCACGACCGCATCAGATTCATCCGCGGCAAACAGCGGGGCCGAACCACAGCTCATGTCATGGCGACAAAACAATGTTCCTCCGCGAGTTACTTGTAGATTTCAACCACTAGAGGGCCAAACGCAACAACCTGTAGCTATGCTAATTATTTATTGCTTTATTTAAAACTAAAAAAAATACTTTTTTGCAAAACTTTTAAAATGTAATTCAATTTTCAAAAATTGTGCAGATTTTTTTTTGTGTTGTTTCAACTGTTTTTCTTATTCGGCCAATAACTAGGCTATAGAATTATATATTATAGTTTCGCCAAATATTCTGTGAATCCCTAAAAATAATGTTTTGATGCAACTGTGATATTTTATCACAGTTTTATCCACTTGAGGATTGTTTTCTTTGCCTTTATGGCACAAATACTGCTGTCTTTCATCTGATACTGAAGCATGTACTATTTCTGAGCTATGGACAAAGGGTTTTCAAACTATTTTTTATTTTTTTTTATAAAGGGCAAGAACCAAACTTGATTGAGGGTGGTGGGTGAAAGTTAAATATGACAAACTGTATTATATTAAAGTGACCATGGGTAATTTCCTAATTAATTTAATAGTATAAAAATATAAAACATTGTTTTATATGAATTAATGCAGTATATATATATATATATATATATATATATATATATATATATATATATATATATATATATATATATATATATATATATATATATATATATATATATATATATATATATATATATATATAATTATTATTATTATTATTATTATTATTATTATGCACTTATTATTTTTAAAAACAAAAACAATCCCATTTATAATAGAAGGGAGTTCAATGCTGAATACACACCCACAAGGCATTATAATTTGGGCATCTGTTTTAGAGTAATATATATATAATTTCAATGGTTTTTAAAATAAGTCCTTTTAAATGTGCACCAAATAACCAGCTTTTCTCTCGTGTGTCTTATGCAAATTGCTGTAAATATAAGTGAGGTTGTATTTTCTTTAGGGGAGCAATTTTAAAGTGCATCTTTAAATAACAAACTAATGTGTACTTTGTATTTGAGCCTGTTTCCTTAAGTGTGTATATTCATTTTATCTCTATGTTTGAGAGATCACCAAAGGCAGAAATAAAGACAAATATATATTTAATGTTGCATATCTGGCTATTCTTATCATTTAAACTGTGTTCAGATCATTATTTTTGCATTATTTCTGAAGGTTTAGTTCTCGTACGGAGACAATAGAAATGGGTTTTAATGGTGTTAATCAGAGTGCAGGAGTGCAAATGCAAAAGCGTGCTTCTCTGTAGTTTTTGTGATCTGTGGTGACTTTTCACACCTTAAGACTACATATCAGGCCTCAGGGATGTGGTTAACTGCATCACCTACGTGTCAGCTTTTTTGTATTGTCTGTTTTCCTGTGCGTGGGAGATGTGGCCTCTTAAGATAAACCTGCAGAAGAAAGCATTATGAAAAAAAGTAGGAGTTGAAGACAAAACACAGTTCTCTCTAAATCAGCTGATCTCAATCATTGTCTGCATATTTCATATGTTTTTATGCTTGAGAGGTGTGTTTAATTCAAGTGTAAGTGCCATGAAGTGGACATCACAGCATACTCTGTCATGATTCCAGTGTATTCCAAGGGCGTAGATTTACTCTTGACATGCATTGAACAGCATAAATTCTGTTTCACGCTTTAAAAACATAAATAAAGTACTTCATAATTTAAAAAAAAATAATAATAATTCAAATAACAGTCACGTCCCATGCTGTAAAAGTCACTTCACATGATTTCACTGCAGTCTGGCTTTGAAGAGGTATGAACGTACAGAAATTTAGAGAGACGTGTGTGATGGAATTTAACTGTATTATCCTGTTTTCATAGTCATGGAGGCCAAAATCAAAACTAAATTTTGATTAAATGCACAGCAGTTAATAGTATTACGGTGAACTAGTAGCAAACTTGACTTAGTGCATGTGTTGATTAAGAGTTGAAGGAGTATTACTTTATTTTGAAGTCGATTTAATTATTGGTAGGGACGTTTCAGTAATTGGTGGATCATTTTGGTGGGGACATGTGTCCTCCGTCCATGCTAATTCCATGCCCTTTGTGTATATTCAACGGGCTATATGCACAGCTAGTGTTTTTCAGCCAATGATGAACTTCCTGTGAAAGCTTTATGCGATTATTTTCAATTTTAAAAGTTTCATTTTAAAGCATTTATGTTGTGATCTCATTACAATACATCCAGTTAACCAGACTTGAGCATTCATTTGTTTGTTAATGCGTAAAAAGAAATGAAAGACCATTTAAATGCATGCGCCATCAGTAGCCACAGGCCAGAAACTCCTTTCAAATACTGGGGTAGAATTAATTTCCATGTTTAAATGCTGTGCTTCTTGTTTGATCTGATACCTACTTTACATCATATTTCAGCCAGGTAGTGAAAATTGCTGGTTTTTTCAGAAATCAGATGTTAAACGTGGTGATTTTGTATGGGATGACAATTAACTGGAAGCCCTGGGGCTGAAATTAAAAGTGTGTGTGCATATCCCCCATTCAAAAGTTAACATGCACAAGATGTGGCATCTATTCATATCATATTATCACGATTAAATAATTCACACTTCAGTCATATTGAAAATGCTGCAAATAGCCAATAGTATCTGGATGCAGCCTTTATGATGCAATCTGAGACTGCATATCTCAGAGATGCAGTGTCAGACACAAAGCACTCAATGGAGCTAGTGATGTCACTGTGACAGGTAGGGTTAGGGGTGGGGTTAGGTGGGCCCATTTAAAAGCATTGCATGCAGATTGCATCTGCACCGAGTCTGCAGCCAGACCCCTCTCCAAATAACTGTGCATGGGACAATTTACCAGAAATCTGTCCCTGTAATAAAAACGTAAATACAGTGAATAAAAAGTATTTCATCCCAAATTTTTGTAAATGGACTGATGGTTTATTTCTGTGAGTTGTTCTTTAAAGGAACATGTCATTCATTTGGCTCTCAGATTTTTGTTCTTTATTTGAAACACTTTACAAATGTTCAAACCCTGTCATTGTCCTTGTGCTCAGCACAACTAAACCTACAGCTTTAATTGTTTTGTTATGCTAAAAACTGTTATTTAAAAAAAATTATTCAACAGTTCTTTCTGGATCTCGAATCTGATTGGCTGATAGCCGTGATATATTTAAGTAATATCAGCATCCGTACAGCCTCTTTACTCTTTGTGTATCACTCCGCCCACATACAACCATGCAGCAAAAAGCAGACACTACAGATCTAAAGTTTAAAAGATGCTTGCTCAGCTGTTTAACTGTCAGCTTATGATTTGAATCCAATGCGGAAGAAAATAGTTCCTCATACAAAAGGGTTTTTGAGACTCTCCATGTTTGATTTTGTTTTTATATACATAATTATGCCGTCAAACTGTTGTATAAACGCAATATCACACTCATAGCAGTGCGATATGGCTGTATATTAGCACTGGTGGGGGCACTGAGGAACTCAGCCTGCGGCCTCGTGCTAACGCACGCCTCCCACCAGTGCCGATATACAGCAATATCGCACTGCTACTCGTGCGATATTGCTCATTAAGCTCATACTTTATTTTAATGGTCCATTTATTAAATTTAAGTCGCATTGCATCTAGTTCCCATTACACTATAAGTAAACTGTTAGGTTGGGGTTAGGGTTAATGTTACCGTAAGTTAACATGTACATGCAATGTGTCTTATAGTCAGTTAAATGTCTGTTGAAGGAGCAGGACCGACTTATAGCAGACAGTCTACTAATACTCAAATGGACCATCAGAATAAAGTGTTACCAAAAATACTTCAGAATAAGCCAAGTTTAAGCTGTTATCATTCACATTAATTATTTAAAAGCACTTAAAAAAAATAAGTTAAGGGGGTTACACGGTGGCCCAGTGGTTAGCACCGTGGCCTCACAGGAAGAAGGTCGCTGGTTGAAGTCACAGCTAGTTCAGTTGTCATTTCTATGTTTGCATGTTCTCCAAGTGCTCCGGTTTCCCCCACAAGTCCATACACAAGCGCTATAGGGAAATTAAATAAGCTAATTTGGCCGTAGTTTATGAGAGTGTGTGTGAATGAGTGTGTATGGGTGTTTCCCAGTACTGGATTGCAGCTGGAAGGGCATCCGCTGTGTAAAACATTTGCTGGATTTGCATTGTGGAGACCCCTGATGAATAAATGGACTAATCTAAAGGAAAATGAATGAATGAATGCTCTAAATACTTTTAGATATACATTAATTTAATCCCGTTCAAGCAATAAGCATTGCTTCATACCTTACTCTAAATTGGCAAGCACTATTAAGGCTAGAATAATAGTTTAATTATGTACTTATGAAAGCAATTGCATCTTTTAGCACTTAATAAAATTAATCATGTGTGCATAAATGTTGCATGCATCTGGGGTAATTTGCTTTATGCTTTAAATGTAGGGCTAAGTATCAAAAACACTGTTTAGTGTGTGATGTCAAGATTCACATGTGAATAAAATGCAGATGAGTTTACATTTACACGTTAGAAAAAAGTTTGTTTCAGTCATGCAACAAAATGCATTTAAAACATTATTAATAATATCACTGCGAGAAGGTCTCTGGTTTGAGGCCCAGCTGGGCCAGTTAGCATTTCTGTGTGGAGTTTGCATGTTCTCCCCGTGTTGCAGTGGGTTTGCTCCGGATGCTCCGGTTTCCCCCACAGTCCAAACATATGTGCTATAGGGGGAGTTGATTAACTAAATTGGCCGTAGTGTATGAGTGTGTGTGTGTGAATAAGTGTGTACAGGTGTTACTGAGTTGCAGCATAAAAGGGCACCCGCTGCATAAAAAAAAAAAAATGCTGTTATAGTTGGCGGTTCATTCCGCTGTGGCAGCTTCTGATAATTACAGACTAAGCAGAAGGAAAATCAATGTCTGACGTATGTGCATTTTACAATTGTAAAAAGTGCATTTGTTACCTATTTTCTACCTGATCCGACTATTAAAAAGTGACTTTAGATGTTTTAACATTTAAATGTTTAGTTAAACTGACAAAACATGGTTTATAGACACATATAATACATTGTGCATGAAAACAAACCTTGATATTGACCAGTATTCTTCTGTAACAGTTTTTAATTTCAGTCTATTAATGTAAAATACTTTAAAAACCTATCAATGAGTAAAACACAAAGGAATAAGATAAGGGATTGTGTTGGCAGCATTATTTACTCTCCCTCAAGTTTTCCAAACCTTTATAAATTTCTTTCTCCGGTTAAAAACAAACAAAGATATAAAGTTAGAAAGTTTACTGGTTTACAAAATTGTAACAGAAGAAAGAAACATAAAGGTTTGACAGGATTAATGGCTTTGGTAAAATGTAGGTCACATTACCAAACCAGTTAAGGACCACTGCTCTGCATTAGAATGTGGTGAAAAAAGGTATTACTTTATTACCTGTTTAAAAATGAGCAATATACTGTAGGCCTTTGCTCAGCTGTAAAATCTTCTATTTCTTCCTTCTGTTCCTCCTAAAACATTTATGTCCTAGTCAGTTGCTTCAAGTTTTCTACATTCTTCTAAATATGATTTTTTTTTGTTCATCAGAAGAAAAAACTATCCCAAACTGTGTTGTAGATTGTCTTAAAGAAGATATTTTGACGGGAGCTGAAAACCTGTAACCATTGACTTCCTCAGTAGGAAAAGCAAATACTATGGATGTCAATGGTTACAGGTTTCCAACATTTTTCTAAATATCTTCTACAGGGCCGGAGTGGGACTCCTTTCCATCCCTGGAGTTTCAAGCCTCAGACCGGCCCACCTCAGTTCATGACTGACTATTAAAATAAGGTCATTTCCAAATCAGTTTCTAATTACACTATCACGTCTTTTTTTGAGAAAACAGCTGCTTTAGAATTTCAAATGTTCAACAACCCTAACAGTATTATATGTCTTAACAATAAAAGTTAAAAAAAAATCAATTACACAGAGGAGGATCACACCCAGGTCAGCAGCATCATAACCTAATGGCTAACCGCTGGACCACAAGAGCTGTACATTGAAAGGTGACTCATATGAAAGGTGACTTATATGATCATTAACCTGCAGGCTGCATTTTGCCTTTCAGGGCACTCAAAGACATCTTACAGTATGTCGCAGACAAACAAGAAAGAAGAGTAAACATAAAATTAATCCAGAAAGTCATTTAAAGCAATCCTGAACAGAAAGGTTTGAATCCTGAACAGAAAGGTGGGACGCTAAGGCAATGCACGCCTCCCACTAGTGCTGATATACAGCCATATCGCACTGCTACTCGTGTGATATTGCTCATATATCTATATCTATATATATATATATATATATATATATATATATATATATATATATATATATATATATATATATATATATATATATTTATTTATTACTTGCGGGCGAGGCAGTGGCGCAGTAGGTAGTGCTGCAGCAAGAAGGTCGCTGGTTCGAACATCGGCTCAGTTAGCGTTTCTGTGTGGAGTTTGCATGTTCTCCCTGCCTTCGTGTGGGTTTCCTCCGGGTGCTCTGGTTTCCCCTACAGTCCAAAGACATGCGGTACAGGTGAATTGGGTAGGCTAAATTGTCCGTAGTGTATGAGTGTGTGATGTTTCCCAGAGATGGGTTGCGGCTGGAAGGGCATCCGCTGTGTAAAAGCTTGCTGGATAAGTTGGTGGTTCATTCCACTGTGGCGACCCCGGATTAATAAAGGGACTAAGCCGACAAGAAAATGAATGAATAAATGAATGTTACTTGCTTCATTTAGTGACTGTTATTTTTCCTTTTGTAAGTACTCTGACCTGTTTACCAAGTTACCTTTACATGCACATACACATACACCCACACACATACACCCACACACACACACACACACACACACACACACACACACACGCACCAGTCAGTATTTGACTGTATTGTTGTTGTTTTTGGTATTTGTGTTACTGTTTCATTTTCTTTGTATTTGTATCATCGCAAATTGTGTGCATTTTGTATATTCTAATAAAAAATAAAAAAGGAATAAGCATGTGTAAGTAAAATAAAATGTTCTCATATCAAAAAAAAGTAAGATGTAAACCAGCAGAGGGCTTTATCAGCGATTCCAATTGAGGCCAGTCGATCCAGTAATATTGAATAATTAATGGTATCAAAAGCAGCAGTGATATCTTAAAGAATAAGTATATACAAACAGCCATTTGTGAACATTATTCACAATAATCAATATATTGACTTATCAAGCAACACTTGGAGATGACCTAAAGAATTTTTGCGCTTGTATTATATATTTACAAATTGAAAAATAACATTAAAGACATTTTACAATGACATTAAAATTCTTCGTCTTTGGTGTCGAAGTTTATAATTGGACATTTACCTAAGAGCACATTTAATAGTGTATATAATAGGGCATTTACCTTTTTAAAATCAAATTATAGAATCTAAATAACCTTATGAATGCTAATTTTTTTAAAGTGTTTAATTCTATTATGCTGTTATATAATCATTATATAATCAAAATGATCTTAAAATGACGATAATATTGTTAATGCAACAATTTCTGCGTCAATATATCACACAACAAAAATACCTTATCATGACAGACCTAAATAAGTGTGGCTAAGTGTGTTTGAAGAATAAAAATGTTAGATAATAATAAAAAATGTATTGTTAATTAATAAACATGTACTCAGCCCTGCTTTATAGTCTTCATGCTAAAGGCAGAATGTGTGGTGTTGCACATATTTTCCAGTAAATCATCACCAGTAGATCATTTTCCACAGTTATACTAAACTGAGACGTGTCTGCTAATCTTGATTTTGGTCAGAATATGTCATCATGGAAATTATTATCACTTCTAAGCATTAGAGATTAGAGCGCCTCTAATGAGATCACGGCACCTGTGACATTTATTTCTTCCATAAACAAATATAGTATAGTATAAAATAGTAGCTTGATTAATACAATTAAAAGTAAATAGTTTATTTGTGTGAGAGTTTTGATTCACACTGAGAGTTTGACCAAAAGTTTCCGATCACTTACATTACTTTCTGTGTAGCTGTTTCCTCTTTTGGGTTTGTCCAACACAGGAAGTGGCTAAAATGATGGTACATCACTTTTCTATGTACATCAGAAGCAAGATATAAAGTTAATGGGGGCAACCACAGAAGAAATATAAATAGCTGGTCAAATGTGTCAAGGTTGAAAGTATTATTGACACAAAACATTTACATTAACTGTAAATGTAATGTACTTCATAGGTCATTGAAGATGTAGGTGACTTATTTTGCTCCAGTAGAACATTGAACAAGGTTTTTCTTGATATAATGCAAGTCGGTGGTCATGCATTCTCGATATTAAAAATAAACACATACAGAAAATGATAGTGCAATGAGGTCTTATGAAGTAAAAAACAATCAGTCTCTGCAAAAAATAAATAAACTGTGATAACTGACCATTGTTTATAACATAATTAGCTTTAATCTGCAGCCCAAGAACGTTTTATCCACACTCAAAAAAAAAAAAAAATGTGTATATATATATATATATAGATATATATATATGAGCAATATCACACGAGTAGCAGTGCGATATGGCTGTATATATCGGCACTGGTGGGAAGCGTGCGTTGGCATAAGGCCGTAGGCCGAGTTCCTTAGTGCCCTCACCAGTACGATATATAGCCATATATATATAGATATATAGCTATGCACATACTCACAATCCATGTTTCTCTACAAGGACACTGACAGCAACTTTTTGACAGTCTTCATGTTCTATCAGGATTGAAGAGGCTTTTCTTCAAGCAGCATCAGCAAACTAGTTGTGTTGCCAGTCTGAGTTGAATCTGTTAAAGGACACTAAGAAATGCCAAAACATTTTATTTATTTAAATGTTTACGTTTATCTATAGTAATATAAAGGGAGAAATATAGTAATGTTTTACCTGTAATGAGTGCACACTTCTTTCTAATGAGTCCGGGGTATAGCTTGCAATATAATATATTTGAAATTTGCCAAGCTCCTTTACTCCTGCATTTACATCAGTGTCAATGAACTTGAAAATCTGTCAAATTTCAATATTCAATCAAAAGATCGTTGTTGAGACCGTTCCAGTTTGACTAAGGCTATCAGATCTCCAACATTGCCATCTGTGAATGGTTTCTCCATATTTCCTTTCTGTCTATGAAGACAGTTGCAAGAACGCGGTGTAGAAGAAAAATGAATTATAAAAGTACAATTGTTAGGCACATTATAAATGTGCTTATAAGTCAAGAAAACAGCCTTTGTAGCAGTATTTAGAAACCACTTACTAATGTCTTATGATGTAGATTTAATGCTTAACAAATAGTGAATTAACTACTGTACTTGCTAATGCTTAATAAATTATTTATATTGTGTCATTACTATAAAGGGTTACCTAAATGTTTGAAGTGTTTTGACTAGATTTGACAATGATTTAAGACAAGCACCTTACATGTGGGTGAATGTATAAACAGTGTGCTATGGTTATTTATTTATTTCACTAGAGAATAATTTTGAAAATGGATATGTTTCATACATATTTGACATTTTATTGGCATGCGTAACAGATACGAGTTCAATTTAATGAATACTTTTATAAAGTGAGTTTTTATATTATGTACAATGAATTGCTGTAAAACATTTGAATGCATTTGGGAAAATTAAACAGTATGTGAACAGTGTTTAATGTTTCCTGTGAGATTTTGTATATTGATTTTACATTTATAATATTTTTTACATTTAAAATGACAAAAAATGAATAGTAACACACAGTTGTGTTAAACACATACAAAAATAACACATCTGTGTGTCAACTTATGCTGCACATTAATGAGTTACATTTTATGACACATTTTGTGTGTTAAACTTAACTCAACTTGTGTTGTCCATGAGCACACTCAGGACATGTGTTGAAAATAACACATGTTTTGTTGTTTTCAACACATTCCTTTTTAGAGTGCTGACAGTTAAACAACTGAGCGTGCATCTTTTAAACTTTAGATCTGTAGTGTCTGCTTTTTGCTGGTTGTATGTGGGCGGAGTAATACACAAAGGGTAAAGAGGTTTTACGGGTGGTGATATTACTTAATATATAACGGCTATTAGCCAATCAGATTCAAGAACCAGACAGAACTGTTGTATTTATATATATATATATATATATATATATATATATATATATATATATATATATATATATATATATATATATATATATATATATATATATATATATATATATATATATATATATATAGGGCATCCCGGTGGCGCAGTGGGTAGTAGTGTTTGAATGTGAATGCAAGAGAGTATGGGTGTTTCCCAGCCTTGGGTTGGGAAACGAGCTGAAGTAACACAATTCTTGAGATTTTTTTGGAACAACCAGCCTGATCTCACGAGGAAACGTAAGTATTTTACGCTTTGACAAGAACAACTTACTTGTTTTATGCTCAGTCCACTAATCATTAATAGTTAACTTTATCAGTTTGTGTTGGGACAATTGTGTGTAACCCTGCATTTCTTTTACAGTGCAGGCTGTGGATTAAAGGCAATAATATTGTAAATAATGTTCAGTTTCTTGCATACACATATGCATACAGCCTTATGTTATTATCTCTAAACCAAGTGACCAATGACTTGCATCATAATAACCACAAATTCAGCTAAAATGTTTTAGTAAAACAACTAAATATTCATTTTAAGTGAACTGTCCCTTTAAGGAATAAATATGTGTTGCATTACTCTTCAGTGTGTATATGGCGACTATTATTTATAATTACAAGAATCCTGTTTAAGTATTTTTTGACAATGTAGGGTTAAAATGACTTTAATTGTTAAACTTTGAAAAACAAAATACTTTTCCTTTCCCTTGCTACTGTACTGCTTGACCAAAATGCAGGAGTTTATTGACACTGAATATAAGCACAATTAAATTGTTTCTTTCTTGCATATACATACGCATAAAGCCTTATTTTTTTGTCTCAAAACCAAGTGACCAATGACCTGCAATATATAATACTCACAGCATATTGCAGTAGCATAAATAAATATTCATTTTTGGGTGAACTGCCCCTTTAAGGAACAAATGTTGCATTATTCTTCACTATGCATGTAGCAACTATTAGTTATTAAACAAGAATCCTGTTTAAGGGTCTTTAATTAAAGAATTTTTTCATTCATTCATTTTCTTGTCGGCTTAGTTCCTTTATTAATCCGGGGTCACCACAGCGGAATGAACCGCCAACTTATCCAGCAAGTTTTTACGCAGCGGATGCCCTTCCAGCTGCAACCCATCTCTGGGAAACATCCACACACACACACACACTCATACACTACGGACAATTTAGCCAACCCAAATCACCTGTACTGCATGTCTTTGGACTGTGGGGGAAACCAGACCACCCGGAGGAAACCCACGCAAAGGCAGGGAGAGCATGCAAACTCCACACAGAAACGCCAACTGAGCCGAAGTTCGAACCAGCGACCTTCATGCTGTGAGGCGACAGCACTACCTACTGCGCCGCTGCCTCGCCATTAAAGAACTTTTTAGGATCTTTAAATAAAATACTTCTCTCTTCCCTTACTTTAAACACTACTGCACTGCTTGACCAAATGCAGCAGTTCATTGACACTGACTTCATAAGCAGAAGTACTGTAGATTTAGCATTGTATTCTCATTTCTCTGCTTTAAATTTAAACCGTAGTGACCTAAAAGTAGCCGATGATCATGCACAAAAACAGAACTACTGTAGAATCAAGGCAGCGGTGCAATAATCAAGACTTATACACTGAACTTTCTATTAGCTGATGTGTTTAGAGCTGAGAAATGAAAGCCAGAATGCTTCTGGTGAAAAGTCAATAAGAAGAAACGAGTAAAATCAGTGTCACCATAAGTTCCTCTGGTTTAGGGTTACCTAAGGGGTACTGAAAGTCAATTCAGGTGAGAAGTGTTAGCTAAATGACTACACTCTTTAAAAAAAGGTCGCAAGGATGTTTTTTTTTGATTGATTGATTGTTGATTGTTTGCAGCAATGGTGACGCAGTGGCGCAGTAGGTAGTGCTGTCGCCTCAAAGCAAGAAGGTTGCTGGTTCGAGCCTCGGCAGGGTCAGTTGTCATTTCTGTGTGGAGTTTGCATGTTCTCCCTGCATTCGAGTAGGTTTCCTCTGGGTGCTTCGGTTTCCCCCACAGTCCAAAGACATGCAGTGCAGCTGAATTGGCTAGGCTAAATAGTCTGTAGTGTATGATTGTGAATGAGTGTTTGTGGCTGTTTCCCAGCTGGAAGGGCATCCGCTGCGTAAAACGCATGCTGGATAAGTTGGCGGTTCATTCCGCTGTGGCGATGCTGGATTAATAAAGGGACTAAGCCGGAAAGAAAATGAATGAATGAATGTTTGCAGCAACACCACAGAAAAACCATTTCGGGTATTGAACAGATCTTTTCAGTTTTGGTAAAGGAAAGTTCAGTTTCATAAAAGAATAATTTGCATGTGTGAAGATTGTTTAAAAAAATTGAAGGAACCTTATGTGGAACAAAATAGATCAATGGATATTAAATGTTTAATTGTAATAAATTGTTATATTTTTATTAACACACAATGTATTCAAGCCTTTTTAATGGTGTTTCTCAACACTAGATGGCATAAGAGCATTAATTGCTGTGATGTCAGGATGATAACACTATTTATTAAGAGTTCTTTTTAACTTTAAAACATATTATAACATCTATCTATCTATCTATCTATCTATCTATCTATCTATCTATCTATCTATCTATCTATCTATCTATCTATCTATCTATCTAACTGTCTCTCTGTCTATCTATCTGTCTGTCCGTCCATCCATCCGTCCGTCCGTCCGTCCGTCCGTCCGTCCGTCCGTCCGTCTATCTATCTATCTATCTATCTATCTATCTATCTATCTATCTATCTATCTATCTATCTATCTATCTATCTATCTATCTATCTATCTATCTATCTATCTAGAGAGAGAGAGCGAGAGAGAGTGAGTGTGTGAGTATGAGAGAGAGTGTGTGTGTGAGTATGAGAGAGAGTGTGTGTGTGAGCATGAGAGAGAGTGTGTGAGTGAGTGAGTGACGCTCCTCCAGTCTCTCGTAGGGAATCCCGCTCCACTTCCGTCATTCGGTTGTTAAACCTCCGCGAGCGCGCATCAATCACGGGACGGACGAGGCGGCCAGTCATCACACGTTCGCGCGCGAACCAGGCAAATCCTGACCTCATCACATCCGCGAGGGGCTCACAGGTGTATCCCGAACCGGTCGGTCTGTCCGCGGCTCGTTACCGGGAATACGGCGCGACATGGGAATGACACGAGTCCTGATCCTGCTGTACGCCGCTGTCGGTGAGTGAGTTTCCCGCCGGAACAACTGAACGTCAACCGTCAAACAACCGACGTTTTGTTTTATTGACGGACAACAGCATTTCTGTCAGTCAGGAAATGTTCAGGTGTTTTGTCAGGTGACCTAAAACGTGTTTCATTTGACTAGTCAGTAATGTTAGTACTTAAAGATGGTGTCATGTCTCTTTTTACCTATCTATCTATCTATCTATCTATCTATCTATCTATCTATCTATCTATCTATCTATCTATCTATCTATCTATCTATCTATCTATCTATCTATCTATCTATCTATCTATCTATCTATAGCTCTCCCGAATTAGGCTATTAGCCCCCATATTTATTTATATTAATATTTATATTGACATAATAGTCTTAATAACTGATTTCTTTTATTTTTGCCATGCCATGATGTCAGTACATAACATTTGACTATATTTAAAGATAATAATAATGACCTTAAAATGTTTTTTTTTTTTTTTTTTTTTTTTTTTTTTTTTTTAGTAAAACTGCTTTTATTCAAACTAAAATAAAACAAATAAGACTTTCTCTAGAGGAAAAAATATTATAGGGAATACTGTAAAAAATTCCTTGCTCTGTTGAACATCATTTGGGAAATAAAGGGGGAAAAATAACTGGAGGGGTAGTAATTTTGGCTTCAACTATATATTTACTTATTCATTTTTAAGGATTATTATGGTTTATTATTATTTTGTTTACTTTTTTTGTATTTATTTTTTTGGTAAATCTATTGTTTATGATTTGCTATTGTACTACAGTACATTTAGACTACTGTATAACCCATGGCACATTCTTTGTAAAACGTGCCTCTGATTACACCTCTTAAAGCACATTGTTGTGCATTTATCCTGATAACTTTAAATAAACCTGTTCAAAAAAAAAAAACATTAAGATGAACTATTATTAAAACAACGTGTTTCATTCGGTGAAATCTCAATTAGCTGCTTTCGTTTGTGTCAAAAGACGATTTAAATCAACTGTATAAGCTTAATTACATTAGGTTGCAGTATTTAATGTGATTTTATGGGTCAGGTTGTGTCTAATTAAACCTCTCGATCATTAAAGAGTTGTTCTGCCTTGACATCTTGCTATTATTAGAGTTTGGTCTAATAATGTGAAGTAAAAAAACTTCAAAGCAAGTATTAAATGCATATAGCAGACTATAGATTTACATAAGAGGCTGCCTTGATGTCATACTGTAAATATCTCACAATAAGTATATTTATAAATAAATATAAGACTTTCTCCAGAAGAAAAATAAACACATTCTATAAATTATGTTTATTAAATGCGTTCTAATTAAACTTTTGTAATATAATAGGATTGTTCTGCATTGGTTTTGTACTGTAATTAGATTTAAATGGTCAAAGCTTAATGTAAATAGCTTAAAGCAAGTACTGTACATACTTGCATGCATATTGAAGTTTAGTCATGTTAAAGGTGAACCATGCCGCTGTAAATCTTTATGTAATTGGTCTGCCCCTTCTAATTTGCATGGTCAAAAATTAATAGAAGCTTAGTCAGAGCTAAAGCCAGACAGATTCTGCAGACTCTTCTGATGTTTCTGTGTAGATTTTGTAAAAAAATCTGTGGATATTTGATAAAATAACAATAAATATATATAAAAATTAAAGAATACATAAAAAATAAAATAATAATAATAAGTTTTATTGAAGGTTTGCAATCAAAATCCATGTAGATCCACTTGTTCGGTAAACAAAGTTACATCTATCAAGTAATACATACAATAAAAGACAGAAAATATTGCTTTAAAATGGTGTTGTATGTGATGTATTTAACCATTTGCATATTGTATAATAATAAACTGAAAATAATCAATAAATATAAATTTATACACATTTAAACAAGAAAATATATTGAATGATGAGCTCAAAAATCTGTGGAAATCTCCGGATATCTGTGGGCACAGACTTTGTGTTTGCCTATAGTCATAATAACATATGAAATAAGGTATTTGAGGATTATATCGGAATCATTATACAACTATTTCGGCTTGCTTTTCTTTTTAAAAATTAGGTAAAAGTGAATTTAAGTGTTTTATAAAGTACAGAAATAGGGCAGCATACATTATATTTATACACTATATAAATGCATTAATCATAATCATTTGCATACAGATGCATCAGAAGTGCAATGATTTCTTACAGTGGTCGGACTGGTAGTCTTTTTAGATTGACAATGACAATTAACATGACAAAAAGGTATCATGTAGCCTTTGACATGAATGGCATGTAACCTTAGACTTCTAAAACAAGGTCTGAGTTGAATTAAAAAGGTCTCATGTAAAAGGGAAACCATTGTTAGACTCTTAAAGATCCCTTTAATCACTAAATCTGTACAAGGTCATCAATGTACTGGAGTTTTAAACAAGCCTGAAACCAAAACACTGATCTGAGGAACCTGTAAAGAAACACTGAGAACTTAAATAATGAATCACCCAAGCTCCACAGACAAAACTGAGTGTACTGAACCTAAAATACTGCAAAGAGCTATTGAAGGACAGTTATTTTTAGATTGACAGTAAAACAAAAACAAAAAAAAAAAACATTTACATCTGCTTTGCAAATTAAATGAGACCTAGAAAAATATGATAATATACACTCACCGGCCACTTTATTAGGTACACCTTACTAGTACCAGGACCCCCTTTTGCCTTCAAAACTGCTTTAATCCTTCGTGGTATAGATTCAACAAGATACTGGAAATATTCCTCAGAGATTTTGCTCCATATTGACATGAGAGCATCACTTAGTTGCTGCATATTTGTTGGCTGCACAAAGGTGCTCTATTGGATTGAGAACTGGTGACTGTGGAGGCCATTTGAGTACAGTGAACTCATTGTCATGTTCAAGAAACCAGTCTAAGATGATTCACGCTTTGACATTGTGTGTTATCCTGCTGGAAGTAGCCATCAGAAAAAGGGTACACTGTGGTCATAAAGGGAACCTACTCAGGTAGGCTGTGGTGTTGACATGATGCTCAATTGGTACTAATGGACCCAAAGTGTGCCAAGAAAATCTCCCCCACACCATTACACCACCACCAGCCTGAACCACTGATACAAGGCAGGGTGGATCCATGCTTTCATGTTGTTGACAAACAAAAAATGTGACCCGACCATCCGAATGTGGCAGCAGAAATGTGCTGTGGTCTTCTGCTGCTGTAGCCCATCCGCCTCAAGGTTGGACGTGTTGTTCGCTCAGAGATGCTCTTCTGCAGAGCTCGGTTGTACCGAGTGCTTATTTGAGTTACTGTTGCCTTTCTATCAGCTGGAACCAGTCTGGCCATGTCCTCTGACCTCTGGCATCAACAAGGAATTTGCGCCACAGAACTGCCGCTCACTGAATATTTTCCCTGTTTCAGACCATTCTCTGTAAACCCTAGAGAGGGTTGTGCGTGAAAATCCCAGTAGATCAGCAGTTTCTGAAATACTCAGACCAGCACGTCTGGCAACAACAACCATGTCACATTCAAAGTCACTTAAATCCCCTTTCTTCCCCATTCTGATGCTCGCTTTGAACTGCAGCAGATCGTCTTGACCATGTCTACATGCCTAAATGCATTGAGTTGCTGCCATGTGATGGGCTGATTAGAAATTTGCGTTAATAAGCAGTTGGACAGGTGTACCTAAAAAAGTGGCCAGATGTTCTGTTTTATTTAAATATTAAATGTTAATGAAAATACATAAATATACATGTTTAAACTAGAGATGTTAAAGATGATGTGTTTTGTACAATACGAGGTTTGGATTTGGATTTGTGCAAGCATGCATTTGCATATGCATGTGTTTTGATGTGAACCTGTGCACTGTAAACAAAGATTATAACCATATTTTACTGCAGACAGGGAATGTATTTCATCTCCTCCCCCTTTTCTTCCTATTAGTTTATCATGTAGACTTCTCTCCAAAACACCGACTTCAAAGCAGGAAATTAAGAATTTGTGGTTTTCCCATGGACTTTGATTTGCTTTATAAAACGCAGAGAGAAAGACAAAGAGTATATGGTGGAAATAACAGCGCATTTCTCCTGTGTCTTCCCCAGTTTTGAAGTTTCTCAGTAGTTCCTTCAGCTGAAAGCGTGTCAGGCTTTCAGGAGCTTTCTGTTAGAATGGAATATTTTAGGATAGTCTTTTTTCATTTAGTGTCATTTGCAAGTCTAGTGGGGTGAGAGTGACAGAGTTATCATTAGCATGGTGCTTCATTTGCATTTGTGGTCTTTTATGAAAGTGCCACGTGCTTTGAAGATAATCCTCGTAATCCCATTGTAAAGTGCCATATGCCAAACCATAGACATGTGCTTATGAAACTCAGAAATCAGGTTAAACACTCAGATGTGGTGTGATGTGACGTTAGATTGAATGCTAGATAATTAGTGCTGCGCTCTCACTTTTATTCATGCAAACAATTCAGCGTTAACTGCACAAGTTAGCTTAAAGCAAAGGTGGCATGGTGGCTCAGTTGTTAGCATTGTCACCTCACAGCAAGAAGGTCGCTGGTTCAAGTCCTGTCAGGGCGTTTCTGTGTGGAGTTTGCATGTTCTCTCCGTGTTGGCGTGGGTTTCCCCTGGGTGCTCCGGTTTTCCACCACAGTCCAAACACATGTGCTATAGATGAACTGAATAAACTAAATTGGCCATAGTGAATGAGTGTGTATGGGTGTCTCCCAGTACTGGGTTGCAGCTTAGAGGTCATCCGCTGTGTAAAATATATGCTGGAAAAGTTGGTGGTTCATTCCACTGTGGTAACCTCTGAAATTGAGACTAAGCCGAAGGAAAATGAATAAATAAATAACTTTAACTAACACTAGCTTAAACTAGAAACTTAAATTGTAAACATCTAAATTTAATGATTTAAATCAAGTCTAAACGAATTGTTTATTATCACCAAATCAACTAAATAGTTATCAAATGTAATTTCTGTCAGGTAAAAATAAGGTTTCATATTACCACTATTTGCAGTGTAAATAACACCATGATTCACAAAAAAAATCCCACCTTGTATTAATTCCTATTGCGAAACTAATTGGTTTATAAATTATCATTTATGTTTATTAATTCATTCCAAATGTAATGTTTTTTTTAAGAAACTAGAAAACAAAACAGAGAGCAAAAATACTGTAAAAACTATAATAAGGGCAAAATATGCTGTATGCTGATCAGAGAAAATCTGTTCTGTCATTACGTGGTTTAATTTGACAATTACAAATATTTTAATATTGTTTTATCATCTATACCTGTGTTTCTCAACCACATTCTTGGAGAACCACCAGCTCTGCGCATTTACCATGTCTTCTTAACCAAACACACCTGATTCAAAACTGAAAGACCTGTGATGGGTGTGACAGACAAAAGAAGATATCCAAAACATGAAGTGTTGGTTGGTGGTCCTCCAGGAATGTGGTTGAGAAACACTGATCTATACCGATGGTCTCAAACTCAATTCCTGGAGGGCTGCAGCTTTGCATAGTTTAGCTGCAACTCACACCTGCTTAATCGTCTCGAGCCTTGAACACCTTGATTAGATCCATCAGCTGTGTTTGATTAGGGTTGGAGAAAAAGTATGCAGAGCTGCGGCCCTCCAGGAATTAAGTTTGAGACCTATGATCTATATCAGATACATATATTAGAGACTTTTACACTTACAGTGTAGAAAAAATCATTAATAATTCACAAATAAATTTTCTACCTCTATTAGTTTGTTTCTTAAGTGAAAATATTGGTTTAACTAATTATATTATATTATATTATATTATATTATATTATATTATATTATATTATATTATATTATATTATATTATATTATATTATATTATATTATATTATATTATGTTTATTATGTCAAATAATATTAAACAATATTATATTATATTATATTATATTATATTATATTATATTATATTAAATTATATTATATTATATTATATTATATTATATTATATTATATTATATTATATTATATTATATTATATTATATTATATTATACCTTTTGTAATGAGTTATCATATCATATAAGAATGGCAAGTTACCCTGTCATTGTGAATAGAATAATAATAAATCAAAATAAAAGCCTCACTTTGGATCGATTGCACTGTATTGTTTGGAAATATGCTCATTAAATGTTTTGTCAACACAATTTCATGTTGACATAATTGAACATGTATGTGGTATAAGGTCCAATCAATAACTGTTGTTTTTGTTTGTTTGGGTTTTCCAGGTTTTTATTTTACTTACAGTTCCACCTTTTGTTGATTTTTACTGTAAAAATCCCTTTAAGTCCCTTTTTAATGTGTTTGAAAGAAATAAGAAAAAATACAGTAAAAACATTACTTTTTATTAAAAAAACATATTCATAGCTAATGCTGATCTTTTAAAAGACTTTCCAAATTAATGAGTTGTATTCATAAAAAGATCATCACTAATTATATTATATTATATTATATTATATTATATTATATTATATTATATTATATTATATTATATTATATTATATTATATTATATTATATTATATTATATTACCATTTGTAATTAGTTAAATCAAATGAAAATTGCAAGTTAACATATTCACTTTGTCATGGTGGATAAAATCATAATAATTCAAAAGTAAATTTTATTTTTTAGATTTTTACTATAAAAGTCCATGGCATTTACTTATGTTTCTCAAGTCAAAATGTTTGGTATAACTAGGACCTTTTTAATGTGTTTGAAATAAACTAGGAAACAAAGCAAAATACAGTAAAAACAGTAAGATCAATTATTTTTATTACAAAACATTTCTATATGGTGTTCTGTTAAAATACTTTCCAAATTAATTGGTTGTATTAGTTAAAGAATAATTACTAATGTTTGTTATATTATATTATATTATATTATATTATATTATATTATATTATATTATATTATATTATATTATATTATATTATATTATATTATATTATATTATATTATATTTAGTGTTGTAGATTTAATTCTGGTTAATCATGTAAATCATATTTAATCACATCCAAAATAAAAATATGTTTTGTTGTGTGCATTGCGTATGTATATTTATTATATATATATGTGATACATGCACATACATAGATACAAAACTAAACAAAACTATTTTGTTACATAGATATTTTAATGTACATATATTTTGTATCATGCAAATATATTTTATATCTAAATATAAATAAACAATTTTTCAAACATATGCATGCATGTGTGTATTTATACATACATAATAAAAATACACACACTTATATTATGTCAACACAAACTTTTATTTTGGATGCATTGCAAGTTTTGCCCAGCAGTAATTATATTCTGTATATTTATTTATACCATTTTTAATGAATTAAATCTGAAAAAAAAATGGCTAGTTACCATATTTACATTGTCATAGTGCATAAAATCATAATAAATCATAACAACATTTCCATATTATATGCTGAACTGTTAAAAGACCTTGCAAATTAATTGGTTGTGTTTATAAAAGAGTCATTACTATTGTTTTTTAATTGTTTATACAGTTTTTAAATGATTTAAATTATGAAAATTGCAGGTTTTCATAATAATAAATCACAATAAAAGCCTCACCTTGTATCGATTGCACTGTATCATTTGGAATTATGCTCATTAAATGGTTTGCTAACACAGTTTCATGTTGACATAATTGAAAGTGTATTTGATATAAGGGCTGATCAATAACTCCCTGTTGTGTTGTTGGTGTTTTCCAGGTTTATGCAGCTGCCGGTCAGTTTCGGTGTCTGGGGGCCCTTTGCTCCGGGTGGAGGGCCAGCCACTGTCCATCCGCTGTGATGTGTCCGACTATGAGGGCCCCAGAGAGCAGGACTTTGAATGGACTGTAACACGAGAAACAAAAACCATCAACGTGATCTCCACATTCGATCCTGCATTCTCAGACCGCTCTCTACAGGACCGCATAAAGACCGGCGACATTAGCATAGCACGACTTGCGGACAATGTAGTGGAACTGAGGATTCAAGAGGCTCAAATTAGCGACAGCGCCACCTATCGATGCAGTACTCCAAGCACAGACTCGGTGATAAGCGGAAACTATGAAGCATCTGTTCAGCTGCAAGGTTAGTTGAAGATAAGGCTGTATGATACTGGAAAAATCCAAGTGGTGCTCGCTGCAGAGCCATTTGGGCGAGCTGAGCTCCAGCGAGGGGGAGCTTGAGCTTGAGCTCCACCTTTTTTGGACTTCTTCTACGAGTGATGTCACTGGGGGTAGGGTTAGGGGTGGGGTTGGTGTACGCATTAAAACAGCTGACAGGAGGCAGAGCGAGAGCTCATGCTCCCCCTCGCTGGAGCTCAGCTCTGCTCAAATGGCTCTGCAGCAAGCACCCTCTCGAAAAATCTGACATTGCGATGTTTTGTTTTGTCTAGGGCTGCACGATATTGGATATTGCAATATTTTTTTCTTCAATAAGTAATGCAGTATAATTACAGTTTCACAAGATGGTTTGAATAGCTCTATTTGTTTTGCTGGTAGTTAAACAGTATTCAGGTACAGAAATTAAATATTCACAATGCAAAAAATGCTTTTTTTACTTTGCTTTGTCTCGTTTTTAGTCAAAATATCTCAAGTTCTTAGATTAAGCCAAAACAGGGACGATTTTAGTATTTACATTTTAGGGGGGCTCAGCTTCTTATAAGGTAAAAAAATAAAAAATAAAAAATAAATATGTATTTCATGAACTTTTTAGATCGCTTTAGTACAATTTGTGTATGATAATAGACATGCACAATATGTGTCTTTTTTTTGTAAAGAAATAATACATATGCAGTCATAAACATGTATTGAGAGCTAATATGACAGTGATTTGATGCTTTACGAAAGTTGGAGACGCCTTTACCAATATCAAAATGCTTTTGTAAACACCTAGTTATTCTTTACACCAATAAAAAAAGCAGCTACTATAATAAAGAAAATCTTTTCTAAATGTAGAACTAAATACATTGATTTGCATTGAAATACATGATGAATACTCTTGACACATGAAAGTGTAAAGCCTGCAGCTCACAACACATGTGGAAGGTTATTGCGTGTCATATTTAACAAACTGTTTACTTCTAATTTAATGTAATTTTGCTCGCATAGAGAATTGAATATTAATCAGATGATGTCATCATTACGCTGCTGTGCCTTCAGCCAATCGTTGCATTTCTGATCGTGATTTCGAGGATTGATAGATCTGTCCTGAGTTCATCCAGACATTTTAAGCTGATTTGCGAACTTGTTTGAAGAACGAAATTAGCGAGAGATCAGTTATCAAGATTAAAAGATCCAGGATCTGCCAAATCATCTTACATCATTTAAGCGAGGTACGAAGAACAGACCCCTGATCTAAACTAATTAAACTAAAAACCTCAAATTTATACAGGGGAAAACACTCAAACTAATCTAACAAAAATCAATCTAAACTAAAACAAACCTAACCAGAATATCATAAGGCTCAGTTTAGAATCACACAACAACCATCAGAGCATTTACTTAAAGCCAACGAAGTTGACTAATTGAACCCTATAGTAAAATATTGGTAAAAAGCATAATAAAAAAGGTGTGCATGCAAAGCATTAGTTGATTATAATAATGTTGATGTGTTCATGAGCTCTTTTGCAGTGTTTTTTTTTTTTTTTTGTCTGTGGACTAGTAAGACACTCTGAATGCCAGCAGCCTTCATTATGCAAAATCCACTGGGTTAATGATGTTATCATTATCATTAGTTCGTGAGCACCGACTGAACATGCTGGAATTAGTGTAATCACTGCAGATTTGTGTAAGAACCCACAGGACATGTAAAACATCCCAATTGTTTCTCCATGCATCAATGAAACTCAATTTAAATAGAAGTTTTTGCTGAGAATAATAAAGCACAGTTATCTTATCGGTGTCTCTGAGTGCACGCATATTTCCATATTTTTCATAATGCTCCCATGCATGTTCAAAAGGTTGGAGCTGATATTAATATTACTTTTAAATTCTTGCTGCACAGCTAATGCTTATTTATTTTTAGATGCACGAAAGGCAACATTAAAACTACATGTCGACGTGTTAAATAATCAGGAGGATGTTTAAAATGTTTTATTTAAAGTAGGATTCTTTTAAGTCTGTATTTTTAAAGATCCAGGATCTGCCAAATCATCTCAGATCATTTAAGTGAGGTACGAAGAACAGACCCCTGATCTAAACTAATTAAAGATCTCAAATTTACACAGGGGAAAACACTCAAACTAAGATAATGCTTATGCTTATTAGCTAATGCTTATTTATTTATTTGCTAAATACATTTTAGATGCATGAAAGGCAACATGAATTGAACACTGTTGCAAGTAAATCAAAAATCGAAGACTCATTTTTTCCATTGCAAAAGCTGTGATAATAGCACAATACATAAAACCTACAGCTGTATTAAGTCTACAATGAGAGTAGTCGGCATTGAACATAATTGAAGACTGTTTGCTGATCAGCTTGAAGCCTAATAATGATGTCAACTTCTTGCATTCACTGACTGTTAAGGCATTTCTGAGGTCTGCAGGGTTTGTCTTCGCATTTCCGCTCTCAGCAGGATAAACTGTAGATTAGCAGCGTTCCCGGGCTGCACACAAGATGATGAACGCTAGCACTCATGCTAACTACCGACTGTCAGGTGCTGCGCTTCCTCCTGTCCGTCGGTTTGTGCTGTTAAACTGACTGAAGGGATCTGGCAGACTCCATCAGCACCAGCAGAGCGTTAGTCCAGCTCATATCACACATTCATTCATAACCTCAGCATTTAAAGAGACAGTTCACATGATATAATTTTTTTTATCCTTTTTTTTTGTCATTAGGCCTGTCATGATATCTATTTTTTGTTGTATGATATATTGTACCAAAATATATCGCGATGAACGATATTATTATATATTTATCTCATTATATAATGCCAGAATCACAATATCATCACGATGCAAGTACACTCTTCCAAAGAACACATCTTATTTTATCAACCCGGGCTCATTGTGGAAACGTAGCCCTGCGGACGTTTCTGCGGACCGCGATTTACGTCCTGGGAGGTACGTATTCGAGCATTTTTTTGTTTTTGCGGATCCGCGAGAGGCCGCTGTGCCCGCTTTTTGTGTGCCGTCTCGAGTGGGCGCCTCTCGGGAGCGCGCAGCGTTCACGCTCGCGCCGTTCTCGCGCGAAAAGCCGCCGGATCAAAAAAAAAAAAAAAGCAAAAGCCCTCGTCTTCGATTTCGACCGCGTTTTCGGGTCCCGCCACATTCTCGCCCTTATTTTCCGGATTCCGTTTTTCGTCTTACCTGATTTCCGGAACCTGCTGTTCCCCGGACTCGATCCCGGTCGTCGTCCACCGCGGCTGGCTCCGGCTCCTCCTCCTCCTCCGGGGCCTCCGCTCCGCCCTCCACTCGGAGGCGAGCCGTCGGCCGGTGAGCGCGAAGAGGAGGGGCGAAGCGGCGCCACACCGCCCCGCGGCGTTCGCTCGAAAAAAAACAAATGCGGCCTTTACGTACCTCCGGTCACGTAAATCACGGTCTCCAGAATCGTCCGCAGGGCGATTTCCAGAATGAGCTTGGGTTGTATGTTATTCTTAAGCATTCATTAAATAATTCATTTTCTTGTCGGCTTAGTCCCTTTATTAATCAGGGGTCGCCACAGCGGAATGAACCGCCAACTTATCCAGCACATTTTTACGCAGAAGATGCCCTCACACACACACACTCATACACTATGGACAATTTACCCTACCCAATTCACCTGTACCGCATGTCTTTGGACTGTGGGGGAAACCGTAGCACCCAGAGGAAACCCACATGAATGCAGGGAGAACATGCAAACTCCACACAGAAACGCCAACTGAGCCGAGGCTCGAACGAGCAACCCAGCGACCTTCTTGCTGTGAGGCAACAGCACTACCTACTGCGCCACTGCTTCGCCCTATTCTTAAGCATATTTAATTTAATTAAAGCCATTTGAACAATGTAATAATGAGGCATTGGAATCAGCATATGAAAAAGCATATCCTAAATCAATAAATGAGGCTGCGATATCTGCTACCAGATATATTTTTTAGATGTCAGACACCCACATGAAAATTTACTATAGTAATTAATAGTAAAAACCGTAGTGTTTTTAACCATACTGACACCTACAATAAAGATGTTGCACAATCAGCTTACTGTAAATGTTGCTAGGGATTGGTGTTTATGTATGGGGCGATATATATATTGCATCACCAAAAATGATTGAGGTCATGTCCATGTGTTGTGCCATAAGTTCATATATTGATTATTGTGAAAGGTTTTCATGTCATTGTCTTCTTGTCTATGTGAGATTTGGGCGTGCAGTTCATCATAGTTTATTGTGATATAGAAAGTTAAGTTTTAATAACAGTTGCACATAGAGTTTTCATCCAGAACATTTGTTTCCACATGATTTCTAATCTGATGGTTGAACTTGTTGGTCCGGTTCTGTCACTGGTGAATAATGTGCGTGTGGTTTGAACCCTCAGACATAACGTCGGCTTTTATTGTGTCAGACTCACTATTGTATCTTTACACAAATGCTCTGTGTTTTGTTTAATTTTTAATGTATGTCTATTAGAGTTAGAGTTTAAAGGTTGTGTGATGATTGTTCAGTGGTATTTCCTGCTGTATGATTACTGTATTCATTGACAGTAAGGTGTGTTAAAGCAAACACTGTATTTATTTTGTATATGTCCATTTTGTTTACAGCAGTCACAATAATTGGTTTTTGGTGACAATAATTGGAGTCTGAGTTCAGATTTGTTTATTTTAAAAATAAGATTTGTAAATATTTTTTGAAAAAATCTTATGTTTTAATGTTTTCAAATTCATTGTAAAGAAATGTTAATTAACAAGAGAAACAAATCATGAATAAACACTGAAAAAATCATCATTAGATTAACCTAATTTATTTTAAGTTAAGTGGTTGCAAACACTTTATATGGGCTGACTTTAAACAAACAAAAAATGTAGTACAGTTCAACGTAATTTATTTGTTTAAATTCAGCCTGTATAAAGTGTTTGCAACCACTCACATACAAATAAATTCAGTAAATACAATGAATCAATTTTTTTCAGTATAATTTGAGTTGTGTTTTAAATAGAAGAAGAAACAAACTTGTGTATTAAAAATATTAAATTGTAAGATAAAAAAAATGGGTGTGAACCTGTTAAAACGTGAAGCTGTTTATTTTATTTAGTGAGGTTGAATTCAATTATGGACAATAAAGTATCAAAATGATAATAAAATATTTAAAAATAAATACTTTGAATCAACAGTAAATCGTGATATTGTGTTAGATATAGGTATAAAAGATATAAAGCAGCACAACAGTTTTCAACTTTGATAATACTCTGAAAACTGAAAAGTCTGCATTAAATGGCAAGGATAATATATATATATATATATATATATATATATATATATATATATATATATATATATATATATATATATATATATATATATATATATATAACTTTAATTTTAAATTGTACAAATATTGTTTTTACTGTATTTCTGTACACTGTAAGTCAAAACATGAAGCCTGTGTGAGTTGAAGAGAGTAATGTGCTGAACATTTATTTATGTGAAGTTTATTTATAAACTAATTTCGAGAGGATCACGTGCTTATGATTGATTGCAGCTGGTCCCGCATTAGCTAAAACATCATCCACCAATCAGATGATTCCTAAATCACTATAAATAACTAGAGTATCTTACCTTGGCCATCTTCGTCTTGAAGAATCAACCCCCCACCTCCACCCCTACTCCTTCCTCCTTTACTTGGCAGGGTGGCACGGAGGCCCAGTGGTTAACACTGTTGCCTCAAAGCAAGCATGTCACTGGTTCAGATCCTACCTGGCCAAGTTGACATTTTTGTGTGGAGTTTACATACTCTCCCTGTGTTTTTGTTGGTTTTCCCTTGGCTCTCCGGTTTCCTCTCACAGGCCAAAAACATGTAACATGAGTAAATTGACCAAACCAAATCAACACTACAGACGAGCGATTAATCAGCAATATTTTTCTACATAGTTATTCATAATTTGCATGCACTAGTAACAAGCAGGGGAGTTCTTGAGACCTACCTGAGCTCAAACTACCCTCTCGCCCTGCAAACGGGTGGAAGCCCCGGGCTCGAGGATCGCATCAGCTCAGGGCTCTCTCACTTTTTATTTATCAAAAAATCCTGAAAAACAAAATTACAAAACAGCAACATTGATGATGATGATGATGATGATGCTAATAAGTAATTAAATATTATTACCATCAATAATTTATAACTAAGCAGCAAATTATTGCATTAGAAGAATTTCTGAAGATGTGACACTGAAGACGTAATGATGCTGGCGATTCACATTTGCATCTATTAAAAAAGTGTATTCATATTTCACAACACTACTGTTTTTGCTGTATTTTTGTTTAAATAAATATGAGCAAAAATGGTGCAAGTACACTGTAAAAAGCGATTAGTTAAAGAGCCCATTTTATACATGAAATAGGGTCATATCTTGGTTGTAAGGGTCTCCAACATCAGTCTAATATGCATGCAAGGTCAGAAAACACTTTCATGGTCTCATAATCTGCATTTATTTTTACTTAATTATCCCAGCGACTCCCGTATGAATCGTCAAGTGATTCATTTGTTCCCAAACCCCTCCTTAGCGCGAAGCTAATCTGCGCTGATTGGACCAATGACAGCCTGTTGCATTTGGTCGACTGCCTTCAGTCAGAGAGTGAAATGCACAACAGCTAATCAGCAATATAAAAGTAATCACAGTTCATACACGCTCGATAGTGTAGGCGTGGATTTTAGCTGCCAGTGGGTGAATGTAAATACAGACTATGGACTTGAAAATTCAGACGATTAACTATTTCATTGAGCAAAAACTGTTGAGGAGATATCCAAGCTTGTCTCACTCTGCTCTTTTCACAGACACAACCACACACACACACACATTGCCATCGTCCGCGCACACAAACACAAAAACACACACAGACCTCCGAGTGACAACGCGCGCGCACACACACACAAACACACACACATACCTCCGGACGACAGCGCACGCACACACACACACTACCCTCGTCCACGGAGCTCCATAAACAAAGCAGCACGCGTCGCGTGACTTTGCACGCGATATTAGAATAAAGCCAGTTAACCTGATACAGTACACGCGGTTACAAGTAACAAATCACAACTAAATACATTTGCAAGCTAGAGTCAACGAGGCAACAACTTTAATCACACGTACTTACACTTGAGAAAAGGAGGAAGATACCCATCCTGACGTCCATCAGTAAGTTACTCTTTACTGATCCTTCCTTTAACAAACAAAAGTATTCTTTGTAGCATGTAGTTTGCAGAAGTTTCCAGTAGTTTCCAACTGCTTGGCTATAATGCTGAGGTTTCATCTTTGGGTAGAGACTCAATATATCCATCTGCAGTGACTTCAATCGACCGGCATGTGTGTGTGTCCTCGTGTTTGTGGGTGTGTGTGTGTGTGTGTCTGCGTTACTGCGTCAGAGGGCGGGGCCTCAGGTTTGAAATCTCCCGGGTTTGCGCGTGCACGTGAATAACTTGGTTTCGTTCGTACGTCATGGCGAAACACCTAATGACTCGGTACCAAAGCGACTCGTTTGAAGCACTATGAGTCGACTCTTTTATAGATGAATCAACTGTTTTAAACACTGTACTCTTACAGATTTAAGCCTTAGCTGGATACTTCACTTCAATTAGAGCTGTGTTACACACTACATGGAGGGGAATTTTCAAAAACCCATAATATGGGCTCTTTAAGAGTGAATAATAATATTTCTGCCTCCAGCTGTAGTGTCCCTGACTGATCTATATCTCTTCTTCCTCTCTAGTTGTTCCCAACACTCTGATTGTGGCTCCAGATCCTCCGACGCCTGTAGTTCCCGAAGGCGGATCCATCAGGCTCCAGTGCAGCGTCTCGCGGAGCTTCATCCCGGGCATTTTTCTTTCCATAACCTGGTCAGTGAAGAACCGCTCTTCTCTCCTGGAGGACCTGCTGACGTTCGGCCCGGATATGAGCGTGACTGTGGACACCGTATCCTCTCAGCGCTACACAGATGGTGGGATGCGATTAGAGATGGGAAACGGAGTCTCGCACAGTCTGGTTCTCTCTGGAGTGACGCCGGCTGATCAGGGCCTGTATATGTGCACCGCCAGCCTGTGGACCAGAGAGCAGGGGATCTGGAGCCGCATTCAGGAGAAGAGCATGGAGATGGGGGACGTTACGGTCACACCTGCTGGTCAGTTACTAAGCCTACAGTACATAGAGAGCAAGATGTGGGATTTCCGAGTTTCATTCGTACTGCTCACATTCATACTATAGACCTTTTTCTATTTTCTATTTTCTTGGAACGCAAAATTACCCATGATGCTTTGCGTGTATGCGCAAGGAGAATGCGAAGAACTTCCGGTCGGCAGCTGATGCGTGTAAACAGTCACATTTGGACAGCTTTGAAACGATAGTTTTAGTCTATTTTACCTGCTTTTATCCTCTATGAACTAATCCTGTTGTCCATCAGCAGCATCTCCTGGACTGATCATTTAGAGAAATGCGATCTAATAGGATGGAAAACAGCTGCTGTGAGGCGTTTTCCCCTCGTTGTCAGACGGCATCTTCTGCAGTTTAAATGAAGCCTCGTCATCGCTAAAGTCAACATTTTCTCTTTATTTCAATTGTATAACCAGCCCAAACTAATGTAGTTCACCAAAATGTTTGACACACACACGTAGCCTGTACTGTGCCACTGACACACTGATTTAATAACTGTGACAAAGTGAAAATATAGGCCAATGTCATTTCGAAATGACAGAAAAACACAAACCGTGGTGAAAACAACACACGAAATAAAACACAAACGGCTCACGATTAGAATGAACAGCAAATCAGCCAGCAGAGGATCAATAACAGACTTTTATTGCTCATTTTGGAAATTGCACGACTTTCATACCTGTTAAGTTTCATGCCAGTACTCTGGTTTGCTCTCTCTCTCTCTCTCTCTCTGTGTGTGTGTGCGTGCGTGTGTGTGTGGTAAAGAGCTGCTGAGCTAACAGCTGACAGGCCGGGAACTCACACACACTGTATTTCTGACGGCAGACACGTAAACTAGGAGAACGTTTTTCTCGTATTTCTGACGCGCTTGAACCACATGTGACAGATTATAACAGCTTTAACACACACATTTCTAAGTTGTGTGTCACAAAAACACTCTGTTATCCATTAAAAATGTTATTGAAACCCATTTTCGGAGCGCAAATTACCAGTTGTACACGCTGTGAACGGAAGTTTTTAGCATTCTACCGGAAGACGCTGGTCGCTATGGCGCCCTCCATGCAGCAGTCATGAAAAAGGTCTATATAGAACGCACTTTTTCTAGTGGTCGAGTAGTACAATGGTTCTCAAAGTGGGGTTCGGGACCCCCCGAGGGGTCGCGGGACAATGAAGGGGGGTCGCCTGTTGATTTCCAAAAATCTATTAAACCATAAGTATTACCATGTTTTATCCATAACCTACTGAGGAGAAAAAAATGGTCGTTTATACCATATATAGTTACTATAGTAGCTTATAGTTACTACTTCTATTGGATTGGAACCCCTGGGGTATTAAATTTATATTAAAATTATTAAAATTATATAAAAATTATTATTAAAATTATTATTATTATTAAAATTATATTAAAGACACAGCAATAGTGTCAGATGCAGCAGATTTCATAACACCCGGTTAAACTTTGTGGCCCATTTACAGCTCTCATACATTAAAAAAATTAAAAGAAGAATAGACTTGGGTCCATTGGTGTGTGTGCGCCATTGCATGCAAGGTTTCTGTATTTATGACCACCTCAGAGGATATTGGGGGTCGCGAGTCACTGGCATTGTCATTTTGGGGGTCACGGCCTGAAAAGTTTGGGAACCCCTGGAGTAGTACATTTAAATTCAAATGCAGCACCTACTGAGTAGTAGGCGATTTCAGACACAGCCTCAGTGTTTAGTTGATGAATGTTTTGGAAACAGGTGAAGACGGATTGATCAACATTTAGCAAAAGCTCACCACATTATCACACATTTTAGTGGAAAAAAAATCATAATTAAAGCAGGAGGAAGTGTTTTTTGGCTCAACGTAATACTTTTCATATGTTTAATTGTGTTAAATTGTGGGAAAGATCTTGATTAATGCGTATGCTGTGAAATAATCTGATTTAATACAGTTACCGTTATATAATTTGCTTAGATGATCGTCCAACAAAAGAGTGCGATAACTCTCATTTGAGGAAGAACGAGATTGAAGTAGTTGTGATTATGCTTGTGTAAGTGTTTCAGAGTCCCCCTTGAGAGGAGCAGAGATGAGCTTTTGTCTGGTTTCATCCTGTTTAATGTCTTCAGACCTTTCTCACAAACCAGGCTGTTTGACTTTTCATTGCTGCTGAAATTCCTGCCTGGTTACCATATATACTGTCAATGTTACTGCAGGCTTTTAATTAAAATCAGGCCGTCTGGAGCTCTAGAGCACCAGCTAACACACATTATTACACAAACTCTCTGAGTCTTTGTGCTGTCTGACACTGTAGCTTAAAGATGCACAGAGATTATAAAGTATTAAATGCTTGTAAATGTGCTGAATATCACGGTATTCATGAGCAAAAGTCATTCAGAGGTTACTTCATTTCAGTTTAGTTAGTCTGTTGATCACCTAAATCAAAATCGTCATGTTAGAACTTGTGCAACATAGTTATTAGATATGATGCTCTTTTTTATTTTATTTTTATTTAATTTTGCTATGAAAAAAAAATACATTTTTAATAATATTTGTTGTCAATGAGAACTGGTGTAAATAACATTTGACATATACAATATTGCTATTTTTAAATGCAATTAACTTATTTATTTACTGTTATTACCCTTATTAAGAACAATAATTTTAATGATGATAATAATAATATTTTAGAAATGTGCTTTTGTCATTTTTAGTTAATGTTTTTGTTTTGAAATATTACTTTTTACCTTTAATTTATTTATATACATTTGTTTGTGGTATTAATTGTAATATTTAAAACTTATTTTATTTCATTTATTTGCAAAGGCATATTTAAAATTTAAAAATGTAATTTATTTATGTTTTATACATTTTTTATTCCAAATCAACATTTAACTGTATTTATTTATATTTAGGATAATGTTCCCGTTCCTCTTTCCTACATAAGATCATGTAAATGCATTATAATTAATAATTGTATTTTTATATATAGTTTTAGATTACAATAAAACATTATGTCAAAATGATTTGGCATACTAACAATGTTGATGTTTTTGGTAAGGATTAATTATTTATTTATTATATTTAATTTTTACTGTTGTTAACTTTATTAACAAACAATAATAATAATAACGATATAAATAATAATAAGAATAACAATGATAATAATGTGATTTTTATTTAGTTTTTTAGTTATGGCACTATTTGGCTTTATATATATAAATATATATATATATATATATATATATATATATATATATATATATATATATATATATATATATATATATATATATATATATATATTTCTTGTCGGCTTAGTCCCTTTATTAATCCGGGGTCGCCACAGCGGAATGAACAGATAACTTATCCAGCAAGTTTTTATGCAGTTTTTATTTTTATTTTATTTTTTTTATGCAGTTTTTATTTTTATAATTATATTATATTATTCTAATTTTAGAATCTTCTCTTCATATTTTATTCCATTTGCATTTAATTGTTAGTGATCATTTTAGCAATGTTGTTATCAATTTATTTTTATTTTAATGTTTATATAGTCATTAATATTAGATAAATATTTTATATTTTTAAGTATTTTTTAAATAATATGTTCATTTGCGTTTTTATTTTGATTAAAATGTTTTAGACATTTAAAGTTGCAAATTCCAAAAACTTAAATAAAATAAGTTTGAAATCTCATCATTAAAAGCACTATATTAAAGTTGAGCAGTAATGTACAAAAACAGGACTAAACATTACAAATTAACAAACTATTATTGTTTTAAATGTTATTATTATTATTATTATTATTGTTTTTATTATTAGGTTAAGACATAAATATTTAGCCTAACAAATTTAATATAAAATATATTGCATAATAATAATAATACCAATAATAATAATAATAATAATAAAATAATATTAAGTTGTAGCATAAAGAATTTGGCATGCAAAATAAAATAAAAATATATATTGCATAAAATTGTTATTATTATCATCATGTTATTCATTTTAAATATCTCTAAAACCTGTTCTGCTTCTCTTTCCTATAAATTCCCCAGTGAACTCACTCGCGGTTCATGTTCAGAACGACTCCACATTATCCACTGGAGATTCGCTGGTGCTCTTGTGTTCGGTGATGGTGTCCGGTGCGTCTGCGGTGGATCTGGACGTGACGTGGCTGCAGAACGACACGCATGTTCTGGGACATCTGAGTCGAGACGGCGTTCAGACTGACAGCAGCAGCAGAGCAGTGGATGTAAAGCGTTTAGGAAAATGGGATTATCAGTTGAAGATTCAGGATGTGGAGACGTCTGATGGAGGATTGTATACATGCAAAGTGAATGTGTGGATTCAGCGTGACACTGGGCGATGGTATAAGGCTGCAGAGAAGATTTCTGACCCTGTTCGAGTCCATGTTATTAAGCACAGTAAGTACTTTATATATCAGTCTGATGAGTTACAATGAGTGATTTATTGATTTACTGAATCAACTGAAAATGGCAAGTAAGAGATTGCTGTTGTGTAAGTAGGGAATAATTGAATAAGTAGGGGATAAAGTACATGCAGGCGGTTGCACATGCTTAAAGGGATAGTTCACCCACAAAAGTGAATGTCCTGTTAATTAACTAAAAACCTGTCACCATTCACTGCCATTAAAGGAATCTCCAAGAACCACATATTGAGCTCAGAATCTTCTTTAATGTTCTACTGAAGAAAAAAAACAAGTCTCCTACATCTTGGATGTCCAGTGGAGTAAATTAACAGAAAGTTTTAATTTTTGGGTGAACTATCCCTTCAAGAAGCAATAAATTAAGTCAGAAATTACTGAGTGGCAATGCAGAGTTTGGTATACATGAAATATGGTGTTGTTGCTTTTAAATGTTTCTTGTTTCGGTGCATTTGATGTTTGTTTTTTTGATGAGTAATTCAGTTTGTTAACTAAAGCTTTTATTATTGATAATATTACAAGCATTTTAGCAGGGATTTTATATACAGGTAGTATTGTTTCAAATACAAACATCTTGAATAAAAGTCTTATATATCTTGAGTGACTGAATGTATTTCCAGACATGGTAATTAAAAGTTAACTTAACGATTTGCTACTAATTTATTATACACATTTACTTAATTATTTATTAATTCACTATTTTTATTGAGTCACACTTTACAGCCAATTTAGTTTATCCACTTCACCTATAGCGCATGTGTTTGGACTGTGGGAGAAACCAGAGCATCCGGAAGAAACCCATGCCAACATAGGGAGAACATGCAAACTCCACACAGAAATGCCAACTGACCCAGCCGGGATTAAAACTAGCAACCTTATTGCTGTGAGGCAACAGTGCTAACCACTGAGCCACTGTGTTGCCTACATTTACTACTGATTTATTAACATTTTTTAACTTAATTATTTATTAATTCACTATTTTTATTGAGTCACACTTTACAATAAGGTTGCATTAGTTAATGTATTTACTAACATGAAATATTAATGATTGTACAGCATTTATTAATCACAGCTCAATGTTTATTCATTCATTTTCCTTTGGCTTAGTCCCTTATTTATCAGGGGTCACCACAGTGGAATGAACCGCCAACTATTCCAGCATATGTTTTACACAGCGGATGCCAGCTGAACCCAGCATTGGGAAACACCCATACACAGACATTCACTCACACACTACAGCCAATTTAGTTCATCCACTTCACCTAGAGCGCATGTGTTTGGACTGTGGGAGAAACCAGAGCATCCGGAAGAAACCAATGCGAACATGGGGAGAACATGCAAACTCCACAAAGAAATGACAACTGACCCAGCCGGGATTAGAACTAGCAACCTTATTGCTTTGAGGCAACCACTGAGCCTACATTTACTACTGATTTATTACCATTTTTTTACTTAATTATTTATTTATTTACTATTTTTATTGGGTCACAGCTTTTAATAGGGTTGCATTAGTTGATGTATTTACTAACATGAAATAATAATGAAGAATGCGTGTACAGCATTTATTAATGATAGTTCAACGTTCATTCATTAATTCATTCATTCATTCATCCGGCTCAGTCCCTCATTTATCAGGTGTCACCACAGTGGAATGAACCGCCAACTATTCCAGCATATGTTTTATGCAGCAGATGCCCTTCCAGCCGCAACCAACCACTGGGAGTCACCCATACACACTCATTCAGACACACACTCATACACTACAGCCAATTTAGTTCAACAATTCCCCTAGCTCATGTGTTTGAACTGTGGGGGAAACCGGAGCACCCGGAGAAAACCCATGCCAACATGGGGAGAACATGCAAACTCCACAGAGAAATGCCTACTGACCTAGCCAAGACTCGAAACAGCAATCTTCTTGCTGTGAGGCGATCGAGCTAACCACTGAGCCACCGTGCTGCCTAGTTTAATATTTACCAATGTATTGTTTACATCCAAATTGATAGTTAACATTAGTTAATGCACTGTGAGATGAACATCAACTAACAATGAACTTTATTTTCATTAACTAACATTAACAAATATAAATAAACACTGTAATAAATGGTTTGTTCGTTATGTTAATAAATACATTAATATTATCTACTACAACCTTAAAGTAAAGTGATACCCCTTCTTTGAAGTAATTTCTCCTACGCTGTACCAGTCTAATACATCTTCTTCTTTCTGGAGTGTAATTTATAATATCATGATATAAACAACAGCCAGCAGTGTCTCATATTTTGTGACATTTTAAGAAAATGCCATGTGAAGTGCTTTACAGTGTTTTCTGCTTCACCCAGAGCTTCTGCCGTCATCCATAAAATATTAGTTTGATTATTTGGTATTTAAATGACATTAAAAGTATGATATGCCTTGTTTATGAGTGCATTGAAAGACGTCTTTGAAAGCCTAGAGATGATTATTAGAAGAGGATTTGCTGGATTATGTAGATAAAATAGATAATATTCTCAGCTTTTTTGATCGTATGGCAGTATTTTTGCATTCAGTCTAATATTATTATTTATAAATACATATGTTATGTGTATGAACATGCTAAACAGAACTATTCGTATAGATATGTATCAGTAAAATCTAAAAACATTACCAGATTTACAGCAAAAATAGGCAGTTGTACATGTTTTTGTGTGTCTGTATGTAAGTGTGTGTATGTGTGTGTTTGAATGTGTGTGTGTGTGTGTTTGTGTGTGTGTGTGCATGATTGTCCATGTGTTTATGTTTGTGTGCATGTGTTTACAGTGTGTATGTGTGTGTGTCAGTGACTGTGTGCATGTGTGTGTATCTTAGTGTCTGTATGTGTGTTTAAATGTGCATGTGTATTTTTTTGAGGGTGTGTGCATATATGTATGTGCATGTGTGTACACGTTTGTGAAAGTGTGCATGTGTTTATGGTGTGTGTGCGAGTAAGTGAGTGCAAATGTGTGTAAGTGCATGCTTGTGCATGTTAGTACGTGTGCATTTATGTGTATGTTAGTGTGTGTATGTGTGTGTTTGAATGTGCGTGTGTGTTTTTTTTTTGAGGGTGTGTGCATATGTGTGTATGTGCATGATTGTGCATGTGTGTACATGTTCGTGACTGTATGTCTGTGTGTTTTTTTGAGGGTGTGTGCATATGTGTGTAAGTGCATGTGTGTGCATGTGCATGTGCATGTTAGTATTTCTTTATGTATGTGTATATTAGTGTGTGTATGTGTGTGTTTGAATGTGTGTGCATATGTATGTATTTGCATGATTGTGTGTGTTTACATGTTCCTGAATGTGTTTAAAGGCATGTTTGTACGTGTGTGTTTGTGTGTGTGAGTGTGTGCATGTGTGTATTTGCATGTTTGTGCATGTGTACGCACGTGTATGTTAGTATGTGTGCATGTATGTGTGTGTGCTTGCATGTTTGTATGTTAGTATGTGTGCATGTATGTGTGTGTGCTTGCACACACATGCACAAACATGCAAGCACACACACATACATGCACACATACTAACATACAAACATGCAAGCACACACACATACATGCACACATACTAGCATGTTAGTATGAGTGCATGTATGTGTGTGTGCATGTGTGTGCTTGCATGTATGTGCGTGTGCATGTTAGTATGTGTGCATGCGTGTGTGTGTTTTAGCAATTTGTAAATGTGTGTGTACATGCATGTTCTTGTACTCATATGTTTGTGTGTGGGTGATTGTGTACATTTCTGTGTGTGTGTGTGTGTGTGTGTGTGTGTGTGTGTGTGTGTGTGTGTGTGTGTGTGTGTGTGTGTGTGTGTGTGTGTGTGTGTGTGTGTGCATACATATTTGTGCATCTGTGTTTGTTCATGGGTATGCGTGTGTGCATGCATGTGTGTTTATGCACATGTGTGTGTACAGTATGTTGATGTTTGTGTGTGTTTGAGTCACTAATGCAGCAGAGGATTGTGGGTGGTCGTCCTGATGAAGCACTGCTGTCTGATTTACAGGCTTAAAGCCAGTTGCTCATGTTAAAGTCAGCGCTAATCGTTTGGATCTCGTTGTCAGATTGATTAACAGAGAAGAGCTTCAACCTGTTTATTCTCAACTACAGTCAAAGAGATGAAGTAGTTCACCATAAAAGGAAAACTCTGCTGCTGCACACACACTCATTTCATGGAAACACACAGGACGTTTTTGAGAACTGTCAAGCTCTGAAATTGACAAAAAAAAAAAAACACTTAAAAGTTTTCAGTGACATTTTAGTTTGTAATGTTTGTAAAAAGTTTGTTATCTTATTTACTGACAATGCAGTTATTACTGTATTTGCACATACTTGCTAATGTTAGTTAATGACATTAATTCAGTTGTTTATTTTTAATTATCACAGTGCAATAATTAATGTTAATAAGCTTAACTTTGATTTTAATAATGCAATAGTAAACGTTGAACTGTGATTAAAAAATGATGTACAATATTGTTCATGCTTGTAGGTAAATACATTAACTAATGATTATAATTGATTACTTTACAATTAATAAATTGTATTATGTAATACCTATAGTTAATATTACTTATATAAGATAAATATAAAACTATAACTAGGCGAGGCAGTGGCGCAGTAGGTTACGCTTTCGCCTCACAGCAAGAAGGTCGCTGGGTCGCTGGTTCAAACCTCGGCTCAGTTGGCGTTTCTGTGTGGAGTTGGCATGTTCTCCCTGCCTTCGCGTGGGTTTCCCCTGGGTGCTCCACTTTCCCCCACAGTCCAAAGACATGCGGTACAGGTGAATCGGGTAGGCTAAATTGTCCGTAGTGTGTGAATGTGTGTGTGCATGTTTCCCAGAGATGGGTTGCGACTGGAAGGGCATCCGCTGCGTAAAAACTTGCTGGATAAGTTGGCAGTTCATTCTGCTGTGGCGACCCCGGATTAATAAAGGGACTAAGCCGACAAGAAAATGAAAGAATGAACTAGTTATAATTTATATATATTCATTAGAATTTACTATTATTATACAATTTTTCACGACTCAATGAGTGGTTATGTAATACATGTCTATATTTGTAAAACAAATTGTTGATTATAGTTAATCTTTAAACAAAAATAAACCTAAAAGCCTTTAACAAGTAAAATATTTACATTTTTATTGTAAATATGTTGAAATGTATAGGAATTTTAAGTAGTATTTGTAGTCATCTCTTAGTAATTGAATTATTTTGCAGACATATTAATTAGAAAAGTAATTAAAATACAATATTTAAATAGTAACTATTAATTTCTACTTTGAAGTAACTGACTCAACACTGCTCCTGACACAAAAATAATGACTTGTAGAGCCTAAATTCATTGGTTTTACTGTAAATGTAAAGACATTTCATCTGTGCTGACCCACACCCACTTGTTAATCTCAGTTAATGAACTGTTATTACTGGTTTTCCAGTGTATGAACACCTCCCTGCTCACGTCACTCCTATAAGACGCATTATATTTCCAGACTCTCACTCTCATTTCTGCAGAAAACACTTTTTTTCTGTTTTGTCTGTTGTTTCTGATCTGTGGAGCTGCTGGTGTCTGAACCTGAGCGTGTGTTTTTGTGTGGGACGCTCAGAAGTATTGTGTTTCTCTGCTTTGTTTTCTCACTTCCTTCACTTTTGACAAGTTAGCTCAATCCTGATCTTTTCACTCAAAGGCTGCTTCATATACACAGTACTGTTCAAGATGAAACACTAATACTCTGACATATCTGTTTAATGTTAATTATTTCTGTATTATAAAGCTTCAAATTCAGCATCGTTACTCCAGTCTTCTGTGTCACATGACAGACAGATAGACAGACAGATAGATAGACAGACAGACAGACAGACAGATAGATAGATAGATAGATAGACAGACAGACAGACAGACAGACAGACAGACAGACAGACAGACAGATAGATAGATAGATAGATAGATAGATAGATAGATAGATAGATAGATAGATAGATAGATAGATAGATAGATAGATAGATAGATAGATAGATAGATAGATAGATAGATAGATAGATAGATAGAAGGACAAATGGATAGATAGATAGATAGATAGATAGATAGATAGATAGATAGATAGATAGATAGATAGATAGATAGATAGATAGATAGATAGATAGATAGATAGATAGATAGATAGATAGATAGATAGATAGATAGATAGATAGATAGATAGATAGATAGATAGAAGAATGGGTAGATGGATGGACGGACGGACGGACGGACGGACAGACAGACAGACAGACAGACAGACAGACAGACAGACAGATAGATAGATAGATAGATAGACAGGCAGATTAAATACAGGTGTTTGTGTTTTAGGATCAAAGTGCAGTGATGTTGTAGTTGAAGCGTGTGTTATGGTGGTTTTGTGATCAGTGCAGTAAATGCTGTATAGTGTTGAAGTTAATGCAGTGTGTGTGTGTGTGTGTGTGTGTGTGTGTGTGCTGGATTAAAGCAGTGATGTGCACGAACACCACGCTGACACACTGTACCGCCTCAAACCCATGCCATATGTTCAGGGCTCTTCTAAAGGAACTCGTAGTGAATTGTTGTGGAAACAGCTGAAGTCTCCGTCCGGGTTTCTCTTCTCATTTTTTCTTGTCATGCACTGATGGATGATTTGTGCCGCTCCAACTCATTAGCGTTAATGATTTTAAGACCTGGTGAGCGCAGCAGCCAAGAGCCATGTTAATTCTGTGCAGTTTGTTCATTAAGTATATAAACTCTGTGCAAATAGGTGGGGTTGTTTGACGTAAAATTAGAAATGAAAATAAAATAGAAATGACTTTTACAACTCAGGCTCATTCTGATTACGTACCCCTGTATACATTTCTGGAGAGCCCCAAATACGCCCCAGGAGTTATGTTTTTTTTGTTGCAGTTTTTGTTTTCCCAAGTCCAGCAGACACCGCTGTATGCACTTTTTCAGATCTCAAATTTCTCTTGCGAGTGCCATTAGCTCCTGCTGTTCTTGTGTAAATCCACTAGAGGCCTCTGTCGACTGACTGACCAACCGACTGACCCGCTCCATCTCCCCCTTCCATTTATACAAAACCTATAGTGTTTTCAAAAGCAATCCAGAAAAAGAAAAGCCCCCTCGGCAGCCTGATTTTTACCCTGTTTTCAGATTTTACCACATTTTCACCCTATTATTTACTTGTTACTCCTCTCTTCATCTCAAGTCCGCAGACATACGTGGTGAGCCACTGGACAAACTGATAACAGCAGAAAAACCATCCATGCAGAGATAAGCGGTCAGCTGTTTAGCGTGAAAAGGAACAGCGTCACACCGCCCCATAGCATTCATTTTAAAGACAAAATGCAGCCATACATAGCTTTGGCTACATAATTTACAATATCCAGAAATGTATATAGGGCTACGTCTTCAGAATGAGCCCAGGCATCAACAATAAGGACTCAGGGCCAGCATGTGAGATGCTCAGAACAGTAGACCGGATTGTTACTGGTCCAATCGGGCCATTTGCTGTCTTGTCACTAAAGTTAAATTTGCAACCCAGGCTCATCCTGAAAACATAGTCCCGTGGACGTTTCTGGAGGCCGCGAAATACATCCTGGGAGGTAAATATTTTTGCAGTTTTTGTTTTCGGGAATCCTCGAGTGGCTGCTGTATGCGTGTTACCGCGGGGAGTGACACATGCAACTGAGGTTTGGATCCAAATGCAGGTTTAATCGAAGTCAGGCTAGCAATAGTCAACACAGGTGCAAACAGATGTATAAAAGGCAAATCCAGAATCCTAGTCAAGAGATCAGAAGGCAGGCGGCAGACAGGGAGAACTGGATAAATAAGGCTAGGTCAAAACACGGGAAAACAAGACAAGAAAAACGCGTTGTAATGTCATCTACAGATAAACAAGACTCGGCAGTGTGAAAGGGTGATTGCGTGGCTTAAATAGTAGTGCAATCAGTCTCTGAACAATCCTCAGATGTTGCGAATGTATCAGTCTAGATGAGTTAGCATGTGTGTCCGGGCGGAGTTCATGTAGGAATATGTAGTCCATCAAAGGCGGAAGTGTAGTCCATGGTTGTTGTGAGTGAGGACCAGCGATCAATGGAGTAAGATCGCTGGTTATCGTGACGCTTTTCCGCATCTCAAATTTCTCTCGTGGGTGCTGTTTGTGCCCGCTTCTCGCGTAAACCCACCAGAGGCCGCTGTCGAATGACCGTCTGTCTGACTGACTGAATGATTGACTGTGCGACCGGCCAATCGACTGACCCACCCTCCTCTTTCCCTAAACCCAACCAATTTTACAGATCGACCCGGCCACCCACTTCCCTAAACCCTACGAACAATTTACAAAAGCAAGCCAGAAAAAGAAAAGCCCTCGCCTGATTTTACCACGTTTTCAGATTTTACCACATTCTCACCTTGTTATTTACTTGCTTATTTAATTTTTTGGCTACTGTTTTTGTCTTACCTGCTTTCTGGAACTGTCTCAAACCCCCTCATCTTTGTCAAGTCCTCTCTTCATCTCAAGTCCACTGATCTACATGCCAAGCCACTGGCCAAACTGGTAACAGTGGAAAAGCTGTCCACACAGAGGTAAGCAGTCAGCTATTAAGCACGAATGCTCAGCTAGTGAGCGGTCAGCTAGTAAGCACGTTCGTTTTAAAGATGTACATACTTCTGGCTGCACGATTTGCGATCTCCAGGAGTGAACATAGGGCTACTTTTTCAGAATGAGCACATGTTGAGTCAGTCAGTCAGTCAACAGCGGCCTCTGGTGCATTTACACGAGAACAGCAAGCACGAACGGCACTCGCGAGAGAAATTTGAGATCTGAAAAAGCGCACACAGCAGCCTCTGATGCATTCGCGAAAACAAAAACTGCAAAAAATATAGCTCCTGGGATGTATTTAGCGCTCTTCAGAAATGTATATAGAGGTACGTAGTCAGAATGAGCCGACTTTGCACACCAAACGTACCTGTAGCGCTAGATGTTTACAGGCCAGAGAACGTGAGCTAAAGTCTGCTAGTGTTGAGTGAATGTCTGTGCTGAAGAGGCTCTTGTTAAAGCAGATTGACAGCCACTCCTGAGGGCTTGGTTTCATTCCCAGGACACTCCGTTTTCCTCCATAGTGACCGGCTCTACAGAGACATTCATCTCCTCTGCTCTGTTTGTCCGGTTAAAGAAACACATTGTGGAGCTTCTCTGGCCTTGTCTTTATTTATCTGTGTTTAACTAGAGCTCTCTCCTGCTTGCTGAACCGTCAGTCCGTCACATCAGCAAACTGTGCTCAGAATAATAAAGTACTTCTGAAAACTTTTAGAAAGTAATTAGCTGACAGTGGCAGATAGAGCTGCTGCTGCTAAAGCATTGAAGATATCTAAAATCTGTTTGAACTAGTGTTATTTTTCTGTTTTATTTACATGATTTTAGTTTATGTACAGCGGGGGTAATAAATGTTGAACACGTCTTGTTTTTTCCTGGGAATAATATTTCGCTGTTGACATGGAATTGAAGCAGATTTTGCTAAAAACCCAAACAACACAAGCATAAAAATAAAACAAAACAAGAAAATCTGAACAAATTGTGTGTAATAATAACAATGAAATGACACGAGGAGAAATCTCTGAACTACTGAAGTGTGTTAAATACTTTATATTAAAGGTTTTTTTGTGCTGGTAGCTTAAAGGCGCCTCTCATATGGGGAATGAAGTCACATGCATTGCTCAGGTGTGAGCTTCTCACAGACATCAACAGTGTCAAAATCTTGATAGTTCTGTGGGTCTGGTCTATCAAATTTGAGCTTCATTTTGTATTTTCTATTGGATTCAAGTCAGGTGATTGGCTGGGCCATTCTACATCTTGATTTCCTTTCTCTGAAAGCATCTGAGAGTCTCCTTGGCTGTGTTTTTGATCTTTGCTGAAGAACTACTGAGAAATTTCAGCTGCTGTCTGGGCTTTCCCTGTCGAACTACACCTCCCTTTCTTTATGTGTTTAACACTTTTTCCCTGCATTATTCATTTTATTACAAATAACTTCATTTGTAAACTAATTAGTTTAGACTTCTTTGCATATATGGGTTTCTTTGGTTGGTACCAACATCTGGAAAAAAATTCAAGTTAACAGCACGTTTAAAAATATGTTTTCTGAGAAAAATGGTGACGTGATCAATGCTTATTTTCCCCACTGTATACTGTTATTTTATACTTATTTTTTTATTTTTAGTCATTTTTAAAGTTTTCATTTTGCAAATATATATATTTATTTAGTTAATTAGGCAAAAAAAAAAGCTTTTAAAAGTTTTAGTCTGTTTTGGTTTTACAAAAAAGTATATAGATTTTTGCAAATTTTTTACATAGTAATTCCTGCGTAATTATTTGATTGTTTTCAGAAAAAGACAAGACAAGTTTATTTATAGCACATTTCATACACAATGGTAATTCACATTACACAAACAAGAATAAAAGAAACATAAAAAACAACAGGTTTAAGAAATAAAAATTCATTAATTTTCTTTTCAGCTTAGTCCCTTTATTAATCTGGGTTATATAAAAATAAAATATTTTAAAAATCTAAATTATTTTTTCAACACATTTCTAATCATAATAGTTTTAATAACACATTTCTAATTGATTTATTTTATGTTTGCCATGATGACAGTAAATAATATATGACTAGATATTCTTCAAGACGCTTAAAGTGACATTTAAAGGCTTAACTAGGTTAATTACTGTAGGTTAAAGTTAGGGTATTTAGACAATTATTATTTATTATTTAGACAGTTATTGTGTAATGATGGTTTGTTTTGTAGACAATCGAAAAAATATATAGCTTAAAGGGGCTAATAAAATTAACCTTAAAATGGGTTTAAAAAATTAAAAACTGGTTTTGTTCTACCCAAAATAAAACAAATAAGACTTTCTCCTGAAGAAAAAATATTATGTGAAATACTGTGAAAATTTCCTTGCTCTGTTAAACATCATTTGGGAAATATTAAAAAAAGAAAAAAAATTTAATGGGGGGCTAATAATTCAGACTTTATATACTGTGTGTGTATGTGTATATATATATATATATATAGTTATGTTTCTGAAAACAGATCTCAGTAATGTCTTAAATTGTCCTCAGATTCTTGAAAAACAAAAATCTGCTATCTAAGCCCATTTAATAGTTCAATATGAGCTGATTTCTAATCTCAAATGCAGTTATTTTAAGCAATATGTTTTTATTTATTTCTGTAACGCCACAACTTTGACAACCTGCACAGATTTAAGTAGCCATTTACTTTAAGAAGGCCTATTATGTCCAGTTTTACAAGTTGTAAAATGCATCTCTGATGTCTCCAAAGAGTGTGCGTGTGAAGTTTCAGCTCAAAATACCACACAAATAAAAATACCACACAAGTCTTGATCCTAATTGTGGCATTTTGCTGACTGCCGCTTTAAATTCAAATGAGATTGTGCTCTTTTCAAAAGAGGGCGGAGCTACAGATGCCTATGTGTCAGCATAGTGGCACATTCAAAAACAAGACTGACGTCCTATGCTAATGGGGGAGAGATAATCACTAGTGGGCGGGTCTCTCCCTGTCTGATGACACATACAAAGGGAGAATGCCAATCAAAGTGTTTCTGCAGTTTTTATCAAGTCTGATTGAAAAACAATCAAGTTAATACATTTTTTCCATTAGAAGCTGGATATATTCACACACACAACAGTATTTAAAGCCCTTATAAAAGTGATTTTGGAATAATAGCTCCCCTTTAATGACAAACTGATGGATTAAAGCCATATTTGCTTCAAATATTCAGAGCCAAAAAATATCCCTTGATGCAGATGAATATTCTCTGTGTGCTATTATTATTAGACTCTAAGTGGGTGGGGCTTATAAAACAGGAAGTGATGCGGATGAGAGCCTGATAGTACAGATGGTCTGGGTGATTCAGTCTCCATGACGTCCAAAAAGCTTAAAACCCACCAGCATGATTGAGTCTGGATGGTGTTCATTTGCTGGTGGGTTTTTCTGAGGTGTTTGTGCATGTCGAGGTTGTGTGTGTGTGTGTGGGAGAGAACAGGGTTTTCTTTGGGCCGCTGTAAGTCTTTGTGTGTGTCTAGTACTGTTTGGTGAAGCGTGAAGGTCCCAGCTGTATAGGAAACAGAGCAGGGAGTCCTCCATCGGGCACAGAGCCCAAAAACACTTGACACTGAGAGCCTGGAGACGGGATGGACATCGCAACACTTCAGAGAGTGTGTGTTTGCGCACGTGAGGGTGTTAGGAGGTCTATTGCCATTCATTTACACTGTCTTTTTGCTATAGTAAACAATTTTATAAAGTCATTCCTCACCATTCGATTAATAATACAGATTAGGAGTTTGCATCGAATGTTTGGGTTTCTAGCTTCCTGTTTTTATTGTTTGTTTGGGCTTTAGTTTAGTAATCAGCCTTTAGTAATAGTTTAGTTTCCATAATGTATTTTTATTTTAGTAGTTTTCATGTTTGCAATAGCAAGACTTGAAGTTATTGCTGCAAAACTGTATTTTAACGATTACTTTTGACCAATCGGGAAGTCCTATAATGACCCTCTGAAAGCCAAAATACCCTAGCAACCACTCTGAACACCCTAGCAACCATATATATCCCCTGTCACCAATTCAAAATGCCTCAGCAACTACTTTGACCTTAGAAACCAATAAGACAGCTTGTCAATCACCCCTAGCAAGCGTTCTGAACACCCCAGCAACCACTCTGAACACCCTTTGCAACCAATCAGACCTCTATCATTTACTATAATTCCCACGCAACCATTCTGCATTCCCTAGCAACCTATATAACCCCCTAGCAACTACTCTGAACACCCTAGCAACCACTCTGAACACCCTTTCCAACCAGTCAGACGCCGATCAATCACTAAGACTCTTTTGCAACCTCTGCTATGAACACCCTAGCAACCATTCTGAACACCACAACAACCATTGCACCCTAACAACCATTCAAAGCACCCTAGCTAGTAATCTGAAATCTGTACACCCAAGCAACCACTATGAAACCACTTAGAATATTCAGACCCCCACCACCCACTAGCAACCCCTCTGAACACCTGAACAACAATTCCGACCCCCTGGCAACCATTCAAAACACCATGGCAATCATTATGAATATCCTAGCAACCACAAAGCAACATTGCAACACTTAAAACACTGCATTTCTCTCTCTCTTTTCTCAGATCCGGAGTACACTGCTGTTCTGAGCTCCTCTGTGACTGCAAAGTTTTCCGGCGACCCAACTGAGTTGGAATGTAAAGTTATGAACGTGTCGAATCTGCGCAGCGGCAGACTGGGAGTGTCGTGGCTCTACAGAGATCTTCAGCCTAATGGTACTCCAGGTTCGACTCAAACCGTCGCTTCTTTGGATGAAAACGGGACTCTTGTTCCAGGTAGGGCGTTTAAGAGCCGTGTGGAGGCGGGGCTTATCACAGCCACCCGGGCGGAGCCTTCCATGTTTAAGCTCCGCCTCCTGCACACAACGGATGCAGATGCTGGTGAATATATGTGTGTAGTGAGCGCGTGGATCCCATCTCCACATGGACACTGGAAAAAGGTGGCAGAGCATCTGACACCGGCAGTTAAAGTCAGCTTCGCTAACAAGCGTAAGTGTGCATGCTTTTCAACTGTTATTTAAGCTTTTTTTAAGTTTAACTTAAAAACTTTTAACCCTTTCTGTCATATTTATTTTATTCATTCATTCATTCATTTTCTTTTCGGCTTAGTCCCTTTATTAATCTGGGGTTGCCACAGCAGAATGAACCGCCAACTTATCCAGCATATGTTTTACGCAACGGATGCACTTCCAGCTGCAACCGTTTACTGGGAAACAATCATACACAATCATTCACTACGGTCAATTTAGCTTACCCAATTCACCTGTACCGCTTGTCTTTGGACTGTGGGGGAAACCGGAGCACCCAGAGAAAACCCACGCGAACGCAAGGAGAACATGCAAACTCCCAACAGAAGTGCCAACTGACCCAGCAGAGGCTCGAACCAGCAACCTTCTTGCTGTGAGGTGACAGCATTACCTACTGCGCCACCGCATCACCCCAAATTTATTTTAGTTTATTATAATTTTATTGTGTCGTCAATTTTATGTAATGCTGTTTTTATGGTATGGTATTTTGTCCTGTAAGTGTGTGTAAACCTTTAATAATAATAATAATAATAATAGTAATATATCTCATTATACAGTTTATGGTTTAAAATTATTATTTATTAAATATATCTTTTAAAAATTATCATGATGTCGATAACTACTACTACTTTTATAAAAATTATTTAGAAAATTTCGGTTTCAGAATTTAAATTTTTTTATTATTATTATTTTTACTACTACTACGACTACTACTACTACTACTACTAATAATAATAATAATAGTAATAGTATATCTTATCATAATACACCTTTTGGTTTAAAACAGTTCTGAATGAAATATAATATATTATTAAATGCTCCTGTTGATTACTACTACTACTTTTATTATCATTTAGAAAATTTGGGTTTAAGAAAAAATAAGTATTTGGCTTATTATTATTATTATTAATAATACTAATAAAAATAAATAAATAAATAAAAATAATAGTATATCATAAAAAATAATAAAATAAAATAAATTAAGAACATTTTCTCTTTGTTTAATACTGCTCTTTATTAAATGGAATTAAATTGATGATGATGATGATGATGATGATGATGATGATGATGATTACTATTATTAATGTTATTATTTTAAAAAATTGGGTTTAAGAGTGTTTAATTTTGATGAACATAATAATAATAAGATTAATAGCTGTGGCGCAGTAGGTAGTGCTGTCGCCTCGCAGCAAGAAGGTCACTGGTGGATCGAGCCTCAGCTGGGTCAGTTGGCGTTTCTGTGTGGAGTTTGCATGTTCTCCCTGCGTTCGTGTGGGTTTCCTCCGAGTGCTCCGGTTTCCCCCACAGTCCAAAGACATGCGGTACAGGTGAATTGGGTAGGCTAAATTGTCCATAGTGTATGAGTGTGTGTGTGAATGAGTGTAAATGGATGTTTCCCAGTGTTGGGTTGTGGCTAGAAGGGCATCTGCTGTGCAAAAATGTGCTGGATAAGTTGGCGGCTCATTCCGCTGTGGCGACCCTGGATTAATAAAGGGACTAAGCCAAAAATGAATGAATGAATGAGTTATTATTATTATTTTATATTATTATTATTATTATTATTATTATTATTATTATTATTATTATTATTATTATTATTTAATACTATTATGCAATGGCACTTTTAGTTAGAAAACATATTATAATATAGTTATTAGATATTATAAATAATATTCTTTAAAACATACTATTAATAACATTACTATTATTTTTATTATCAAAAAATAATAATCCTCATAAAGATTATACTTCAAAATATGCTTTATAAATTATAGCATAGCATAGTCAGGTAGCATGAATATGCAGTTAAGATCAGCAAGTTTTACTAAGAAGACCAACAAACTGTTTTTTTACTGCTGTATGTATGAAGGATATCCAGCAATGTCTACTCTTCCTCAGACACCTGTGAATATGCCAAATGTTCACGCTTCTATTCTGGTGTGACTTATGACATCTCAGCTCATTGATTTCCCGCATCATTTGTATAATTACCTGAACAGAAACACATCTGCATAACTCTCTCTCTCTCTGTGTGTTTCTGTAATGGCGAATTCTCTGATTGGTGAGGAAGGATAAATGATGCTGTTTGTGTTTTATTGTGATGTGCTGGACTGATGCTCTTCTCCACAGGCTGCTGTTCATTCTGACATGCTGTACGGTTACGCTCAATACTGTCACTTCACAATGTTTTACAGCTGCAATTGCAGATATAATGACCTCTAAGAACATTTGGCATAATTTTGCCATTATCTAATATTGCTGCTGCTATATTGGGGCAGTTCTTTATATTCCAAGGCTTGCCAATAGATTGTCTTACGTAATGCAGGAGTGACAACTTTCTTTGAAAGGGAAGACATCGAGCTCTATTGTAAAAATAAAATGCAATGTGTTGCATCATAACTATATTCCTGCATACTGTTCAGATGTGACTCATATTTTAAAGTGCGTTTGGTGTGATCAAGGCCTAACGAATCATTGACAGTTCTGAGATCAGTTTTCTGCATGTTTACCTCTCAGGTCCTGTTCTGGGTGTGGTGGCTCGTCGTCTCCGTGAAGCCACAGCCGTGGGCTCCACATTTGAGATGAGCTGCCAGGCCAGTGTCCAGAACCTTCCGTCTGGATCCGCGTTCTCCATCTCTGTGCTGTCTGAGGAGTCCGTAGGAGCATCCGGCCGCAGACGGGCCTCGCTGGACCCTGACCTGCTCTTGAAGCTGGAGGATGTTGGCGAGCCGGCCCGGAGCCACAGCCTGATGCTGCTGAAGACAAAGAAGACGGAGTTTGAGTTTCGCATCCCGGCAGTTCGGCTGAGTGACCGCGGCTTTTACTACTGCGAGATGAAGGCCTGGACCAGGCAGATCGGGGACGAATGGGTGGAAGTGGCCAAAGGACTTTCCAATAAAGTCCAGATCGCCTTCACACACAAAGGTACACTCAAAAAAAAAAAAATAAAATAAAATAAAAATAATATATATATATATATATATATATATATATATATATATATATATATATATATATATATATTTGCTCGTTCAAACTGCTTCTTTAAAATGAGCTGAAACAACACAATTTTCTGATATTTCTTTGGGACAACTTAATTTTTTATGTTCAAGCCACATAAATTTGTTAAAAGTGTTTAGTTAACTTACTCAATTTGTGTTGGGACAACATGAATGTATTGTGTGGAACCCATTGTGCACTTTTTACACTGTTGGTAAACTGGAAAGGGTCTTTTTTTGCTTCAAAGCTCAAATTGAATACATTTAATTTATTATATGTTCATGCTAATACTGGTACTGCTACGACATCTTAGACTACAACTACAGTTACTACTACTATGAGGACTACTTTATTACTACTACTATAACCAGGGGCATTAAAAGGTGGGGCTGGATGATGAGTAGTTTACGACTACTACTACTACAATTACTACTACTATGACTACTTTCAGTACAACTACTTCTACTAATAATTTGACTACAACTACAATTACTTCAATTACTACTACTTCTATGACTACTACTACTACAATTACTACTAATATGACTATGTATTTGATTACTACAACCTTTATTACTACTATATGAGTAACATGACTACTATGACTACTACTACTACTACCACTACTATTACTACTATTACTATAACTATTACTACTACTATGATTACTACTGTTACTACTACTGTCACTACTATTACTACTACTGCTACGACTACTACTGTTTCTACTACTACTACTACTATCACTACTATTAATACTACTACTACTATAACTATTACTACTTCTACTAATATGATTACTACTACGACTACTACTACTATTTCTACTACTACTATTACTACTACTGCTAGTATAACTATTACTACTACTAATAAGATTACTACTACTACTACTACGATTATTACTGCTATTACTACTATCACTGCTGTTAAGTCTACTGCTGATATAACTATTACCACTTCTACTGATAAGATTACTACTATTACTACAACTACTACTACTACTGTTACTACTACTATCACTACTATTACTACTACTACTACTGCTATGACTACGACTACTACTATGACGACGACTACTACTACTGTTACTACTACTATAACTGTTAATACTACTACTAAAATGATTACTACTACTACTATTTCTGCTACTTCTACTGCTAAAAGAATACTACTAATAATAATAATACTTATAATCATCATTGTTGTTTTTTGCTTCTTGCTGTTAAATATTACTAAGATGCTTTATATTTAATTTACTGTTGCAGTTTCCATTTTAATCCCCTTTAACATTTTTATTGTTGTCTATTTCTTTTTTATTGTTTTATTTATTAGGTTTTTTATTATTTGTTATTTAGGTTTATTTTAAACTTGTAAATAAGTGATGATAACATGTATATCAGTATTATTTTAGCACACAGAATTTTATTTATTTCTATTTTCTGCTTTTTTCTTTGTCTTGTAGGACTTTGGTTTTGAAAAAAGCAAAAGTAAATAAAAAATGTAACCGCAATACAATTGAAAAATATATATTATTATATAATTATTATCATATTATTACTTTAATTATTATTATCAATCATTACTGTGGTGACACTTTATATTTAAAGCTCTTTTTGTTATATAATATTATTAGGTACAAATTGTGATTAGTAAATATTAAAATTGTTATCAGCTAAATTTTAGTATTTGTCATTATATTTGTTAGTTTTGTATGTTAAATATTATGCTTAAATCTGATTGTTATCTGTTTTTAAAAATAATAATGATAATATTAAATCAATGAACAGGTGATTTTAGCATTGCATTTTTATATTTGTTTTCACTTACAGTACATGTGAAAGTTGAAAGTTTTAGTCATTGTTTAGTTTTTAAAATGTCTTATTTGTCATTTTATTTTAGTTTTTTCCATTCAACTCTTTAGTAAAGCTGAAATAAGGGCTGGTAAAAGCATCAGTGCATGTAAACGTTGGTTCTGCGATTATAGTTTATGGCTAGTTTCCAGTTTTCACAGCAGGAGGAAAGTAACACTTATGAATCGACAAACTGAGCGTGAGATTCTGACCTATAGGAAACACAGAGTGATAATGAAGAACGAAAGAGCAAACTATATATTCCTTAATCTCAGGGGGCTGTGACTACTGCAGATGTGTGAAAATGATGAATAATATCTCCAAAATACACCAAATCATATTTGAGCTTTATATTCTGTGATTCATTATGTCTCATCTTCTGTTTGGAATGTACTATAATGGCAATTTTCTATTTTTGTTCCTCTTATAAAATATAAATGGATGGAGCATGTTTAAAGCCTGTAGAATCAACCACAAAATTATTAATTATTAGAATTGTGATTTCTTTTGTCTTTACCATGATGACAGTACATAATATTTTAGTTATTTTGCAAGGTATAATAATTAGCTTAAAGTGCAATTTAGCTAGGTCTATTAGGTTAGTTAGGTTAATTAATGACTACAGTGGTTTGTTCTTTAGAAAATCAAAATATCTTTCATATTTATTATATATTTGACTGATATTTTGACACATTAAATGATAACAATAAATTATCACAATAAATTATGACCAGTTATATTAAAGGCACTTAAAATGCACAGGTTTCTATTTGTAACAAACACAGTTCTTTTCAACTTTCTCTTCATCAAAGAATCCTGGAAATGTGAATATTAATGCACACTAATAAATGCTGTATGTCTGTCAGCACACCCTGCAGTTGGGTTAAAAATGTCATTTAAATTGAATCTTTAAAAAAAAAAATAACCCAACTTTGGTTTAGTTCATATTTGACCCATTGTTAGGTATTTTTTATTTTTATTATATTTAAATTACACTTTAACCCTACTGTTGGGTTTGTCCATATTTGACCCATTGTTAGGTTAATTTTTTATTATTAAATTTAAATGACATTTTTAACCCTACTTGGTTTGTCCAGGGTTTAGACCCATTTTTGCTTGTTATAGTTTTTTTTTGTTTGTTTTTTTTGTTTTTTTATTTAAATGACATTTTTACCCTACTGTTTGGTTTGTCCATATAATATCCATTGTTGGGTAATGTACTTTTAAAATTTAATTTAAATGACATTTTTACCATACTGCTGTATTTGTCCATACTTTACCCATTGTTGGGTTATTGTTTTTTTTTATTAAATTAAATTTTTTTGACATTTTTACCCTACTGTTGGGTTTTTCCATATTTGACCCGTTTTTGGGTTGTATACTTTTTAATACATTTAAATGACATTTGTTTCTACGATTGGGTTTGTCTATATTTAACCCATTGTTGAGTAAACGTTTATTAAATTTAGATTACATTTTAATCCTATTGTTGGATTTTTTCCATATTTCATATTTCATATTTTTTATATTATTTTTTTTAAGACATATAAACCCCACTCTTGTGTTTGTGTATATTAAAACCGTTTTTGTGTTATATAGTTTTTTGTTAAATGTATATTACATTTTAACTCTACTGTTGAGTTCGTCCATACTAGACCCAATTTTTGGTTATATGCTTTTTTATCAAATTTAAATGACATTTTTTAACCCTACTCTTGGGTTTGTCCATATTTGACCCATTCTCAATTCTTATTTTTTTATTACTGTACATTTAAATTACATTCATAAGCTTACTAAATTTTTGCATTATATTGTTTTTTGTTAAATTTAAAGTACATTTTAATACTACTGTTGGGTTTGTCCATATTTGACCCAATGTTGGGTTTAGACAACAAAACATTTTTTAGAGTGTAATAATAAAGAATATATATTTGAGCATCAAATCAACATAACAGAATGATTTTTGAAGAATCATGTGACTGAAGACTACAGCAGTGATGTCAAAATTCAGCTTTTCATCACAGGACCATAAGACACTTTACAGTATGTTCACATAGAAATCTTATATATTGTAATGATAATAATATATTGGGGTTGTTACTGTATCACTGATCAAATAAATTGAGCTTCATGGAACATCTTTAAAACATCAAATACTCTCCGCATGGCTTTGAAAGGCAGAGTACACATGTAGCATGTTCCATATGTGTCTTATGAGACTATTTTTGTCCCGTTTTATGCTTTCTTTCAAGGTCCCACGTTTGATGTGTCCATCAGCTCGGACGTGAGCAGTGTTTTCCCCTGGGAAACGGTGAAGATGGAGTGTGACGTCAGTGTTAGCGGCACGTCTCCATCCGCAGGTGAGTGAACAACAAATCACATAGAGCATTGGTTCTCAAACCTTTTTCATCAAGTACCACCTCAGAAAAAAATTGTTTCTCCAAGTACCACCATAATGAGCAGTATTGAAGTACAGTAGCGTAGTAGCCCAAAAAAAACAGCTACAGCTCTGCACAGATCAAAAATGTGGCAGATTAATTCCTATTATTAAGAATATTAATTATTGTCAGCCACTTTAAACATTATAAAGTCAGAACATTAACACTGCACTGTGCTTATATGTAAAAAACTAACATCACATTTATATATAAATCATTTCTAATAAATTTTTAAATATATGTAGCATGTACATATGATATAATTGATTCCTCCATGTACCACTAGAAGGAAGCCCGTGTACCACTACCACAGTTTGAGAACCACTGAAATAGAGCACACAGACTGTACAGAACATCTGTTATATTACAGTTTCCGTATTCTGTCATTCACAAGTGTTTTCGGGTTGTTTGTGAATTGCATTATGGGATGTTGATCTCGGCTCTGTTGACTTTTGATGTTAAAAATTCAAGTTGGTGTAGGTTTAAGGGTATGTTTAGGTGTAAGGGGTCAACAATTATGGAAATGAATACATGCAGGTGATTTTTCCAACCCAGGCTCATTCCGAAAACGTAGCCACCGCGATTTATGTAGCCGGAGGTACGTATGGCCGCATTTCGTTTTTTCCGCGCAAACGCTGCGGGTCGGTGCGACGCCGCTCTTCTTCTTCGCACTCGCCGGCTGTGATGGCTCACCTCCGTGTGGAGTGCTCTACCGCCGCAACCAGTTTGTTTGCTTAGCCCAGGGGTGTCATACTCAATTCCTGGAGGGCCGAAGCCCTGCACAGTTTAGTTCCAACCCTGCTCCAACACACTTACCTGTAGGTTTCAAACAAGCCTGAAAGACTCAATTAGTTTGATCAGGTGTGTTTAATTAGGGTTGGAACTAAACTGTGCAGAGCTGCGGCCCTTTTGGAACTGAGTTTGACACCTGTGGCTTAGCTCGTAGTGTTACGCCGGAGGAGCGGAGGCCCGGAGGAGGAGGAGCCGGCAGCGGCGGCGACGACAGGGTTCGAGTGCAGGGAAGAGCGGTTCCAGAAATCAGGTAAGAAGAAAAACAGAATTTAAAGAATAAAAGATAAAAGGGGCGAGAATGCGGCAAGACCCAAAATCGTGGTCAAAAACGAACAAGGGCTTTTGCTTTTTATTTTTTTTATTTCTGGACGGCTTTTGTAAATCATCGCTTGGGACAGACGGTCACTCTACAGCGGCCTCCGGCGGCTTTTTGCACGAGAACAGCGCGAGCGCGAACGGCGCACGCTCCTGAGAGGTGTTCGTGACAAGAGAAAGCACGCACATCGCCCTCTCACGGATTCGAGATGTATTTTGTGGCCTCCGGAAACATTCGCGGGGCTACGTTTCCACAATGAGCCTGGGTTGGATTTTTCAAAAGGGGCGGCACAGTGGCTCAGTGCTTAGCACTGTGGCCTTACAGCAAGAAGAACATTGGTTCGAATCCTGGCTGGACCAGTTGGCATTTCTGTGTGGAGTTTGCATGTTCTCCCCGTGTCGATGTGGGTGTCCTCCAGGGTCTCCGGTTTCCCCACAGTCCAAACACATGCCCTATAGGGGAATTAAATAAACTAAATTGGCCGTAGTGTATGAGTGTGTGTGTGAATGTTAGAGTGTATGGGTGTTTTTCCAGTACTTGGTTGCGGCTGGAAGAGCATCCGCTGCCTAAAACATATGCTGCAATAGTTGGTGGTTCATTCTGCAGTGGCGACCATAACATTGTATACTCTATACTGCTGTTCTTGGTCTTTCGCTGCTCATATTCTCCAACACTGAGAAAAACTAGCAAAGCCTGTTCGTGAGCTCAGCCTGAATCAACAGGTTCACAGCGAGAGCACAGCAGAGCAATAATAGCAGATCAGCTGACAGCAGATGTGCACGAGATCCATGGGCTTTCTCTGTGTGTGTGTGTGTGTGTGTGTGTGTGTGTGTGTGTGTGTGTGTGTGTGTGTGTGTGTGTGCGTGTGTGGAAAAACACATCAAGCTTTTAGTAAGCTGTATATCTCTCTTTAGCTATCCCTTTATCTGTCATTAGCCTGAAATAAGTTGGGGGGAGTTCATTGAGATCTACCTGAGCCCTGCTAAAAGGAGGAAGCCCAGGGCTCGAGGATCTTATGAGCTCAGGGCTCTCTCCCGAGACAGCATGCCAAACAAGCTTTATAATCAATCATCAGCTAACAGGAAGTCAAATTACCCAAGTGTTTCATCAACTTTACCATGAGAGAGTTTACTGATCCACATCTCACCGTTATGATGACATCCGGCTCTGGAAAAAACATTTGTAACCTGCTGGAGGTTGAATGTTAGTCAGAATGAGGCAATAAACGAATCTTTACTGGAAGCAGGTTCAGACGTGTGTGCGCTTGCCTTTTATTGCAGAACAAACACGGAAATGAATGTTTAATGTTGGGGAAAGTCGTCATAAACTGATGTTGTGTGAAACTGGGTCAGTGTGTATGTGTGTGTGTGTTTGTGTGTGTGTGTGTGTGTTTGGGTGTGTTTTCAAGCACTGACACACTGAAGATCAACACATCATGAATGATTTATATGATTTATAGTGTTTAAAGAGATGAATCAAAGAGTTATTGTTGAAGAGCAGGTCATATGGTAACAGAAGTGTCCTAATATAGTGTATAGAGTGCTCTGCAAAAGCTTTAAATGCATTTAAGATCATAAAACACTGTGATTTCCTCTGAATATGCATTTAATATTGGAATCTTTTTGGAATAATTTTGATACAATTCAAATAATTAATTCATTCATTTTCTTTGCGGCTTATTCTCTTTATTAATCTGGGGTCGCCACAGCGGAATGAACCGCCAACTTATCCAGCATATGTTTTACGCAGCCGATCACTGGAAAACATCCATACACACTCATTCACTCATACACTCCAGTCAATTTAGTGAATCAATTCCCTATAGCGCATGTGTTTGGACTGTGGTTTAAAACAGAAGCACCCAGAGGAAACCCACGCCAACACGGGGAGAACATGCAAACTCCACACAGAAATGCCAAATTACCCAGCCGGGCTTGAACTAGCTATCTTCTTGCTGTGAGGCGATCGTGCTACCCACTGCGCCAACGTGACACCCAATTCAAATCATTTGAAGCTTAAAGTCTATAAGCCACGCCCCTTTGATAAGCCAATTGTGCTCTGATTGGTCAACTGGCCACAATCTGTTTTGATTAGTCTTCATGGAATTTTATTCTTTTGTTATTATTATTAATATTATTATTATTAATAATATTGCTAAAAATGATTATAGGTTTATAATTATAGTACATTTATATATATAGGCAACGCAGTGGCGCAGTAGGTAGTTCTGTCGCCTCAAAGCAAAAAGGTCGCTGGTTCGAGCCTTGGCTAGGTCAGTTGGTGTTTCTATATGGAGTTTGCATGTTTTCTCTGTGTTCCCATCTTCCCCTACAGTACAAAGACATGTGGTACAGGTGAATTGGGTAAGCTAAATTGTCCGTGGTGTATGTGTGTGAATGAGTGTGTATGGATGTTTGCCAGAGATGGATTGCAGCTGGAGGAGCATCCACCGCATAAAACATTTGCTGGATAAGTTGCCGGTTCATTCCACTGTGGCGACCCCGTGTTTATAAAGGGATTAAGCCAAAAAGAAAATGAATGAATGAATGAATATATATATATATATATATATATATATATATATATATATATATATATATATATATATAGAGAGAGAGAGAGAGAGAGAGAGAGAGAGAGAGAGAGAGAGAGAGAGAGAGAGAAAGAAAGAGAGAATATAATTTATTATAATAAGTTATAATATAATTTAATATAATATAATATAATTTAATATAATATAATATAATATAATATAATTTAATTTAATTTAGTTTAATATAATATAATATAATTTAATATAAAATAGTATAATTTAATGTAATATAATTTAATATAATTTAATATATATATATATATATATATATATATATATATATAATATAAATTAATATAATATAATATATTTAATATAATTTAATATAACATAATATAATATAATATATTTAATATATTTAATATAATATATTTAATATAATTTAATATAATTTAATATAATATAATGTAATTTAATATAATATAATATAGAGCTTCACGGTGGCCCGGGTAGTATGATTGCCTCACAGCAAGAAGGTCGCTGGTTTGAGTCTCGGCTGGGTCAGTTTGCATTTCTGTGTGGAGTTTGCGTGTTCTCCCCAGTTTCTCAGTAGCTGAACAAAATGAATGAGAAATGACTTGTTTTGGTAGACATCATACAATAAAGACAAATAGAATCATTTATAATAATTATATTTAGCAATTTTAGTTATCAATAATGCTTATTGTCTACAGCTGGTCACCACAGAAACATTTCTTTCTTTTTTATGCACCATAGATGTTTTTGTCCATTTATGCTTTTAGTTTTAGTTCACTGTAGCCTTGACAAGATCTCTTCGGTGTGTGTTTATGATCGAGCAGGAGGTTATTTTGTGTGTGTTTATGGTGTGTTATTGAGCTGAATGAACAGTTTGTCCTGGAGACTCGTCCTGTCAGGATGTTTTATCAGTATGGAGGAGGTTTTGACTGTAATGTGATCCTCCATCTTCCCCGCGGCGTCGCTCTTCTTCATCCGCTCTTATGTAAATCTCTAAGAAAAGAGCAGCTCCTGGTCAAAGCGCTGTTTCCGGATCAGCGTCACGTGGTTTTCTTCTTTTTCTTCTTCTTCTTCTTCCTGGCCTTGTTTACTTCTTTGCATCTTCATCGACTTTGTTTTTTTTCTTGGTCTTGTTTTTCTTTTTCATCTTTTTTATGTCATGTTCATCATCTTCTGCTACTTGTTCTTCTTTTTCCTTGTCATCTTGTTCCTCTTCTTTGTCATCAGTGGAGACAGAATGAATTTTGTGTCTGACTCCATCATGAGCATCCATACATCTCTGCACTGACTCAAATCACTGATTAATAAAGTCATCTGGAATGAAGAAGAAAGTGTTCCTGCAGGACTCCCAGAGCTCATCAAGAGTCTTTGTGTTCATCTTCAATGCCTCCTTCTTCATCTTACCCCAGACATGCTCAATAATGTTCATGTCTGGTGACTGGGCTGGCCAATCCTGGAGCAGCCTGACCTTCTTTGCTTGCAGGAGCTTTGATGTGGAGGCTGAAGTATGAGAAGGAGCGCTATCCTGCTGAATTGTCCCTCTCCTGTGGTTTGTAATGTTATGGCAAATGTCTTGATACCTCAGGCTGTTGATGTTGATCATCCACTCTGCAGATCTCTCACACACCCCCATACTGAATGTAACCCCAAACCATGATTTCTCCTTCACCAAACTTGACTGACCTCTGTGAGAATGTCAGCTCCATGCTGGTTCCAGTAGGTCTTCTGCAGTATTGGTGATAATTGGGATGCAGATCAGCAGGGCCCGGTTTTTCAAAAGTAATCCACTAGGATTTTGGATAAGGGATTGGATCAAATCTTGAAAATGGGTTTTTCAAAAGAAAAAACGGATTACCTAATCGGATTAGATCACGTAATCCAATCTTGGTTTTGATCCGGATCAAACCTTTAGTTTGGGTTTTTCAGACCTTTTTTGTAGGATCTGGATCACTTTGATCCAAAAAAACTGGATTAAACTGATCCCATCAGAAGGATAGATTTAGCGTGGATTTCATGCCCAAATTGTAATGAAAACTGAAAAATTTATTAAATAATACTATTTTTGGATCATGCACCATCTTACGAGATATACTATTTATTCATAAGGTTTTCATTTTATTTGTTTATCCGTCAGGCTATAGTGATTATAGGCTTTAACGTATTCAGCCTTTCAGTATAGGCCTACAGCAAAGTAGAAAGAGTTTGGCCTCATAAAATAATCCCCCAAACAGTTGTCAAAACTGACCAAAAACAATACATTTTATTCTGTCACTAACTGATATATTTATTCATCACAATGGAAAATATTTTTCTTTTTAGAATATTTATTAGTGATGCATGCAATGATTACAGAATAAAAAAAAATGCAAAGAATGGCAATGACTGATTTTTAAAATCTTTTTCAACAATTGCAAAAAGAGACTGAAAGGGCAGAAGCACAGCTTCATCTGGCAGAGAAACAACTGACTCTGACCAAACTGCAGCAAACCAAGGCCAATGACTTAAGATCTGCCTCCTAAAGGCTATGCTCAGACAAGCTGCTCTCTCCACATCAGTGGAGAAGTGGAAGTCGGATATTATTGTGGAGTTTTTGACATTAAGTCTTTTTTTATTTACATCTATATTTGAAACTTATTATAAATATCCTCAATGTACAGTGTTGTAGGTCTCAAATGAGCGGACTGCTTTAAGAGGATGGGGTGTTGTTTTTCTTGTTTTTATTATTATTTATTATTATTATTATTTAAATAATTATCAAATTTTCTTAGTTTTAATTTCAAATAAAAATAAAGTTATATTGACCCCATGCTGGCTATTCTACTCTTTACATATCTATAGTTCTACATTGTGATGTCCTATCCTGTTTGAGCACTGGTAATCCAGATTTAGTGATCCTGAAAAGTTCCTATCCGGATCAGATTGATCCAATCCGATGTTGCTTTGAAAAACTGGCTCAAAAAGTAAGCTGGATTACGTGATCACGGATCGCAAAAACAGTATTACTAAATCCGGATCAATTTTTTTCCGGATTAAACCTTTTGAAAAACCGGGCCCTGATGATTCATCAGAAAAATCGATCTTCTGACACTTTTTCAAATGATCAACTACAAGTCAAGTTATAGTATTATTTGTTGCTCCTACAACTGGGATCCATGACAAGACTTTTGTCAGGCTGTGTATTTGTTCTTCTATTTCTTTGTCATCTTCATCAACATGGTTCGAGCCTCGTCTGGGTCAGTTGGCGTTTCTGTGTGGAGTTTGCATGTTCTCCCCGCGTTCACATGGGTTTCCTCCGGGTGCTCCGGTTTCCCCCACAGTCCAAAGACATGTGGTACAGGTGAATTTGGTAGACTAAATTGTCCGTAGTGTATGAGTGTGAATGAGTGTGTGTGTGTGTGTTTCCCAGAGATGGGAAGGGCATCCACTGTGTAAAAATATGCTGGATAAGTTGGTGGTTCATTCTGCTGTGGCAACCCCGGATTAATAAAGGGCTAAGCCGAAAAGAAAATGAATGAATGTATTACATTATTTGTCTTTGTTAAAAACGTCAAATATAGCTATAATTGCATATTAATATTATATTTTTATATTTTTAATTTTAATATGTTTTAATAAGTTCCAAACTTATTCTGAAATTCAGAATTCTGCATTTTTAAGCTATCGTACTCAAACATATGATAATAAAATTTTTAGTTTTTAATATTTTTATTAGTGCTTTTAAACAATTAATCATATCCAAAATAAAAGTTTAAATAATTATTGAATACATTTGTGTGTTCTCAATAATTTATATATATATATATATATATAATAAATTAATTATTTATAAATAACTTTTTAAATATATTTCTTTTGTATATTTGTGTATTTTAGGTACAGATGTCCGTGTATTTATAAATATATGCATAAAAATACACTTTTATATTATGTAAGTACAAACTTTAATCTAGGATGCAGCTAACCATTTGACAGCACTAATATTCATAAATTATTTGTTATGCAGTTCAATTTTATGATTGTTGTGCTTTATTATATATATTTAATGCATATAAAATTTGACATGTATTCATTAAAAAAGTTTTGTTTCTCAGCAGTCAAAAACAAAACAAAACAAGTGATTGTGTTTGATTATGAAGACAAACAGTAATATCAGCATGTCTTAGTGCCTCTTGTGCAGATTTTAAGGCAATGCATTAAACTCAAATCCTCTTCAGAAGTGCCCAAGGGCAGATGTGTGTGTGTGTGTCCATCAGCTCGTATCCCACAATGCCCTGCGGTGACCCATCCACTGCAACCGCTGACCCTTACTCATTACTGCACGTCCACATCCACACACATTACTTCAGCACAGAGAGAATGGAGAACAGAAAAGAAATACGCACATTACTGGAAGAACACATCCGCCTGCGCTTTACATGCACATCACGTGTGTTTAGGAGCGTTTACACTGAGTAAAACACAGTGTTGGACAAGTTTTTGCTTCTTTTAATTCTTGAAGGTCTCATGAAATTAAAGTAAAGTTTCTTAGTGTGTTAGTTTGGAGCAGTTGCTCCAAAACAGTGACAAAAATTTCACGTTTATAAGATATAAATCTGATCTCAACATTTAAAGCTTGCAGTTTGTGACTTCTGCCTAAATGGATATATAATTTTATTGATTTCACCTTATACTTCAGTTTCGCAGCAAATCTTCTGACCAATCAAACCGGAACAGGTGTGTGTGAGTTGCATGTCGGGAAATGTAGTTCATAAAGTGACAGAAGTGTAGGGTAAAGGTGAATGTTTACCAGCGATCTGCAAGCCTGGATTACTGGTGATCGTGACATTAATAAAATTGTAATTGAAATTGTTAAACTTATTATTAAAAATACACAAACTATAAAATAACATTTTGGAAAATAGTAGAAATTACTACTAATAATAATAATAATAATTGTTTTAAATTAAATCTAAAACAGAAGAAATAAAATCAACAACTAATTCAAATTATTAAAAAACTATTAAAGTGTATATATTTATTTTTATTTGAGTAACATTTTGTTTCAAATAGCCTAAAAATGTTAATACAGTTAACTAAATTGATACTAATTTTCTCTCTTTAAATCGATATTTTTATTCTTTGCAGAAACTAAAATAAAATAATTTCATAAACTTTTTTTTACATTTTATTTCAGTTGAACAATAATTTAAGTAACAAAAAAGTTATATAATAATTCCCTGCTATGGAATTTACAATCTTCATCTGCTGATCATATAACAGGTGAAAGAAAATCACTCGGCAAACAAGCTGTTTCCATTATTAGCATTCACTTCCCCCCTGAATGTTCATCACTGTAAATGAGACATTTGTTTAGTGTCCAAAGACTTCTTGTAGCACAATAACAGCCTGGTCAAACATGACCAAGGCCTTATAATTAACCGCATTACCCACAATCCTCTGACGACTCCACTGAATAACTGTAATTAGCAGGATATCGAATATGATTCAGATCTCTCGCACTCCAGGTCACTGCACTTTTGTTCT